>NC_143142.1:87336000-87690000 GCF_059928025.1 Delphinapterus leucas
GGGAAGCCCGGCATGAGTTTTTCGTTAGCTGTTTTTGAAGGTAATTCCCAAAGAGGAGCTTCAAAATGTTTGGAGCCGTGTTCCAAGCACGCAACTTCTCAAGGTTTGTGTAACTTCCCAAGGTGACCATTATGAAAGATGACACTTTTGTAGGTATAAACTCCATCCCGTTTGTTAAGAAAAATATTCTCCTGATTTTAGAGTCACCCCAAAGCTCGGCAGGATACTGAATACTTGTCCTCTATTGGATATTTGGTTTGCAAAGATTTCGCTCATCCTGTAGATGTGTTTTCATCCTCTGGATAGGGCCTTTTGCAGGGCAGAAGTTTTAAACTAAAGTGAAATTGCCAATTTATCACATTTTCCTTTTATGGATGATGCTTTTGGTATCAGTCTGCTAACTCTTTGCTTAACCCTAGATGCCAAAGGTTTTCTTTCATTTTTTCCCTAAAAGTTGTATAATTGTATGTTTAAGTCGGTGATCCAGGCAGGGGTGGGTGGTCCTTACCAGCTAAGGGTAGGAATGTCTCGGCCACTACTTGACTTCCTGGACAGCATCCCAGACAGGGTGTTGGGCCTTTGTCCCAGCCTGTGGAGGGCACATCTTGGCCCCCTACTTAGACTTTGCCTGCATGGTTGTGAGGGGGGCGGGTGGAGGACACCAGTTTCTCTGGTTTTTAGTTGGACTGGAGCAGTTGTCAGTTGTCTGAAAGTTTTCTGCCTGCTTGGTTGCCCCTTTTCTGCCTTTGACCAGACAGAGCAGGCTTCCGCCGTTGTTGTTTTTTGTGTCTGCTTCCGGTTCCATTTCTCAGTTGTAGCTTCTTCAGTTCAAAGACAGGGACACATGTGGCCGAAAGGGACCCCTGGGGCTCACACCGCATTATTCCTTGGTTCCTGACCAATCTTCCTCTTCTCTCCTCCACTTAGAACCTTTTTGTTTTTGTTGTGTATATTCCATCCAGGATTTTTAGTTGTTCTTCTCTGGGGGTATAGGGAGACATACTACTCCATTTTCCTGGAAGAGGAAGGTGACATAATATTTTAAAATTAAAATACTCTTCAATACAGAAGTGTTTTATGGTTTTTCAAGTTGTGCCAGTTTCCACATCTACTTTCTAAATTTAGGAACATTTGAGACTCAGCAGGACCTCTGTGAAATCCGAACCCAAGGCCTTTCCAGTCTTTTTTTATGAGTTTGCTTCCCGAATGCCCAGGCATATCCAGCTTTACCCCTGGGAATAACCTCCCTAATGACCTTTTTTTTCGGATTCTGAAAAGCTCTGGCTACCTGGGAAACAGGCATCCCATAGTTACTGTCTGTTACTCAGGACTCGTAAAATGAAACAAGAAGGCAAGGGGTTTGAAAATAAAGACTGGTCACTGGTGCTTCTGCCTGTTTGACCCATGTTTAAGCCTCTGCTGGCAGCTGGGTTTACTCCTGTCCTCCAGTGAGGGTTCCTGAATTTTTAAGGAAGCATCCCTGTGATGTGGAGACATCTGTAGACAGTCTTTGATTCTGTATTTTTACATTCTTCCAAAATTGTGATTAATAAGGACATACAAACTGTCCGTCCTCACACCTTTACATCCTGAAGTGAGGGATAACACTAAGAGTAGGGTTGTAGCAAACTGAATGGTAAATTTGAACGAAACTGATCAATGCAGCTCAGTACTGCAGGTGGGGATCTGTCAGAGCATCCAGACAAGAGGCAAGAATTCTGAGCTCTCATTTTGCTACTTTGTAACTTCGATACGTTATAGTCGCCTGTTTCTAACTTATTTCCTCTGTCGCTTAGAAGTAAGGTGATAATATTCACAGCTTAATTATATGACTCCTGAAGCAGAGATTTTTGGAAGTTCATTTATTTTAAGCCGTCCCAGCCATTAGCTGGTAAAGTTAAGGCCTTATAAGTCACTTAATTTTTTCTAGGCCTCAGTTTCCCATCATTTAAATGGTAGGTTGAACTTGATTGTCTCTCTGCAAGGTCCTTCCCAGCTCTGATTCCCATGACTTTGCTGTGTGGAAGAAAGCAGTGTTTAAATGCAAGGCATTGTGATTACCACTTTCTTTTTTTGTTGTTTAATTATGGCTGTGTGAGAAAATGCTTCCTCTTCTCAGGCAAGCCTTCTTAAAATGCAAATTTAAATGTTACAAAATTACTTTCTTTAATCCTATGTCTCCTTACAAAGTAAGAATTCGGGAGGATTATGAATCATATTATGGATTTTGGGGTGCATTTTTAGCATGTCCTTTGCTCAGAAGTAATCCTATTGATAGAAAGTAAGTCCCATCCAAACATGACAAAGTAGTGCATTCAGATAACGTATTGTGTGACTACATTTCGGCCAGAATAAGTGATTAAAAAGTGAAGAATATGAATAGTATAAACTTGAAAAACTGTGGAAGTCATGGCACAAGGCCCATTTTTATTTTTATGACACTAGACAAAATATATTTATAAATATTGCTATTGGTGAAAAACTTGTTAAATTTCTTTGCCAATAAATATTCGAAATATATAAAGAGAGTAGAGCATCCCACTTTCTAGACTTTGAAAGGCTGAGGGAAGAACTGATTTATCAATAATTATGTAAAATTGATAATGACAGGAGATTTTATTCCCATCTTGGAACCAAAACTGGTCTTGTTGAAATTGACCCTGTGCGACTCCAGGGTGCAAATCCTTTCCCTGTCCCCCGTTTCTTGTTTGTAGGAAATAGGCTTCATTCAGCCTCCAAAGACCTTTCCTGAGTTCCAAAAGGCAGAGTCAAACCGTTGCTGATCAGGGAAGGGTGGGGATGCAGAAAGAAATGAGGAACAGTCTAGAAAAAGTAGTGCTGCCTCGGGGCAGGGTCCTGGTTCCACGTGAAGGCATGTACACAACAAGATCTCTGAGCTCTTCTGCAGGAACTGAGGCTCCCACCCAGGTGGAGGAAGGTAACTGCAGGCTGAGCACAGGATTCCTGGAGCTCCACCCTATGACCTCACCACCAGCCAATCAGAAGAAAGTCACACACCCTGCACAGCCCTCACCCCAAAGGTTTTTTTCAGCGCAAGCCACCCTTTCTCTTTGCCTGGCCCCGAAATAAACCTTTCTCTGCTCCAGACTCTGATGTTGTGATTCGTTTGGCCTCACTGTGTGTGGGGCGCACGAACGAGTTCCGTAGCAAAATCAGCAAAGATGCCCTCAGCTCCGTGTCTCAGTCTTCACTTCCCTGGACTACAGTTAGCAGGTGACAGATTTGATGGTTGTACCTGTTGTGAAATAAGATTTGTATTTTATGGGTGGACGAGAAAAAATATAAGCGTAAAAATGTTCCCTGCCCTTTGGTCTCCTCTCTCCCCTCACTGTGCATTGTGTATCTGCACTGTGCATTGACCAGACCTCCCCCATCAGCAGAAATACCTGCTCAACTGGAAAGAACAACATTCTCCCAGCATCAACAAGATGACTCCTTAAAAGATAACGTTCCTTCTCATTGGGTCATTTGTAGAGACGTGGGTGGATCTAGAGACTGTCATATAGAGTGAAGTAAGTCAGAAAGAGAAAAACAAATATCGTATGTTAATGCGTATATGTGGAACCTAGAAAAATGGTACAGATGAACCGGTTTGCAGGGCAGAAATAGAGGCACAGATGTAGAGAACAAACGTATGGACATCAAGGGGGGAAAGTGGTGGGGGGGTGATGTTGGTGGTGGGATGAATTGTGAGATTGGGATCGACATATATACACTGATGTGTATAAAATAGATTAATAATAACCTGATGTATAAAAAAATAAATTAAAAAAAAGATAACGTTCCTTCTTGATCTTGCAAGGGGTCATGATGACCCCACCCCTTTGTACTAGCAGATCTGGATTGTGTAAACTCTCAATAATACGTCATTTAACATACAGCCTCTGTCTTGAAAAATATAACTGTGTTTTGACTTCTCATGGGCAGAGCAGTTCTCAGAGCTTTAGGAGATGCTGTTCCCGGGTTATAATCCTCAGTTTGGCTCGAATAAAATTTTCCATTTCTTTCATAGATTGATTAATTTTTCATCCACACACCCTGATCGAATTGCTTTCTTCACGTTGATGATGTTAAACTTCATCTGAGCCCTGTTCTCCCAGATGGTGGTGATGCATTCTGGGAAATGGCTGAGCACATATTCTGAGAGATGAGACCAAACTCCACCTTCCCCAAGAATTCTCTCCTTTCAAGAAACTCCAGGTTTCCTCCCTCTTGCTTGAAACCTTCTTCATTAGTGCACTTCTCTCTATCACAACGGCCTGAATAAAATCGTCTACTAAATTGTCTGGTGCATTTTTGTCTTTCACAGCTGGTGTCTTGAATCGGATGGGTTGGACCTTGTCTTGGGATCTGCGTTTTCTCCATCTGGGTAACAAGGCTCTCGGGCCCTCTGTGCTTTGTTCCTGCTGGGCCACCTGGTGATGGTGAGTTTTACTCTTGGTCCTGTGCTCGGGACACTTGTTCATTGACAGCTTGGTGTGGGTTTGAGTTTGGTTCTTTTGCGTACTTGCTTGATTGTGGACGCTGAATTCTTTTGGTTCTGTGGCCTAACCACTTGGTGATCTCTTGGTCTATTCGATGCTCAAATTAAGAATGAAGAATTTCATGCCCAGTGGGAAGTGGTAAATTTTGTGTTTCTGTGTTTATGCTTGATCCATGGCTGTGGTTTTAGAGTTAAAACTGTTAGCCTTCCCTCTGTGTCTATAGACTTAATATGTCTAATTCAGAAAGGCCTTTATTTTTTACTGTGTAAGTATTGGTATTTTCTACCTACTGCGGGTATTACCAAATTAGATTATAAAGTCTCTTAATGAAGCTCTATCCTGATTAGTTTGCAGATAAATAAAAGCGCTTATATAAATTCAATTCAATTTTTAAAATTCCTAGGAATTAAGTAAATTGAACCTCTAATGCTTTCAATGTGAAAAAAGTTATTCTTTTGGAAAATAATTTGAACATGTTTTAAGAATTCAAGCTCACATAATTTAGATAGATCTTTGGCAAAAAAGACTAGTTTAACACTAGTTTGTTTACTAGTGTTAATAAAAACAAACCGTGTGTTCTCTGGGTTACCAGTGTTCAGTAAATATATGTTGATTCTACTTGGGTATATTCTTCCTAAACCTATACAGGACTTATTGAATAAGCTCGCATTGCTTCTAGTACATTTTTAAGGTTATGAAAAATGCAAAATTACACTTAACCAGAATTGAATAATTATTCTGACAAACTTTATTTCAATAGTAATTACGTTAACTTGAAGATAATGTCCTGAATTTTTTGTAACTTAAAAACCTAGAACTGATATTAAATTGAGTTAACATTCTTTCTTTATTTATTTAATGAGAAGTACTTTATTTTTTAATTAATTAATTAATTTATTTATTTTTGGCCGCATTGGGTCTTCGTTGCTGCGCATGGGCTTTCTCTAGTTGTGGCGAGCGGGGGCTACTCTTCGTTGTGGTGCACGGGCTTCTCAATGCAGTGGCTTCTCTTGTTGTGGAGCATGGGCTCTAGGCACGCCGGCTTCAGTAGTTGTGGCACGCAGGCCCAGTAGTTGTGGCTCACGGGCTCTAGAGCACAGGCTCAGTAGTTGTGGCCCACGGGCTTAGTTGCTCTGTGGCATGTGAGATCTTCCCGGACCAGGGCTCAAACCTGTGAACCCTGCATTGGCAGACAGATTCTTAACCACTGCGCCACCAGGGAAGTCCTGAAATGCAATATTTAAATGACATCTATTTCTCCTTGCCTGACACCTCTAGAATTCTGAAACTCCTCTTGAGTGTTCTTATTTCACGGCAATATAGTTATTTTCACAGGTTCAAGAGTCTGATCTCCTTGTTAAGAGGACATAATTAGAAACACTGGTTATGCAATCAGGACTTGGCCTGGAATGTCATATTTGAGAATGATGCTCGTTGAATGACTTTTAAGGAGCTACGGGTGACTTTATATGGAGCTGGTGCTTACAAACTCCTTTAGGAAAAACTGTCTGGTTCTTGGCTTCCAGGGCTCCTAGCCTTCCAAGTGAGTAAGGGTGGTCACTTCTTGACAGACTCAGGAATCTTAGGATCTTTTGGAGACCTCAAGAAGAGAGGGATTCACCCAACTCTACACATACTGCAGGTGAAATATGTCAAGTTCTTGTCTTCTTCGTCTTAAGAGGATTTTAGAATCCAATCTGAGATTCCTTATGAAAACTTTAAGCAAAGCAGTCTTAAGAAGACCTATGGTAAATTACCATTTTTGCAACACGTACATAAAAATTTAAGCCAAGTCCAATGAGACTAGCCTTAATTTGTGAACAAGAATAGTCTTTCTTTGAGATTGCTTTTGACCAAAAGGCTGTAGAGAGAAATTTTGTGTTTCAGTGGAAAATTGTGCACCATCTATAGTATAGCACACCCTTCCGAGTCATCAGATTCCAGCTTTGTTCATTGTCTTTACACCATTTTACATTTTTATAAATTGCAGGTAACTGATGGATATGCAAACTCTTTTTTTCTTTGTGGCCACGCTGCGTGGTTTGCGGGATCTTAGTTCCCTGAGAGGGGATTGAACCCGTGCCCCCTGCAGTGGAAGCACAGAGTCCTAACCACTGGACAGCCAGGGAAGTCCCTGCAAACTCTTTCTTTCAGCTTGCCTCTCAGCTGAGTCTCCACAGGATCTGAAGAGGCCCTGAGAGCTGAGACCCAATGACCTGAGATGGACTCAAGGGACTTAGCCTGCTGTGTTGCTGACCATCACTGGTGGGAAGTCTCGCCTGACAAGTCGCTGAATGGTCTCTAAGGTAGTTCGGTGAGAAGCCCAGACCATGCATGCCCTCGATGCGAGCAGTGGCCAAGACCATGGATGACGTCATCAAGAACGTGGACATTTTGGCTTCGAGAAACTCAGCCAGTGCTGCTGATTGAATGCATGTTTTGTGAGCATCCAGGAGTGCATGGTAGAATGAGTGACTTCCTGTAGGCAGGGGACACAGGGCGAGGGCTTCTGTCTGGTTCCTGGATCATATACCTGGTACCTGGAACAGCACCTAGCACAGGGCAGTCACTCAATAAATAACGGTTGAATTAATGATTGTCAGTACAACAAAATGAATCATTTTTGATAGTCTTGTCTGCTGGAACTTTTATTACCAAGTGGAAGAAACTCAACTGGAACAAGATAAATGAAAAGGAGATTTAATGAAGCAATGAAATTTAATGAAATAATGAAATAATACAAGGGTGAATCTTTGCCATGGAACCCAGCGCAGCTGTAAGAAGGATGGGGATACAGAGAGGCCTCAGGCTCACCTGGGTCAGGAATTTGAGTGCTGTCGGACTCTCTCCCTCTGCTGCATCATATTGGCTCCCCCTTCACTCTGGCCACAGCTTTCTTCACTGGCTTCCGAGTTCCCTAGATTTTTGTTGCATGGGTAGTCAACAAAGAGAGGGCTCTTCCTACTTCACAGCCCGAGCCTAGATATTCCAGGGAATGGAGTCCCCTTTTACTAGCCAGGTTAGACACTAAAAACAATGCATGTAAACCACAGGCAGATGTTCTCAAAGTCACTGCTGGTGAGTGGTAAGTAATTTCATATGGCAACTCACGTCTTTAGAAACCTGGGGATTGCTCTTCTTGGTGGTGTCAACTCAAAAAACCAACAATCAATCCATAATAAGGAATAGAAAAGGGTTTTATTCAAGCCAGCCTGAGGATTACAGCCTGGGAGGCGGCCTCTCAGCAGCTCTGAGGACCGCTCACTGAAGCGTGGATCTCACCCAGTCTTACACCTTATCAGAATGAAGACCGTCAAACGCAGCAGGGGTGCATCCTTCAAGGGTGCAAAAGAGACATTTAGTATGAATACAGCAAGCCAGCAGCAGGACGCCGGTGTCTGGGAAGGGAACCTTGTCTTTGGGGCAGGAGTGTGAACGTGGGTGCCGCAGGAAGGGAGTTAATTCCCCTTATATTGGACATTTTTTCCCTAATGGTTAAGGCAGATGTGCTGTGTGCGTTTGACAGGCCCCGAGTCAGGCTGCTTGAGTTCACACAAAGCACAGCCTGAATCACGTATAAGCCAAAAGGACGTCCCCATAGCTCGACATGTGCACATTTTCTCCATCAGTGGCACAAGGACAAGTCACGTTACCCAGAATAGGCTGCTCTCTGGGGACTCTCCTGAGGTTTTCCCTCTTGTGGATGAGACAGGGATGATATTTGGTTGGAAAGACTTTCTGGCCAAAACGAGCCCTGTCGTGCTCCATGGGCATATGACCAGCATATGGGGACTCAAGTAGAATTTGTTCAAGCATCGGGACAGAGCCCAGGGAAAACCCTATCTGTGCTTGCAGACGCCCCTCTGGCCTACCTTACAGTTTGTGTATTTTATTGGGATATAATTTTTATGCTGTAAGAGTCTTGCTTTTGAAGTGTACAGTTCAATGATTTTTAATATATTTACTACCACTGTAATCCAATTTTAGAACATTTTCATTTTCCTAGGAAATAAAACCGTACCTATTAGCAATCACTGCCTATCTTCCCTCCCACCCCCAGCCCTAGGCAACCACTGATCTACTTCTGTCTCTGTGGATTTGCCTGTTCTGGACATTTCGTATAAATGGAATCATACAATCTGCGATCTTTTGTGACTGGTTTCTTTCACTTAGCTTAATATTTTTGAAGTTCATTCCCCTTGTAGCATGAATTGGTACTTCATTCCTTTCTATTGCCCAACAGAATTCCATTGTATGGATAGACTGCCTTTTTAAAAATACATTCCTCAGTGGATGGACCTCTGGGTTATTTAACTTAATTGTATTTTTGGGAGGTTGACGAATTAATTTCATTTTTTCACTAAAATGGCATTTATCTCAAAACAAGTTCCTGCCTTTTTAGTAGACAGTTGTTTTACAGTCTGACCTAATTTAGATTTACCTTGAAAATAATTCTTTCAAGGTTTTTTGTTCAATGTTGTCTCACCTCCGAAGAACTAACAGTAAATTTAGAGAGAAGAGGGAAAAGGTGAAAATTTTATTTTATCATTGTTTCTATATTAAAATTTTTATTTTGCTATCTTAGTATACACTTGTTTTACTGTGAGCCATCTGAAAATACATATTTTTTTTCTTGAAGAGGAGATGCGTAAATAAGTAAAGATAGATCATTTTTCAAAATGGGGAGTCATCTTTTTTGTGCTGTGCCCTAGTTTAGAGAATATGAATAGATTTTTTTTCAGGGGTATTTTGTGCCAGTTTGAGCATCAAGACTTTAGATGTTTTGGGGCTTATACAAAATGTTTGCGTTTCTAAAGCAAAATAATACAATTTAATACTTTTCTAAGAACTCCATTTATCAGTGAGCTAATTGCTAGCATTGTATAATAGTTTGTCTCAGACAGAGTGTAGCTTCACCCTATAAACGTCTGGAAGAAATATTTTGAAAATATGCTGACTTAATTGCTTCCACGCAATTTTCCCTTAACATCATTACACAGAGAGGCAGAGGCAGAAATTGGCATTTATGCATGAATACCCATTTATAATTTCTCGTTTTGTGCATAATAATACAGGCCGTGATGTATTTTCTTGAACCTTAACAAGCCATACTTTTTTTTTTTTTTTTTTTTGGTGCGGTGCGTGGGCCTCTCACTGCTGTGGCCTCTCCCGTTGTGGAGCACAGGCTCCAGACGCACAGGCTCAGCGGCCATGGCTCACGGGCCCAGCCGCTCCGAGGCATGTGGGATCTTCCCGGACCGGGGCACAAACCCGTGTGCCCTGCATGGGCAGGCGGACTCTCGACCACTGCGCCACCAGGGAAGCCCTGGAGTAGAATTCTTGAATGATTTTCGGTGTGTTTAGGAATCCATGCTGATGGATGTGGGGATGAGGGAGAGAGAGAATTGCAAATGCTTCTGAATGTTTCTTCATCTAATTAGAGCAGCACACCTCTTTAATTCTCATCCCGGTGTGCGCATCTTCATAAGAGGAATCGCGAGATGTGAGCTTTGAGCAGAGGGCTCCAATTCTTAAGTATGAGGATGTTAGCTTCAAGCCCACTTTGAAGAAGCCTCTTGTTAAGGGTTTTAGTTTTTATTTATTTATTTAATTTATTTTTTATTTTTGGCTGTGTTGGGTCTTCGTTGCTGCACGCGGGCTTTCTCTAGTTGCATCGAGCGGGGGCTACTCTTCGTTGCGGTGCGCGGGCTTCTCATTGTGGTGGCTTCTCTTGTTGCAGAGCATGGGCTCTAGGTGCGCGGGCTTTAGTAGTTGTGGCACACGGGCTCAGCAGTTGTGGCACACCGGCTCAGTTGCTTCGCGGCATGTGGGATCTTCCCGGACCAGGACTCGAACCCATGTCCCCTGCACTGGCAGGCAGATTCTTAACCACTGAGCAACCAGGGAAGCCCCTAGTTAAGGATTTTTAGATATAATTGTTTGATTAGCTTTCATTTAAGTTGTCTTTGAGTAGTCCATTGTCTCTGGGCAGCGTATTAGATTCTTGTAACCCATCTCTTCTGTGACAGCTGATTTCTATGAAACCATGACAGCGGCTTAGGCGGTGGGTACTTTGCACGAGCACCACAGCTCAGGGATCGTACTCTTGATTGCTGAAGTGCTTTAGCTCACTTCATCTCTCTGCTGGTTGCATTTACAGTAGAGATCAGCAAGGGTTAGTAATTGTGCTAAATCTATGTGGCCTAGCATTTATTAGTCTCTTTGTTTTAATTATAGTGCTCTACATGTGTGGTTGTTAAAAAGTCCTCACTTTCAGCTTGAAAGTGATAGGACATGAGAGGAGCAAGCTTGTAAGCCCCCAGTGAGGCTTTCGGCTTCCCCTCTTCAGAGCGGGCATCAGCAGCGATGGTTATTAGTGGCTACTATCAGCTCCATCCTGGCTGGACACCACAGAGGAGGGTTCTGTTAATGAAATTCACAATTTGTAAAACACCCCTTTGTCATCCGTAGTGAGCTAAGTGTGGGAGCTGATTGACCAGCTGGGAAGTTATTGTGATCAAGACCTGGAATGTTGGCGGCTTGGCCTGGGAGGTTCACGAGGGACCCAGAGATATCCACATCATCCCAAGGTAGGGCACTAAGACTGGAAATCAAAGCTAAACACTTTCCAGGAAAAGCCGGTTATGAGTCTAGTTATTGTCTATCATTAATTACTTGCACAAAAGGCAATAATTGCTAAGCTACTTTATTGCCTGTTTGGAGCTAAATGTACCAAAAGGGAGATGCTTAACAGATGACAAAGTGAAGAAATTCCTGGCTTTTGAATCCGTGTAGATATATTGGGATGGAACAAACACCACACTAGCTCTGCACATCATAAAATGACACTCCGGTATCAGTTTTAAGAACCACGGTATCTATAAAACAAGGTGTGTGCAAAGAGCGGTCTCTTCTGATTTCCCAGGACTCCGGACATTGTTCAGCTACACCCATGGCCATAACTTCACCACAAGTAGACTGCTCATAACAGGTTTTGGAGGATATTTTCCTATCAAAAAGCCTACGTTCTTAGCGAGCCATTGTGCATGATGTTAGAATCTTTAGCTCTGTATTCTTGTCTGTATGTCCACCAACGTGAACGTGAAAGTCCTGGTGCGCTGAGCCGTCTCTCACTGCCGATACCAGATGGTGATGAATTATCTCAGCAGAGTGCTGTGACATCTCACTTGCTCACTAGACTGCACCGGGTACCAGTTGGCCCATCACAGTTGGTGTGGATAAAGGTAGCTAGTAGGCAAAATGAGAGAGGAATTCAAATCTTATGTGTAAGTGAACCATCCACAATTACACTTGTAAGTGGACAAAAGTAACTGTGCACGTACAAGGGTCCAGAGGCAGCCATCACTTCTCCTGCCCGGACAGACAGCACACCTGGAAATCATTACCTCGTGTACCAGCCGTCTCTAGCAGCACGGAATCCACTGCAGTGTTTAAAAAAAATGACAGCAAAGAACGTCTTACATACTGAGCTGCTTGGTGTAACAGACCAAGGCCTTTGGACAGGGACAGAAATCCATTTCAAACTACTTGATAGTAGCGTAGACCTCAAAACGTTCTTAGTTTATTTAATTCCATCACAAACTTGACCGTTGTAGGTTCTTTCTAAATTCTCTGCAAAACGAAAATCCTTCCATAGGATTGGGTCTGACGTGGGACTAAACTCTTCTAAGTCGAATTTGAGGAATCTATAAGCAAAACCATTATGCAGTCATGACCAGAGCTCATTGATCACAAAAAATCATCAAGCTCCACGAGAACCTGAAGATTATTAGGGAAACCTGCAATAGATAGCTCCAGAAAATAATAATAACGATAGACACAAAGTGAGAAAAACACTATTAATAATTAAATAGCAACAGTAGTTATTATTATTCAAAAATCTAGTTTCCCATTTCTCAATATGTCGTTTCATGCTCAATGTTAAAATCCAGGCCTGTTGGTCTGTTAAAGAGATAATGTTCCACTAATGAGGTAATATTCCTTTGTCTTGGTCAAGACCATATGGGGATTTGTGAGATGAACTAAAATGAATTTCAGCTGTTTCTCCATCTCATCTTGGCTCACTTTTTTTTTTTTTTTTCGCCTCGCTGCACGGCTTGTGGGGTCTTAGTTCCCCGACCAGGGATCAAATCCGTGCCCCGTGCAGTGGAAGTGCAGAGTCCCAACCACTGGACTTCCAGGGAATCCCTCTTAGCACGTTTATATCGTATACATGCACGTTTGCCAAGAACGCTGTTGCCATTAGCACCTTTCCTCTAAGGCCAATCGACATGTCATGGAAACTTCCAGGAATCCCACAATGAGGAAGAGAATCATTCTGTTCTGGCTGGACGCTGGCTGCAGTGGAGTCATCTGGTTTGTTTCCGTCACAGTGTAATGAAAGGGATACTTAACCCTGAGAGGGAATGGAGGAGGTGCTGTTGTGTGAGCTGGCGATTAGGGCAGTAGCTAAATGTTAATCTTCTTCCATTATTTGAGTTTCTGCCGCTGCTTCCCATAGAATTTGTTCTGAGGCTAGAGAGATGAGTAACTTCTCAACAATAAATGACTGTCTTGTGAAGACAACCTTGCATGTATATATTATTTGATAGTGTTAAATATTATTTGTTGTTATATATTATTTGACGGTGCTTTTCAACTCCTGTATACAGTTTTTGAAGGCAAGACCCCCTAAATATATATAATAGCATATTATATATAATGTATGTAAATTATACAAATTATTGCAACTCCTCTTAAAGATATTTCTTACAATAATCTACGGCATTCAGTGCTTCTAAATGAATAGACTTTTATAAGCTAAAAATAATCATGTTCAATGAGTGGTTTTTTTTTTTTTTTTTTTTGCGGTACGCGGGCCTCTCACTGCTGTGGCCTCCCCAGTTGCGGAGCACAGGCTCTGGACGCGCAGGCTCAGCGGCCATGGCTCACGGGTCCAGCCGCTCCGCGGCACGTGGGATCCTCCCGGACCAGGGCACAAACCCATGTCCCCTGCTTCGGCTGGCGGACTCTCAACCACTGCGCCACCAGGGAAGCCTGAGTGTTTTCTTTAAAACGTGTAACCGATATCCTGCTGCAGGTGGTGACTTCGTTGTTTTCGCCTTTGGCAGCCAGCAGGATTCTCAGGATCCTGGGCTAGTGACACAGCTCCTCTGTGTCCGATTCCTCCTTTGAAGAGGAGGTCAGCTCAGGTTCTCACTAAGACCCTCTCTACCATGTGTGGAGTGACTCTACCATGTACCTGTTGATTGGTTAGCAGATTAATCAGGTTCAAGGGAAACACTTGTTAGTTACATTGTTCAATTAGTGGACATTAATACTACTTATATGAAATTACCACCCAATGTTCCCTGTCTCCAATCTCTTTTGAATTCTTAAAATTTTCTTCTTTGGAACATAAAATGTGCTTGCTCTTTTAGGATTATAATTCTCTCCTTGACTTCTCCTCATAAAAAATTATTGAAAGAAGTCTTAGGAACTGTGCCGTTTTTTCAGATACTTCTGGAAAAGTGCAGGCGCTCTGTAGACGGTAATGCATCAGCCTAATTACAGTCCAGTAAAGGACAGTAGTTGCATGATAAATAATGTGCCTCCCCTGTTTTGACTGAGGTTTGATTGTGTTGCATTGATTCAGTTAAGACGCCTGCCTGATCCCACAGACCACACGTCTACGTGAAACGAGGTGGCGAGGGTTCAGGAGTCCAGCTCCAAAGCAGTGGGACCAGCAAAGGCAGCAGGGGAGGGTCGGTTGCTGTCTTCCTGCAGCAGGAGGATTGCATCTGTGCGTTCCGAGGTCACATTCCCATGACCAAGACAGTCCTACCAGCAGGGCTGAGGGGACGCGGCGGCTGCATGTTGGTGCACGTGGGGCTCGTGTTTGCTGGGCTTTCTGCCAGTCTTCGTGACCACAGCACCTTAGTCTGGGATTGTAAAAATGGAGTGAAACCATTCCTTGTGGACATTGTTCTAGCTCCACCCTCAAAGTATCTTGGTTACCCACTTAACAGGTTCTGAGTTAGTGGTTTCTTTTACTCGGCTAGCTTCCTGCTTTGCAAATTCGTGTTGATCATGCTTTAGCTTAGCTTTCTAAACATTGATGAGGACCCCCATCTCTTGCTGCAGTGAGGCTGCTCGATCTGCCCAGTTGTTTTAAGGGCTTAGAAAGTGTCTTTCTGAGGGCTGTTCTCTTTCTGTCCAGTTTCTTGTCAATATAAACAACGAATCGACATCTCGTACAACTGTCTTTGTTTTCTGTGTAATTTCTGTGGGGTAGATTCTAAGAGATGTTTGGGTTGAAGAGTTTGTGTATTTTTGTTGAACATCTGTAGTCACGTTGCTTTCGAAACGAGCTGCAAAGCTTCATGTTTCCTTTATAGCATATGAGGGTAACCCTTTCCAGAACAGGAGTTTTCTGAAGTCAGAACCTAAAACAATCTGCTGACATCTCCGTTGCCGGATTTTCCTCCTTCTGGCCGGAGCGACAGTGCTTTCGTTTGTGTCATTGAGACTGCTCATGCCTCCCCAGGGGAAGGGTGGCGGAACAACACGAAATTCCTTCCCCGATGGTGAAAACATGTTTATTTCATCTTGACTCTGCCTGATCTCTTAATCCTCCTTTCCCCAGGAGCAGGCTGGGAACAGACTGATGGTGGGCTGCTACTCAGCTTTGCTACATTCTGGCAGAGCTCCTGGGTAAACTCATGAACCCAGATCTCATCCTCCACCGCGAGGCGCTCATTTCAACTCACTTACGAAAGTTTAACAGGAGTTTGAAGCTTGTCTTCTGTAGACCAGAGAAGTCAGGCTGCACAGCCCGACTCTGCGGCTTTAGACTTTGGAAATGAGATATAGGATGTGACGCTTCCTGTCATCTCGGGTTAAAGGTTTTGCAGTTATCTTAGATCTCCATTTCCAAAGTGACCCTGAAGATTTGAAAGTAAATGAAATAAAAGAAAAATCTACGTGAGTTCTTTAGTCTAACGGCACAAAATCAGGAAGCACAGATTTAAAAATCCTGTGGATGGTTAGCTGTATCAGTCTCTCTTTGAAATACTGTAGCAGGTGAAGCCTGTAATAAGCAAGAGAATCTGAAAAGTTCTGTTCATTCTGTCGACTTCCCTCGTGGTCCAGTGGCTAAGACTCTGCGCTCCCAGTGCAGCGGGCCTGGGTTCAATCCCTGGTCAGGGAAGGAGATCCTGCATGCTGCAACTAAAAAAGGACCCGTGTGCCGCAGTGAAGACCTGGCATGGCCAAATAAATAAATGAATAAATATTTAAAAAAAGAAAAAGCTCGATGTTAAAAGGAAAGCAAAACAAAGTGCCTTCAAAAAGAACAGTAAAGGGGACTCCTCTGGTGGCCCAGTGGTTAATACTCTGCGCTCCCAATGCAGGGGATGTTCGATCCCTGGTCAGGGAACTAGATCCCACATGCCTGCTGCAACTGAAAAGGTGCTGCATGCTGCAACGAAGATCCCGTGTGCTGCAACTAAGACCCGGCACAGCCAAAATAAATAAATTAATTAATCAATTAAAACCAAAAAAGAACAGTAAAGGATTGAGCCAACAATCCTTGGAAAATTGAAAAGAAAAATCGAAACCTTAGCTATTCTATAACCTAGGATGGGTGGGAAAATGCTCCAGAAAAAGTCGTGTTTGAAGCAGAGTCAGGAGGAATGGCGGGAGGCTGTTTAGTGGAGGGGGGTCGGGTGGGGGCATCCTAGGCCAACAGCAGCCCAGCCAAAGGCTTGGGGGTGAAAGAGCAGGTCCAGGGAAGCGTAAGGTACTGGGGCTCCCAGGCGCACAGTAGGCTTGCAGACAGGCAAAGCCTGGCAACGGATAAATCCTGGGGAAGCCGTGCACTCACTCATCCATCCAGCTACCCACTCCTTCAACAGGCATTTACCGATGGCTACCTGTGCAGAAACCCCTGCTAAGCGCTGAGGACACAAAGGTGACAGCGAGAGCACACGCAAGCCTGACATCTCTCTAGATGGGGGCGTGGGCGCTGGAGGCAGAAAGGCTGGCAGAGAGCCGTGTCAACACATACGAAACTGTGATGACGTCAGGATGGGGGCTTATAACCACTAAGGGACTGGAAATGCACATCAGAGGCACTGGGAGCTGATGGCGGGTTTTACAGCGTGAAATAAATTTGGGGTTCTACAAAAATTTCTTTGGCTGCTGTATATAGGTTGGGCCGGACTGGAGTCAGGGAGACGAAGTCAGGTCATTACAGTAGCCTCCCCTCATCCACGGGGGAGACGTTCCAAGACCCCCAGTGGGTGCCTGAAACCGTGGGTACTACCAGACCCGGCATACACTGTGCTTTTTCCTGTACTGATGTGCGTAGACAGTGTGGATTAGCTGCGCAAAGAGATGACTCACGTCCTGGGCAGGACGGAGTGGGACAGCTGGCGATGTCGCGACGCTACTCAGAACGGCCGGCAATTTAAAAGTTATGAATTGTTTATTTCTGGAATTTTCCATGTGATATTTTCAGATCTTGGCTGACTGAGGGTAACTGGAACAGTGGAAAGGGAAACCGTGGATAAGGGAGCCGGGAGCGGGGGCTACAGTATAACAGGCTGGCAAGTGCTGACGCGAGCCTGAAAACTGGCACAGCACAAAGACGAGAGCAGCAGGAAAACGCAAGCGATGGGAATGCGGGAGGGTGGGCAAAGGACGGTGAGAAACCAGGTACGAGGCTGCAGGAAAGCGAGCTCCACGCTCTCTTATTTGGTGTAGCTGATCCTGTGGTTGCCGAAGAAAGGGATTTGGGACCTGCAAGATCACAGCTCCATGGCCCCCCCAAGTGGCCTGGGTCATCTCTGGCTTCCTTCTGAACCTTGTACCCTGTGCCCACCTGCCACAAAACCTACAAAACTTTATTACACACGTTCACTTACATATTCATGTCCCTCTAGTGAACAGAGAGTACCGGCACTGTCCTCGTGGCTTTGCATCCCTAGCGAAGAGTGATGCACGGTACGTAATGAATAAATATTAAATAAATTAACAAATTGCTTACCAAGTCTCGTTTTGAATGAACTTTTGATATGTTTTTGAGTTCCTTAGAAATCTATGAATTTCTTTGACAGTATAATTTATTTTCTTTGATAAACAACACGTAGTTAGATCTGTTTTTTCTTAACCCACTCTGACAGTCCCTTTTAACTGGTATATTCAGACAATTCACATTTAAAGTGATTATTGATATAGTCAGATTAATATCTACCAGGTTTGCAATTGCTTTTATTCATTGCATTTTTTCTTCACTTCCTTTCCCCGGTCTCTTTTTCTACTTTCACTTGTTTTATTTTTAAATTTTTAAGTTTTTGGCCATACCACATGGCTTTCAGATCTTAGTTCCCTGACCAGGGATTGAACCCGTGCCCTTGGCAGTGAGAGTGCAGAGTCCTAACCACTGGACCGCCAGGGAATCCCCCCCACCCTTTTTTTTTTTACCTTCCCTTGTTTTATTTTCTATTATTTTTATTTTTGCGGTACACGGGCCTCTCACTGCTGTGGCCTCTCCTGTTATGGAGCACAGGCTCCGGACGCGCAGGTTCAGCGGCCACGGCTCACGGGCCCAGCCGCTCTGCGGCATGTGGGATCTTCCTGGACCGGGGCACAAACACGTGTCCCCTGCATCGGCAGGCGGACTGTCAACCACTGCGCCACCAGGGAAGCCCCTTCCCTTGTTTTAAATGAACATTTTATATGAATCCATTTATCTCCTTTCTTAGCATATGAAATACATTCCTTTAAGAGTTTTTCTTGTTTAGTTGCTTTCCTAAAGTTTGCAGCATTTTTAACTACTCTGAGTCCATCTTCAAATAACAGGTGTAATGTAGATTCCTTGTGTCAGAATATTCTCAGTCTTCCCTCCCATCCCTGTGACTTGCTGTCACTTATTTCACCTGTCTGTCTGTCGTAATCACCCAATATAGTGTTGCTTTTATTATTTTAAATCAGCATTTATCTTTTAAATCAACTAAGAATAGGGAAAATAAAAGATTTTATTTTATCTTCATTTATTCTTTCTCTGATGCTCCAACTTTTTTTTTTTTTTTGATATGTGTGTGTGTATTTCTTACCTGTATCATTTCCTTCTACCTAAAGAACTTCTTTGAACTTCTTGCAGGACAGGTCACTGGAAACAAGTTCCCTCCATTTTTATTTGTCTTAGAAAGTCCTTATTTCTCCTTCGTTTGGGGAGGATACTTTTTCTGGATATAGAATTCTAGGTTTGTAGGTTTTGTTTTTTTTCTTGAGGATTTAAGATATTTCATTCCACTCTCTTTTGCTTGCGCGGTTCCTGACAAGAATTCTGCTGTAATTCTTTTTTTTTTTTTTAACCAATGTTGACTTATTATTACAAAACACTACATGTCCATTGCAGAAAAATAAAAATGATACAGTTCAATAATGGAGATAATTAAAAAGTCCCACAACCTTACCACCCATTACAAAGTGGCCATTGTAAGTATCTTTCTAGATCTTTTCTGTATGTCTGTCTACGTCTATCTACCATCTATAGATATGATTTTATATATAGTCTTCTAATGAGTGTGTGACTTTAAAAATAGATCTTTATTTGAGTATAATTGTTTCACAATACTGTGTTAGTTTCTGTTGTACAACAAAGCGAATCAGCCATATGCATACACATGTCCCCATATCCCCTCCCTCTTGAGCCTCCCACCCTCCCTATCCCACCCCTCTAGGTCATCTCAAAGCGCCGAGCTGATCTCCCTGTGCTATGCAGTTGCTTCCCACCAGCCAACTATTTTGCATTCGGTAGTGTATATATGTCGATGCTACCCTCACTTCGCCCCAGCTTCACCCTCCCCCCCGTGCCCTCAAGTCCATTCTCTATGTCTACGTCTTTATTCCTGCCCTGCAACTAGGTTCACCAGTACCATTTTTTTTTTTTAGATTCCATATATATGCGTTAGCATATGGTATTTGTTTTTCTCTTTCTGACTTACTTCACTCTGTGTGACAGACTCTAGGTCCATCCACCTCACTACAAATAACTCAATTTCGTTTCTTTTTATGGCTGAGTAATATTCCATTGTATATATGTGCCACACCTTCTTTATCCATTCGTCTGTTGATGGGCATTTAGGTTGCTTCCATGTCCTGGCTATTGTAAATAGTGCTGCAATGAACATGGTGGTACATGACTCTTTTTGAATTATGGTTTTCTCAGGGTATATGCCCAGTAGTGGGATTGCTGGGTCATATGGTAGTTCTATTTTTAGTTTTCTAAGGAACCTCGGTACTGTTCTCCACAGAGGCTGTATCAATTTACATTCCCACCAGCAGTGTAGGAGGGTTGCCTTTTCACCACACCCTCTCCAGCATTTATTGTTTCTAGGTTTTTGATAATGGCTGTTCTGACCGGCATGAGGTGATACCTCACTGTAGTTTTGATTTGCATCTCTCTAATAATTAGCGATGTGGAGCATCTTTCCATGTGCCTCTTGGCCATCTGTATGTCTTCCTTGGTGAAATGTCTATTTAAGTCTTCCACCCATTTTTTAACTGGATTGTCTGTTTTTTTGATGGGATTGTGTTCCTGTCTTACTGGTTGCTGGGCCTGAGGCTTCCAACACTGGAGTTTGTAGGCTGTGGGGCAGAGCTGGGTCTTGGTGCTGAGATGAGGACCTCCGTGAGACCTCACTCTGATGAATATTCCCTGGGGTCTGAGGTTCTCTGTTAGTCCGGTGGTTCGAACTCAGAGCTCCCACTGCAGGAGCTTCCCCCCGACCCTGGGCTCGCGAACCAAGATCCTGCAAGCTGCGTGGGGTGGCAAAACAAAAAGAACAATAACAAAGTAACAAATAAAATTAGACTAGGAAACTAACAGATATCTTAGAAAGAATGTAAAAATTAAAATATAGATGAATCAACAGCCAGAAGGTAGGAAGGTACATTAGTACCACAGTAGTAAAGAAGAGGAGGAGGGAAAAGAAAAAAACAAAAACAAAAACAAAAGAAGGGGGGAGGCCTTGGCTGTGGAGGGTGGGGCCTAAGCAAGGGTGGGGTTTGGGTGGTGGGCGGGGCCAATGCTCAGGACCCACAGGGCTGGAAAAGGCCCTGGGGGCTGTGAGGGGTGGGGCTTAGGCTCAAGCAACAGAAGGGGCCCAGGCGTGATCCCCACCCCGGTCTCAGAGGGCAGGGGACCTCACCTGGGAGCTCAGCAGGCTTCCTGGGCTCCAGTGGGTGGGGCAAACCCCTCCTCTCCTTTCCTGCTCCTCCCACAGGGCCCCTCCCCCTGCCTCTCCTGATCTCCCCGGCCTCAGGGACCCCATCCTGTCTGGCCTCCACTTCTCCTCACCCCTCAGTCCCCCTATGTCCTACCAGTTCACTCTGGCCTTCCTCCTGTCTCCTTGGGCGTCAGAGTTCCCCCCCAGCAGCCGGCAGGCGCCCTAGTTGTGGGGAGACGCCAACTCCTTGTCTTCCCACACCGCCATCTTGCCTCTGCCTCCCTGCTGTATTTCTTGTCTCAGTTTCTCTGTACATGAGATACATAAGACAGTTTTTCCTCTGGCTTATTTCAAGATTGTCTCCTTTAAAAATAATATGCCTAAGTGTAGGGGTGTGTGTGTGTGTGTGTGTGTGTGTGTGTGTGTGTGTCCTACTTGGTATTCTCTGTGTTCCCAGGATTTTCACTTTGGTGTTTGTAATTAATGCTGGGAACTTCATAAACAAGGAGTTTGTCAGCAGTTTGAACATCTGTTGCTAATGAGCTGGCACCAGCTCTAGCAGCCCATGGCCCTAAAAGTCCTCTATTCTCATCTATTCATCCCTCCAGCCCCACCCCCAGCCCCAGCTTTGGCAGCCACTGATCTTTTCACTCTGTCCATATTTGCCTTTTCTGGAATGTCGCATAATTGAAATCATACAATATGTAGGCTTCGCAGATTGGCTTCGTCCACTTAGGGATGTGCATCTAAGTTTCTTCTTCATGGCTTGATAGCTCATTTGTTTTAATTGCTGAATAATATTCCATTCTCTGGATGGACCACAGTTTATCCATTCACCTACTGAAGGGCATCTTGGTTGCTTCCAGCTTTTGGTGCTCAGTACTAAAGCTGCTATGAACAACTATTTATACAGCACTTTACAGAGGACCCTCATTCTTATTACCTTAGTGGTTACTTGAAGAATTAATTTGAAGAAAAATTTGAAGGTTAATTTGAAGAATTAATCATGTAACTTTCTTCCAGGAATACAGAGTAATGGGTGAAGCTTGGAGTAAACCAGGTCTTCTGATCCCCCCCAACCAAATTATAAAAATATAAAATAAAATTTGGGAGTGGGGTATGTACACATGATTATGGACACATAATTAATAGGCAGAAAGATGACATAATTGAGATATTATGTGTAACTTTTAGCAGTTCAATTAATTCCCCCCATTTTTATACTTTCTTTGTGAACCAAATCTCTAGTCACTGTTTTCTTTGGAAAATATTTATTTTATAACTTCCAGTTCCTAAAATTAAAGTTTCTCATTCTAGGATTTCTTATAGGATACATTTAGTTTGCTCTAGAGGCAGTGTTGAAGCTACTGGAATTTAACTTTTAAAGAAATTAACAAGAGAATTCAAAAGTTGGACTTGATGAGTTTCTGCAGGCCCCTCCCATCCTTGTTTACTGACTAAGGTGTAGGCTTTGTGTGGACGTCGTGGGGCGTGGGGACCCCAGCGGACGGTGGAACCGCGTGGCCGTGGAGCAAGGGTGCCTCTCAGAACCAGCAGTCAGGCTGATGTGCCCCGATTACCAGCACGTTTCAATACCGTAGATTCTCCAACACTTTCTCTCTCTGCATGTTCTACCGAATAGGCTATTTTAAAGCATTAAGTCTGTATTGGCGCATTCGACCACGTGTTCAGTTCATTAGGTCGTTTGGGATGTTAGGTATTACTCACCCGGAAAAGGAAGGAGGTAATGGTGAATTAGTCATGCAATCTTAGCCTTTGCCTTCAGAAACAGACAAAAATACATAGTGTCCATGGGAACAGGGGAGCAATGCTTCTTCTTTCCTTTGGTTCCTTTTCTATGCCATGCTTTTTCTTTAGCCCATGTATCACAGAATTGGCTTGAAAGTTTGTAGGTTTAAACCAGGGCTTTTCAACTGTGGCATTATTGATATTTGGGCTAGATAATCCTTTGTTGGGCTGCAGGGAGAGTCTGTGCCCTGTGGGGTGTTTAGCTGCACCCTTGACTCTATGTAGGAGATGCCACTAGCCTCCCTTCCCCTGCAGCGTCCCCTGGGAGGACAAAACCAGCCCCAGTTGAGAACCACTAGTCTGAATATCTTCGCAGCAGTTTTGAAAAGAAAAATTAATCATCAACTCTTCCCAACTAGGTGTTTCTTAAGATCCCCAAACAAGGCACATGGAGTCTTTGTAATGGGAATCTATTGTGTGTGTTACCCTGCAACCTGTGCCATTTCTGCACTGGTGAAATTTCTTCTCTGGTTAAATCTTCTGAGAATGTATTTTCTATCTTTTGGAAAGCGGGAGAGGGATAGTTATTACCTGAGAACTTTAGGAGTGGGTGGGGACCTATCTCAACCCTATGTCCTACCTGGCAGCCAACCACACTCCGAATTCTGAGTCTTCCTAAGGGTACCTCTCTGCAGACACTTGGTTCTTTTCTTTCTCTGTCTCCCAAATCTTCTACTGTTTCTGCACCCATGGTCTGTCTTTATATTTTGTGATTTGCAAGTACGGATGTCCCTAGTTTGGTTAAAAGTGGGGTTTGGGTTTGTTTTCTTGCTTTTATTCTACTGGGGAAATTTCTGAAAAGTCAGAAATGCATTTATTTGCCAAACTAAACCTGGAAGGGCCTGGCCTGGTACATTTTCACTGATGAAGTCCACGAACCAAACCCAAGAAAGGAGAAAACAGCAAAAAGCATCACAAGACATGAGCACTTGAGTCCAGAGCCCCTGTCAGCTGCCTAAGTATGCTTCCAAAATCATGCTTGCTTGTGCCTCCAAAGGAGTTTCTTATCATTTTAAAATGGAATCTCTGTTCTTAATTGGTTGAACTTAATTTTGGTTTGCTTGTTCAGAAGGTGCCTTTCCCAAATGGGAACCACTTAGTGAAATTCTTTTTTTTTTATTATTTACTTATTTATTATTTTTGGCTGCGTTGGGTCTTCGTTGCTGGGCGCGTGCTTTCTCTAGTTGCGGCGAGCGGGGTCTACTCTTCACTGTGGTGCGCGGGCTTCTCACTGCGGTGGCTCCTCTTGTTGCAGGGCACGGGCTCTAGGCGCAAGGGCTTCAGTAGTTGTGGCTCGTGGGCCCTAGAGCGCAGGCTCAGTACTTGTGGCGCACGGGCTTAGTTGCTCCATGGCATGTGGGATCTTCCCGGATCAGGGATTGAATCCGTGTCCCCTGCATTGGCAGGTGGATTCCTAGCCACTGCACCACCAGGGAAGTCCCTAGTGAAATTCTTAAAGCTGTAAATATTGTTTCTTTTATTTTTAATTGAGATATAGCCGATTTACAATATTATATAAATTTCAGGTGTACAACAGTGATTCACAACCTTTGAAGTTTATATTCCATTTATTGTTATTAAAAATATTGGCTCTATTCCCTGTGCTGTACAGTAGAAATATTTTCTTGATACCATTTGTTCGAATCACAGAATCACGACGTCAGAGTTTATTATATTTGCAAAAAAGGGTTTCGTGGCTTATTGATGCGTGTTATACTTGTGCCTGCAAGGAGAGAAGTGCCAGGTCTGGAGCAGTGCTAGTTGACATGAAGGTGACATCATGGGTACGAGTGACCCACGGCTGTGAAGTTTGCTCAAAGCCTCCTTCTTCTGGCTTCTTAAAAGCAGGGCCTGGGCTTCCCTGGTGGCGCAGTGGTTGAGAGTCCGCCTGCCGATGCAGGGGACACGGGTTCGTGCCCCGGTCCGGGAAGATCCCACATGCCGCGGAGCGGCTGGGCCCGTGAGCCATGGCCGCTGAGCCTGTGCGTCTGGAGCCTGTGCTCCGCAACGGGAGAGGCCACAGCAGTGAGAGGCCCGTGTACCGCAAAAAGAAAAAAAAAGAAGAAGCAGGGCCTGGAACTGCTCCCCAACCCCCAACCCCCTTGTGGGAGGGGCTTTATGAACATCCTGCCTTAAGGGATGTGAGGTCCTTTTTTACTGGAGGAAAGATGGAGGTGATGCTGGGGGAAAGCAGAGCCCAGGTGTGGGAAGCATCTCAGGACAAGTGTGGGGAGGGAAACTCCACAGACTGCACCACTAAGTCTGTGTCTGGCTGGGCTGTGACGTTTACCTGCCTGGTGGCCCTCAAATGCGTCCTGACAAATGTATGACTGTAATGAAGCATCATCCCTGATTCCTGACTCTCACCTGAGAAACGGACAAGGGGGAAGGACCCCTGGGTGCAGAGTGGAGGGGAGCGAGCCTCCCTCTCCCGGGACAGGGGCAGGGGCAGGGGCAGGGCTGGGCCCTCCCCCGCTCGCCACCCCCTGGACTCTCTGTGTGCAGAGGCCTCACAACAGAGCCTGACACCAGCCACTCTAGGGGGCAGATTCTATGCCGGGGAAAATGGTCATAAGAGCAAATTAGCTGTCGCACCCCTCTGGCTACAGCATGGCTGACATTCAGCGCCAGTCGCCTCTGGCGGGGCCGGGGGCGAGTCCTGGACCTTGCTGGGTGATAGCAACATCTGTGACCTCCAAGCAAGAGATGGCAGCACCCCCCTTCTCCCCCAGGGGTGATGACCGGAGTGGCTCCAGACGTGCTCTCCTTGCTGGCGTGTCTTAGTTCTCCCTGTCAGTCTCTGGTCTTCAGGAGTACTGCTCTGTCATCTGACTCGCCTGTTCCTTCTAGTCCAGTAGCATGGGGGTGGGACATGGCTCTACGGGCAGGATCCACTCTATCTGCGCACGGCATTCCAGAACCACCCAAGAGTCTTGTTCTGCTCACTTCCCAGAACCCAGGGCTCTCTTGGGAGAGCAGAGTCAGTATGAACCCCTGGCAGGTGCTCTGAGTGCTGAGTGGAGAAGATTCTCCACTTGCTGAAGCCCTTTACGGTGGTTATGCTGACATCCTTCTTGGGTCGCCCACCACCTCTGGCTCATCTTGGTTTGTGGTCTGTGGATCGTACTTCATCATCTGAGTTGCTGTTATCCCGACTCTTCGTGTGATGGGTGATTTGGGATCGAAGCTGGGACATTTGGGTCTTGCATTAGGAGACCCAGGTCCTAGTCAATCTTCCTTTGTAGCAGGCGGTCCCTCATTGGGGTGGAGGGTTCCCGCTGGTCTGGTGGCACCGCGGGGTCATTGTGGGAACACACGGATGGGCTGCATCCTCCCTGGACGTGACCCTTCTCATACCTTCTCAGTGTGGGTGCTGTCGCCCCTTGGCCTCCTTGCCTCCCAACCAGCGTGTAAGCTCCGCTCCCCAGGGCCTGTGGACATCAGGGAAGGGGTGCAAGCGGGCAGCGGGCCCAGCAGCCCACGTCCCACCACCTCCTCTGCCCGTTGATTCCCAGAGCGGGTGGGGGGCTGCCTACTCAGCCTCCCCTGGCTTTGTTTTCAATACCGTGAAAGAAGCTGAATCCCCATCCCTGGAAGACCTCTGGTCCAGCAGTGGGGTCTGCATCCAAGGCAGCAGGAGACCTTCTCCCTGTACCCGGGTTGTCTTCGCATTGAAACGGAAGGAAGGGTGTGCTCTCTTGCTCCCTGGGGCCTTTCATCTCTACTTATTTTTGTGACTCTGAGGCCTGTGGTCCTTGGTATCCGGCTCCGTAACTACTGACATTAGTACAAAAGAGAACTTAAAGGTATTCTGAGCCTAGGGTGGCCCTCGCCTGTCCTTGGCCGTGGCGTTAGTGGGAAGTGGGTCTGTGTTTGCTGTCTTGTAGGGGTTATTGCAGGACACAGCTAAGAAGCACACACCTCCATCAGTTTCAACCTTCAACACACAAAGCACTCATGTGGGGAGTTCTGAACAACGGTGTTCATTTTCCTTACTTGTAGTTTGACTTACAATCCAAGGAGTAGAAAATGGCTGTGATTATTAATTTTATACGTCAGCTTGGCTGAGCCAGGGAATGGATGTCCAGACGTCTGGTTAAACATTATTTCTGGGCTTGTGTGTGATGGTGTTTCTGGAGAGATTAGCATTTGAAATAGTGGACTGGGCACTGCGGTTGGCCTTCCCTGGCGTGGGCAAGCGTCATCCGGTCTGCTGAGAGCCTGACTAAGGACAAAAGGCAGAGGGAGGGTGGATTTGCTCTGCCTGACTGGCTGAGCTGGGATGTTGGTTTCCTACGGCTCTAGGGTCTCCAGCTCCCTGGCCTTCAAACTCTGCCACCGGCTCTGCTGGGCCTCCAGCTTGCATAATAGATAGTGTGAGCTGATGCCTTACCATAAGCCTCTTTATAAACACACACACACACACGCACATGCGTGCACACACATCTCCTATTGGTTATTTCTCTGGAAAACCCTAATATGATGGTTAAAAATGAAAAGGTTTATCCTTGAGATGGAGGACCTTCACTGAAGGTGGACATCCCGCCTGAATGCTGTAGAGGGATCACTCTTGCTTTGCCACGGCTGCATCTTTCAGGTTCCGTTCCGCCTTAAAGATTCCATATTAAAACTAAGAAAGATAAATATCCTGGATGGCGTTGCCCACGTGGAGAATCTCAGGGGAGAGTAAGACTTAACATTTCCAATGGAAAAATTGTTTTGCTACGCGACATCCCCAATACACTTGCCATTAGACCAGGAGAATATTGTGTATTACAAACTAATTTTGCACATGACATTTCGAAGATATCGTTTTAATTTAATTTAAACGCATTGTGATTCTCTGCATATGGCTTGTGAAAACAAAATTCAATTACGGCAGCTAGACAAATTAAAATTTTTCTGGTTGCACCCTGCAACCTTTGCTTCCTTGTTTCCTGAGAATGCCAGAGTCTTGCTTGTAGAGAGCAGAGGCCAGTATGTGCAATCATTTTGGAGGGTCTGAAATAATTTTCCTGTCCCTGTGAATTTCTGTTGAACCGTATCTTGAGCCGTGAAGTCACCTCTGTAGCAGCCCTAGATCAGTTTGGATGTTGCCGTGGCCCTAACTGCCCCTGTAGGTTAACTATGTTGCCATCAAGTGGTGACAAGAAGACATAGTTAATTGATCTGAACTGTTTAGCTGAGTTGGATACTAGAAATCGTTATCAGTCTCCAAGGCCTTTATTAAGAAATTCACGTTTATTTAAAATTTGAACTCTAACTGGATATGTCACATCTTTCACATATCAAATAAGAAATCAAATAAGAAAAAATAGTCCCCTTTTCAAGCCTGTCA
Organism: Delphinapterus leucas; assembly: GCF_059928025.1. NCBI lineage: Eukaryota > Metazoa > Chordata > Mammalia > Artiodactyla > Monodontidae > Delphinapterus > Delphinapterus leucas. Next base: position 87,363,888 of record NC_143142.1, read on the forward strand.
GATCTGAATCGAAATCTTGCAGAAGCTGACTTCCTTCTACTTGGTTTTCTAGCTTATTGGCTTAGTCTGTGCTTTCTTCGCTCAGGGGCTGTATTTCCTCTGCTTCTGGTTGTTTGCTTGGCCTTAGCTCATTAATCGGCTGGCTAAGTATTTTGCCCTACTTGGGGGATATCTTCCTTGTTTGTCAGTATTTGTTTTACTCAAGTTTTTGGTGCATTTTGGAGGTTGGGTGCAGGGAGAGAAACCAGGAGGAAAGGTGCCCAAAGCTCAAGTTTAATTTAGGTCAAAGACAAGGAGGCTGTTCTGTTTTTTTTCCATCTCCTTAAAAGAGCCTTCCTTTCCTTCCTAGGTATGACCTACCTCTCAAAGATTCGATGGTCTGCCTTCAAGCTATTTTCAAGTTTACCCTTCAAACTAACTGGAAAATTAGTGGTTTTTATTAAGGCAATAGAAAATCAGACTGAATTTTTAAGTACTTAAAAAGGAGTTGTTTCCATTGTGTATTTTAAATATTAAAAGTATGATAAAAATAAGCACAGTCATGGTGGAGAAAAGTCCAGAAACTTAAAGGTGGGGATGGATGTTCCTGGCCTCGGCAACTCACTCTCCTGTATCTCCCCTAGGCTCGCCCCCGCCAGCCCTTCTGTGTATGTTTCAAACATCTCCAGTTATTCACAAAGATATTTATATAATAATTCCTTCTAACCTCCTTTTTTCTTCAAACCAAGTCATCATATTATGTGCCCTCTCCTGCAGCTTGGTTTCTTATCGTATTTCTTGGAAAACTTTACAAGCAGTTATTATAATTCTACTTCACTCTGTTGTAACTAAAAATATTTGGTCAAAGTAAATTTGCACCTGGTCACAAGTAACATAGTACAAAAGGGCTTAAGGCAAAGTGTCACAATCACACTGCATCTCCCCCATTCACTAGCTGTGAACCTACCATTTCCAGTTCTATTGGAAAGTACCCCCATGCATTAGACAGCATGTTTACATGTAGTTTTTATTTGTAGCATCAGACAGCATTACCAACTCCCTGGTATGAAAGATTAATATTTGGCTCACTTACACTCTCTTTATCCTAATACTTGATTACACTTCTTCCCTAAGATTTTAACATAAAAAATATATATATATATTTTATAAATTTATTTATTTATTATTGGCTGTGTTGGGTCTTTGTTGCCGCTTGTGGGCTTCCTCTAGTTGCGGTGAGCAGGGGCTACTCTTTGTTGCAGTGCGCGGGCTTCTCACTGTGGTGGCTTCTCTTGTTGCAGAGCATGGGCTCTAGGCACGCAGGCTTCTGTAGTTGTGGCTCTTGGACTCAGTAGTCGTGGCTCGTGGACTCTAGAGCGCAGGCTTCAGTCGTTGTGGCACACAGGCTCAGTAGTTGTGGCACACAGGCTCAGTAGTTGTGGCTCGCGGGCTCTAGGCATGCAGGCTCAGTAGTTGTGGCGCACGGGCTTAGTTGCTCCACGGCATGTGGGATCTTCCTGGACCAGGGCTCGAACCCATGTCCCCTGCATTGGCAGGTGGATTCTTATCCACTGCACCACCAGGGAAGTCCCAACATAGAATATTTTTAAACTATTATTTCATGTCCAATCATTTTTTAAATAACGGCTTTATTGAGGTATAATTGACGCACCATAAAACGTACCTTTTTAAAGGTTACAGTTCAGTGGTGCACTCACAGAGTTCAGCAACCACCACCACTATCTAGTTCCAGAACCTTCTCTTTATGCCAGAAATAAACTCTGTATCCCCTTGCCCTTCCTCTGGCAGCCACTAATCTGCTTTCTGTCTGTATGAATTTGCTTACGCTGGACATTTGATATGAATTGAATCATGCAGTAGGTGGACTGTGTGACGGGCAGCTTTTACAGCATAATGCTTTCAAGCTTCATCCCTTGTGTAGCATCATTAGTACTTCATTCCTTTTTTTCTCAGCTTCTTGATAATTTTTTTTAGTGCTTCAATCCTTTTTATGGCCAAATAATATTCCACTTAATGGATATACCAATTTTTAAAATTCATTCATCAGTTGACACTTGTTTTTTTTCCCCCCGTTCTGGGTATTTTGAATAAGGCTAGTATGAATATTCACATACGTGATTTGTTTTTGAGGATATAAGTTTTTCAATTCTTTTTTTTTTTTTTTTTTTGCGGTACGCGGGCCTCTCACTGCTGTGGCCTCTCCCGTTACGGAGCACAGGCTCCGGACGCGCAGGCTCAGCGGCCGTGGCTCACGGGCCCAGCCGCTCCGCGGCATGTGGGATCCTCCCGGACCGGGGCACGAACCTGCGACCCCTGCATCGGCAGGCGGACTCTCAACCACTGGCCGCCAGGGAAGCCCTTTCAATTCTTTGGGTATATACCTAAAAGTAGAATTGTTAGCTTTTATGGAAACTCTGTATTTAACTCTTTGAGTTAAACTCAAATGCAAACTGCTAAACTCTTTTCCCAAGTGGCTGCACCATTGTCATTCCCACCAGCCATGTGTGAGGGTTAGAGATCCTCCCCACCCTTGTTAGCACTTGTTGTCTGTCTTTTTTTTATAGCCATCCTAGTGTGTGAAGTGGTATCTCCTTGTGAGTTTCATTTGCATTTCTCTGATAGCTAATGATACTGAGTTTCTTTCCATGATATTGTTAGCCATTTGCATATTTTCTTTGGAGAAATGTCTATTTAGATCTTTTCCCATTTTTAAAAACAAATTTTTTTAAACTGAAGTATGATTGATTTACATAGCCACTGTTTTTTAGTTATTTATTTGTTTATTGGCTGAACCCTGCAGCATGTGGGATCTTGGTTCCCCAATCAGGGATTGAACCCATGCTCCCTGCACTGGGAGTGTGGAGTCTTATCCACTGGACCACCAGGGAAGTCCCCCTTTGCCTTTTTTTTTTTTAAAGAGATTTATTTTTTTTAAAATTAATTATTTAATTAATTTTTGGCTGCGTTGGGTCTTCGTTGCTTAACGTGGTCTTTCTCTAGTTGCGGCGAGCGGGGGCTGCTCTTCGCTGTGGTGTGCGGGCTTCTCATTGCGGTGGCTTCTCTTGTTGTGGAGCCCGGGATCTAGGTGCTTGGGCTTCAATAGTTGTGGCGCTCTGGCTCAGTAGCTGTGGTGCACGGGCTTAGTTGCTCCATGGCATGTGGGATCTTCCCCGACCAGGGCTCGAACCCATGTCCCCTGCATTGGCAGGCGGATTCTTCACCACTGCGCCACGAGGGAAGCCCCCCCATTTGCCCGTTTTTGAGCTGAGTTGTCTTTTCCCTGCTGAGTTGTAAGAGTTCTTTGTATCCTGTGGATGTTTGGCCTTCCTCAGGTATATGATTTGTAAATATTTTCTCCCATTGTGTGGCTTGTCTTTTAACTTTCTTGGTGTTGTGTTTTCAAGCACAGAAGTTTTAAATTTTGAAGTCCAATTTATCTATTTCTTTGGTTGCTTGTGCTTTTGGTGTCATAGCTAAGAAACCACTGATAATCATGCAGATTTATGCCTGTGTTTTTCTCTAAGAGTTGTATAGTTTTAGCTCCTACATTTTGGTCTTAGTTCCATTTGAGTTAATTTCTGTATATGGTGTGAGGCAAGGGTCCGATTTCATTCTTTTGTAGGTGTCCCAGCACCTTTCCTTGAACAGACTGTTCTTTCCCCATTGAAACGTCTAGACACACTTGTAAATCAATGGACCATAAATGTAAGTGTTTATTTCTGGACTGTCAGTTCTATTCTATTGATCTGTCTGTCTATTCTTATGCCATTTTCACTCAACAGTGTGTATTGGAGATAAGTCGTATATCAGGACATGAAGACCTCCTTCATTCTCTTCTGTTGCTGCTATACCATGAGTTGAAATTTACTGAATACATATGATTTTAACTTGGCCCATTTTTTTCATTGACAATAAATTGTTTACAGTCTTTTTGCTGAAATTATTATACATGCACCTTTTAAATTGTGTATGTGCCCATATACCTCTAAGATAAAATTCTCTTAAGTAGAATTGCTTATCTAACCAAGTTAGCAAATGGACCTGGCTGTTTTCTAGAGAGCTGGCGTGCACCTGTCCGGCATTGTGTGAATTTGTCTCCAAATGAGCAGATGAACAAAACACTGTATTTTCTTAACTCTTTCCAAAGTGAGATCTTTTCATAAAAAGGAATACATTTCTTTTTGGTCCCTGTTCACCTCCCGTAGCGAAGGTGGGCTGTGTGTACAGTGGTCTGTCTCAATCCAAGTTTATGTTTGATTTTTTTCTCTTATGGACTGACATGTGTCCTTTCCTAGTGACGTAACTTGCTTTCTTTCCCCATAAGTGAACGAGTGCAGTACCAGCCTGATGAAAACTCCCAGGATTCTCCTCCAGGCTTTAACGATTCACCCATAAAACGCTCACTGCTGCTCACAGCTCGCGGTTGACCATCTGTGTCACCATCTTCCCTCTCATCCCAGCAGGCTGAGCGCTTGACATGGTTTCTGTTCTTTGCTTCTCATAGCCATCTTCCAATTCTGGTGCTATTCTCATCACCAGTGCCCAGATGAGGACACGAAAGCTTGGTGAGGTTCAGAATGTGTCCCAAAAGCAAACAGGCAGATCTGGTTTGTCTGATTCCAGAGTGCAGACAGATGACCCCTGCTCTCTGACGCCAGGGCTTGGAGCTGCTCTACGGTCTGCAGTCCTCCTCCGGGGCCGTGGTTAGCCTGTGTCCCCCTGGCGCTGGGCCCATCCAGTGCACTGCCTCGTCTCTTTCTTCCATAGCCCTATACACTCACCTTCCCTGTCTGCTCCTTAAAGCACAAGTTGTGACAGTTTTGCAAGTTAATTTCTCTTGAGAGAAATATTCAAAATTCAGTTCATCTCTAAGTATTTGCAAGCGAATCTCAGTGAAATCTCCAAGTTCATTTAGGTCCCATCGGCTTCTTATGCAACTTGTGAATTAGCTGTCCCCTTGGAGCAGTTTTCCTTCCTTTTGCTTATTAGCTTCAGCTCATTAGCTTAAAGCTCACCCTAGCCATCTGCGGTCAGGAAGGAAAGTAAGTAAATTCGAATAAATCTTAGTTCCCTCTTAACTCCTGGTCGGAGGTCTTAAAGGGATTACAGAAAGAGAAAAACAATGTCCTTCTTAGGGACTGATTGTAGGAATCCTGTAGTGTTTTTCTGAAATTTTTCGACAGAGATATCAAAAGGAATAATATCACCCAAGTGTATGTACAGAACAGGACCGTGAGCCCAGGAGCAAGACAGGATCTGACCAGAGTAAATGATGCTTTGAGCACAGGGCATCAGGAGAGGCTTGGTTTTAAAATTCATTGTACAAAGTTTCTGGACTATCAAATAGCCTTCTTAAACTGGTGGGAAGAAAACAGACAGCAAAATCAGGAGAAAAGAGAGAATTCTTCCAAGGCAGGAAGCATGTATGATACGTTGGTATGGATTTATGGCAGAACAGATCCTTTGAAAGTGTATTAACGAAACTGATATAACCTATGAATTCGAAACATATGAAATTGCCAATGTTCTATTAACGAAACTGATATAACCTATGAATTCGAAACATATGAAATTGCCAATGTTCTACCATTTTTGAATGAAAAAAAATCACACTTTTAAATGGTTTGATCTACCGTTTCTTTAGAGTCTGGTACAAAATGGGCCACATGAAAAAAGCAGCTTCTTGAGCCCCAGCGACTTCAGCGATCAGAACGTCAAGGTGTTTGTGCCCCTGAAGCTTCATTTGACTGTTAAATCTGATGCCCACGTGCTCCACGGTCTAGAGGAGGTACTTATACTTCCAAAGGCTTCTGCCCAAGTTGGAAGCTGTATGATCTGCTCAGCGATGGCTCTGGCGTGGACGGCCACGCCTCTGTCATGACCACAGTGTGGTGGTCTGTACGATGCCGCTCTGACACCTGCCCAGACCACAGCAGTGCTCCCTGCCGGACTCTCAGGCCAAAGCTCTCTAGTTTACATGAATGACACACTTGGCCATTCTTCCCAGAGTGCACCAGCCCCACCGCCAGACCCCCGTATTGGACTGGAGAGCCTTCCGGTCACATGCCTGCCATTGTAGCCTCCCCCGTGACCCCTTCCTCTGAGCTGTCTCCAGGTAACAGTGGTGAGGTCCTGTTTGTAGCCCTGTTGTACTTTCCTCTAGACAGATCTCTGTATAAGAAGACCTGTGAATGCTGGCTTTCAAACACGTAAGGATGGGAGGACTTTTGTGATAGTAATACCTGGTCTCAAGACAGTAAGACATGGTGACATTGGTGAAGGGTAGTCATACAGATCAGTGGAACAGAAAAGAGTTCAGAAAAAGACCATATATGGTTAATTGATTTTTGGCAAAGTACCAAGCTAATTCAATATAGAGGAGATAGACTTCAGCAAATGGTGCTGGCTCAATTGGGCATCTCTAGATGAAAAATAAACCCCAGCCTATATCTTGCACATATATATACAAAAATTAACTTGAGGTGGACCATAAACCTTAATGTAAGACCTAAGACTAAAAAAAGTTCTGAAAGAAAACATAAGAGAAAATCTTTGTGACCTTTTGACAAGGGAGTCATTCCTAGATAAGATGCAGTAAACACAAACTATAAAAGGAAAGAATTGATAAATTGAATAAATGTCATCAAAAGTTAATGATCTTCAAGGACTTTCGTGGTGGCACAGTGGTTAAGAATCTGTCTGCCAATGCAGGGGACACGGGTTCGAGCCCTGGTCCGGGAAGATCCCACATGCCGCGGAGCGACTAAGCCCGTGTACCACAACTACTGAGCCTGTGCGCCACAACTACTGAGTCCACGTGCCACCACTACTGAAGCCCGTGCGCCAAAAGCCCGTGCTCCTCAACTAGAGAAGCCACCGCAGTGAGAAGCCTGCGCACTGCAATGAAGAGTAGCCCCTGCTCGCCACAACTAGAGAAAGCCCACGTGCAGCAACGAAGACCCAACACAGCCAAAAATAAATAAATAAATAAATTTATGAAAACAAACAAACAAAAAAACAGCCTAGTAATCAGAATGAATGCCCACAACTCAAAAATATGAAAACAGGGCAGGGGGAAAGATTTGGACACTTGATCAAGAAAAACTGTGACGACAAAGAAGCACATGAAAAGAGCCTCAAAGTCTTTAGTTATTGGAGAAATTAAAGTTAAAACCAAATGAATACAACACTGCACGTCAATGAGAATGTCTTAAAAATTTATTAAAAAACCCTGACAAGATTGTCGACAAGGATGGGGAACCACAGGATCCCTCGCACGTGCTGGTGAGCAGCCACTCTGGAACACAGCTGGGCAGCTTCTTACAAAGTTAAACATATGCTCACCACTCAACCATCAAGACAAGTCCCGGGTATTTACCTAGGATGAGTGGAAACATGTCCACACAAAGACCCACAGATCAATGTCTGTAGCAGCTTTATCCACATAGGCCCAGACTGGAATATCCCAACTGTCCATGAGCCTGTGAAGAGATGAAGTGAGGTTTATTTACACAACAAAACACGGCTCTGTGGGAAAAGGAACGGACTCCTGATATGTGCAGCCACATGGGTGAACCTCAGAATTATTGTGTGAAGTGAAAGAAGCTCGACTCAAAGGCTCTATATTGTGTGATGCCATTTATGTGACCTTCTGGAAAGACCAAACTATACGATTGGAATCAGATTAGTGCGGGGCCAAGAGGTGGGCGTGCTGGGAGTGGTCGACCGCATGGGGGTAGAAGGGGACGTTTGGGGTGATGGAAATTGTCTCTCTCTTAAATGTGGTAGTGGTTTCACGACTGTATCTCTTCGGTCAAAGCTCATAGAACTGGACACTTAAAAAGGGTGAATTTTTCATCTATATGCCAATAAAACATTTTTAAAAAGTTGAATTTTACTGTAAGTAATTATTTCCAATAACTCTGAATGAAAAAAAGAGAAACAAGTGGAAAAACGGAAGGGATCTATTTCTTGACTTCTTTCTTCTCTTCTGGCGAACTTACCCACCTTTCCCCCAGCTGTCGGCTTTGAGTAGTAAGCGACGTTGGGGGACCCTGGACCTTTCCTTCCCTCAAGCCAGTGGTTACTGACGCCACCGTTTCAATGTTAGTGTGAGCCACTGAAGGTTTTCCCAGAGAAGAGCCCTCAACCACACAGCCTGTGCACGAGTAATAATTTAAACACTCAGGCTGTCTGGCCCCAGGGCATTGCCCAGGGTACAGGTGACTTCCCTCCAGCTGAGAGCCATGGGGTCTTCTCCCAGGTGCCTTACAAAGGGGTCAAAATTTAGTGTGCGCCCGGACGCAAGAGGCCAGGAGGCACTGCCCACAGAGCGGAGATCGGCTTCCAGGTGGCCTGCCATGTCTCGAATGGTCTCGTTAGGGATCCTGCTACTTTAGAAATTTCAGAAAGTGTGCAAAACTTAACTCAGAGAGGACTGAAGTTTTCTCTCCCCCTTCTTGTATGCTGAGGAGTGTATAGGTTTTCCAAACGAGCAACCTGTTTTTAGAAGGATATTCAGGAGAACTCAGTGCGATAATTAAAATAGGCCTAGTGGGATCTTTGTGGGATTCTGTTGACACTGAAAGGTTCTTCATGGACTTGAATTCCCTTCCTTCCTTGTTTCATTCAGTGTCTGTTGCACGAGTGCCAGACACCCTGTCAGGGCTGGAGACACAGCGCTGAGTGATTCCCTCCAGGCCCAGAGGTGCGTTCAGCCCAGCAAATATGCAGGGAATCTGGGGTGACCGGCTCTGTGATAGGAAAGTGGAGACAGCGATGGGGCTCAGGGTTCAGCACGCCAGCACGGCAACGCCCCTCGCCATCCTGAGTACTTCAGGTGGAAAGACTTGCAGAAAAGGCAGAAGCAGGAAGGCCTCCCCGGGCCCCTCCTGCGCCCACCCTTCTTCCCTGCACCCGGCCCTAACAGGCTCCCGGGAGAGGTACCGGCCTCCCGACGCCCGGAGGACATGAGTGAGCAGATCCCCAGCCCACAGGCCTTGCCGAGCTCCCTGGGCAGCCCCTCCTCACAGCCCTCACCTGCCCTGGCCCTCCACGCCGTCGACCCGCCGTCACACCTGACACACAGCACTCGGGTCCGGCTGGTTCTTCAGGTCCTCGCTTCCTTCTGAGGCTCCCGGGGCATGTAGAACTTATGGTTTGTTTTTCTTTCTTTCTGTATTATATTTTTTAATATTTTTATTGGAGGATAGTTGATTTACAATGTTGTGTTAGTTTCAGGTGTACAGCAAAGTGATAAACTTATCCTAAAGGTTAATGTTTTCTCCTGTTCATGTGTTTTTGTCAGTTTAATTTTCAGACCAGCTGGGCCCCTTAAGAAGGGAAACAACTTCTCCTCCTGGTGGCACCGAGAGTCTGATGTGGGCACCAGGACCCAGGCTGACAGTGTGTCCTGGGGTTGAGCTCTAGAAACTGAGACTTGAAGGGTGACCAGCAACGCACAGGGTGAGGAGGCCGTCTGCACACGCCCAGGGAGCCGACACGTGCTGAGCTGCAGCAGCTGGGGCAGGGGCACGCGGGCTGTTGCTTGGGTGCTGGTGTGTCTGTGTGAGTGTGTGAGACTGTGTGTGTGTGTCTGTGTGATTGTGTCTCTGTGTGTGTGTCTCTGTGTGTGAGTGTGTGTCTATGTGTATGTGTCTGTGTGTGTGTCTACGTGTGTGTCTCAGTGTGTATGTGTGTATGTGTTTGTGTGTGTCTATGTGTGTGTGTGTGTGTCTATGTCTGTGTGTCTATGTGTCTCTGTGTGTGTCTGTCTTTCTGTGTGTGTGTCTGGTATGTCTGTCTATGTGTATGTATCTGTGTATGTGTCTCTGTGTGTGTGTCTGTGTGTGTGTCTGTGTGTGTCTGTGTGTGTCTGTGTGTGTGTGTCTCTGTGTGTCTGTATCTGTGTGTGTGTTGGGGGGCGCTGTCCTGGGGTAGAAGCTGATGGAGACCAGTTGAGTGATGGGATGAAGATAAACAGATTTGGGAGAAACAGATTTGGGAGCCTCCTTGGGGACTTTGAACTTCACCCTGAGGATAAGAGGATTAAATGCAAAGAAGGTTTTATATTTTCTTTTACCAAAATTATCTTTTAGGAAAATTCCTCTTACCTCAGGGGAGCCATTAGATATTTTCGAAAAGGGATAAAACTGAAAGCAAGAAAAGAAGGTTAGAGGCATATTTGGAAGTAATGGAACTGAATTTCTTTGAAAATGTTTTTCACATCGTATTTTCCCCTGATTCACATTGGCTGCATCAATTGTGAAAATTGAGAACCATCCATGACAGAACCTTAGATGAAATTTCAGTCTGTGTAATTGCTCAGGCCAAATGGGACGATTTTACTGGACCCAGTTGTGAAGGGGGATTATCAGCCTTCCTGACGGGGTCCGTGCTGTTGAGCGAAGCTTCCTCTGGGCTGGGAATTCTGCGCGCCTCTGCAATTACTGATGGGTGAGACCAGCACCACAGATTTATTCATTTTAGACAAAAATTAATCATGGGCAAGGTCTGAAGAAACAAATCTTAATTTGTCAGAGGTAGAAATATCCTCAGGGTATTCACATGCCCACCTTTGAAGAGAAAAACCAGGAAATTCCTGTTCAGTTTGGCAGCTTTTTTCTGGAAGCTATTGGGGAAGTTTTAGTTCTTTAATGAGAAGGCGTGTCGCAAGCACAGCAGAAAGATGGCCGGCGGGGTCTGGAGTCACCCGTCACCCGGCAGGAGCAAACGGCTCTGGGACGCCGGACGAACTGGAGTGAGGGGGTCAGATGGGTTTGATATTGGGAATATCATTTAGAAGGCCCTGAACGTTTAAAGAAAATGAGTTACCTTATACTTGAGTTATATATGAGTTATATTTATATATGAGTTATACTTATACCTTTTGACCTATCCCAGTGTGACGATGGAAATGTTGCTTTGAAAACATTACACTTGGGGACATCTTAAAGTCATAGAGTCTCACAACTCAGAATTAATCATTAACAGGTCAGTAGTCCTTCTTAAGAAGATTTTGTGATAGCTAGGGTTAGCAAACCGACTCAACTGTGTAGGCTGTAGCCAAGCAGAGCCCAGTAGAAAGCGGTGACCAGAGACGAACTCTCTTCAAAAAGTAAGGAGATGAAATAGTCCACTGGAGAGTGGACCTCTAACTGTGGTCCTGGCCTGGCAGCATCAGTCTCGCCTGCCTGGAAACACCATAGAAACCTTGGGCCCAGCCTCCGAGCTGCTGAATCAGGACCCCGGGGGGTGGGACCAGCCCTCCAGGGGCCTGTGATCCCACCCAAGTTTGGGCTGAAAAGCCCTGCGCTGTGCTTTGCAATTTCACATCCTTTGGCAAACTCTCTTTCAATCACCAGCCATTATTTTCAGGATGATGCTATCGACCAAAGGTCCTTGTTCAGGGAAGACTGTGAACTACTTATAGCAAAGATTCTGTGTTAGTTGAATCTGAAAGGCATCGAGGAGAAGCTTAGGGCTTTAGTAAGTAGATTCGCAGAAAATCTATTATTTATGAAAAATACATTCAAGACTTGACCTTGTATTCAGCTGACCTCACTGCTTCGGCTTTATTCTGCTAGAGAATTATTCCCTGAAAAATGTGGTGATCTGGGGTCTTAATCACGGTGTAATTTCTAAGATTGGTCAAAGGGTCTCATGGAAGTTGAGTCCAATGACTGAAAACATGGACCCGGACCATTTGGTGTGCTGTCACGTACATTAGAACTGTCACGTAGAAGGCACTTTAACAGTTTACAAGGCAATTACATTCTATATGTCACCTTATTCCATCCTATTTGTAGTTGGAATTAATAAAAAATGATTTTTTTAAATTAATTAATTTTTGGCTGCGTTGGGCCTTCTTTGCTGCGTGCAGGCTTTCTCTAGTTGCGGCGAGCAGGGGCTACTCTTCATTGCAGTGCACGGGCTTCTCATTGTGGTGGCTTCTCTTGTTGCGGAGCACGGGCTCTAGGCACGAGGGCTTCAGTAGTTGTGGCACGTGGGCTCAGTAGTTGCGGCTCGTGGGCTCTAGAGCGCAGGCTCAGTAGTTGTAGCGCACAGGCTTAGAGCCCTTACACAGACACCGCAACAAAGAGTAGCCCCCACTCACCACAACTAGAGAAAGCCTGTGCACAGCAACAAAGACCCAACGAAGCCAAAAAAAAAAAAAAACGTATACAGTAGTTCAATGCTTTCTAGTATGTTGACAGGGTTGTGCAAGCATCACCACAATCTAACTGGAGGATATTTTCATTGCTCTGCAAAGAAACCATATTCCTGTTAGTAGTCACTCCTCACTTCTCCCCAGACCCCTGCCCTCAGCCCTAGGCAGCCTCTAATCTACTTTCTGTCTTTACGATTTTAATATTCTCGACATTTCACGTACAATGTGTGCTTTTTTTATGTTTGGCTTCTTTGACTTAGCATGACGTTTGCAAGGATCTTCAGTTTTGTAGCACACAGCAGTACTTTGTTGTTTTTATGGCTGAATAATATTCCACTATTTAGACAGACCACATTTTGTTTATCTACTCATTCCTCGATGGACACTGGGTTTTTCCGCTTTTTGGCTATGAATAACGCTATTATAAACATTTGTGTACAAGCTTTGGTGTGAATGTAGCCTTTTATCTTAATTGGATATGTGCCTAGGTGTGGAATTACTGTGTCCTATGGAGACACGATGTTCACCCATTTGAGAGGACACTAGAATGTTATCGAAAGCAGCTGCACCTTCTTACTTTCCCACCGGTGATGTATCCTCGTATATTCGGATTCCTCCACATCCTGGCCAACACTTGCTGCTATGTGTCTTTTGATTTTAGCTATCACAGTGCGTGTGAAGTGGTACGTCTTTGTGGTTTCGATTTGCTTTCTCTGCTGGCAAATGATGTGAGCCTCTTCTTATGTGCTTATTGGCCATTTGTACACCTTCTCTGGAGAAATATCTGTCCGCATCCTTTTCAATATGAAGGATTTTAGTATCTTTTTCGTGCCTAGCTGCCCTGCCTTCAATGTTGAAGAGCAGTGGTGAGAGTGGAATCCTTACCTCGTTCCTGAGCTTAGAAGAAAGGGTGTCAGTCTGTCACTGTTGCCCATGATGTTTGCTGTGGGTTTTTCTTTGATGTCCTGTATCAGGTTGAGGAAGGTTCTCTTCTATTCCTAGTTTGTCGAGTTTCTTTTTCTTTTTGTTTTTTAAATCGTTAAGGGATGCTGCATTTTGACAAATGCTTTTTCTGCCCCCTTCGCTGTCTGTGCATGAACTTAATAACAGATGTATGGTGACCAATCACGAACAGGGTTGGAAAGAAGTGACGTGATTGGTCACTGGCCGTGACGCACATCTTATTTATGTGGCAGTTTGTGGACTGAAGAGCAGTAGAAATGTTTGCACTTCATATAATTACAGTCTGTCATCTGTGGTAACTGAAAATTGAACTGGGTTCTTGGGGTTGATGGTTAAGTTTATGTGTCAGGTTGGCTAGGCCCTGGTACCCAGATATTTGGTCCGACACCAATCTATACATGGTTGTGAAGATATTTTTTATTTGAGATTAACTTTTCCACCAGTTGACTTTGAGTAAAGCAGATTGCCCTCCACAGTGAGGTTGGGCCTCATCCAATCAGTTGAAGGCCTCAAGGGCAAAGACTGAGGCTCCCGGAGAAGAAGGGATTCTGCTGCAGGACTTGAGCTGCAATGTCTGCTCTTCCCTGACTCTCCAGCCTGCCCTGAAGAGTTTGGATTTGCCAGCCCCCATGATCACATGACCAGGTCCTTAAAATAAAGCACGTCTATTTTCCTCTCTCTTTCCCTCTCTGTCTTTATCCTTCTGTCTCTACATCTGCACACAAACACACACATGTATGTTCACATCCTACTGGCTCTGTTTCTCTGAAGAACCCTGATGAATACATTGGGGGCCGGTGTGTTTAACTAAAATGTGCATAGCAGAAGATGCAAAGCAAGGACTTCCTGAGTCATCTTTGATTTTCCTTATTTTTCCAAACTGGGGGAAACTTTCAGAGGCTTCCACTTGGCCTTCCCAGGCTGATGGCACTGACCCCACAGACAAAGGCACTGATGGAGGCTTCCACCTTTTGTGGGGGCACCCAGGGGATACTCCACTTACCAACTTTGTAAGGGATGCTCGGTTGAGATGGCAGGAACATCACAGTAAAGACCAGTGGTGCTGTTGTCAGCACCCACGTGGAACCGGGTTCTCTGGATGTAATGGGGGCGAAGGATCCCGACTCAGGACAAGCCAAGGGTGTGCTTGCTCGTCAGAGGCCAGGTGAGCACAGAGCTCTCAACAAGAAGCAAGGCTGGAGTGGCAGCCAGAGGGCCCGACCGCAGGGAGTCTTACGAGCTGCATTGTGTCATGACTGCCCTGTCCCTTTTCCTTCACAAAATAAACTTCTCAATTAAGTAATTTGAATATTATTTGAACAACCTTTCCTGACTTTCAGATAAGTATTTTTGATAGAAAGTTTTTTTCAGCGATGAATGTTGGCTTTCGGTTTTTAGAAGCATCCAGGTCATCAGTAATAGAGCTGTTTTAGTAAGTTGTTTGCGTATCTCTAGAGATTTCTTCAGAATGAACTCAAGGGGGCGCAATAGAACCATGATGGGAAAAGAGCAAGCGGATGGTCTTGTCTGTGTGTTTTTGTGTGTAATAAAAGGCGTATTTTGGAAAATCAGAATTGTCCTCTGCTGGCCTTATTGTATCACTTCAGCCCGTCCCTCTCTCCCTTCCCCAGAGTTTGGGGTGGGTTCTTTTAAGTTCACGTACGGACATCACTATATATCAATGCATGTAGAGAGATTTATGTTCACACATCAAGTGTTTAAAAAAATGTGACCAGGCACACATGCTGTTTTGTAATGTGATTTTTTTTACTCCTAAGTATGTCTCTTGCTGTACTTCCCTGTTAGCGTAGGCTTAGATATGTCATTCAGTATTTTTCAATGCACTTCACAGATATTATTCTTTCCAGTGGATGAATGGAAGGAAAGACTCCTAAAAGAGGAACAGCCACTTTTTTTTTTTTTTTTTTTTTTTTTTTGCGGTACGCGGGCCTCTCACTCTTGTGGCCTCTCCCGTTGCGGAGCACAGGCTCTGGATGCGCAGGCTCAGCGGCCATGCGTGGCATGTGGGATCTCCCTGGACAGGGGCACGAACCCGTGTCCCCTGCATCGGCAGGCGGACTCTCAACCACTGCGCCACCCAGGAAGCCCGGAACAGCCCACTTTTAATCATTGCCCTCACTGTGGTTATTCATGTGGTTTATTTCAGAAAACATCATGGCCTTTCCTACAGTTTACTCTTCCAGATGAATTGTTTTTGTCAAATTCCCCACCACCCTCTTACAACTGTAATTAAGTTTTGATTGAAAGTGCACTGACATTATAGATCAATTTTGGGGGGAATTACTATAGAGTACTTAAATATTGTTTCCAGTTTTTTTTTTTTTTTGTCCGTACCATGTGGCATATGCAGAATCTTAGCCCTTGATCCTAGTTCCCCAACCAGGGATCGAACCCACGTTCCCCCTGCAATGGAAGTGTGGAGTCTTAACCACGGACCGCCAGGGAATTCCCTGTTGTCTCCATTGTTGACTGTTGTCTGTTTACACGGTGGGTCTAGGCACTTTATTCTTTAGTTCATAGGAAAGTTAAGCTATGTTAATCTTACGTTGAACTACTTTATTTTTTATTGAAGTATAGTTGATTTACAATATTGTATTAGTTTTAGGTATACAACACAGTGATTCAACATTTTTATAGATTATACTCATTTAAAGTTATTACAAAACAATGGCTCTATTTCCCTGTGCTGCACAATGGATCCTTGGATTTTATACATAGTAGTTGGTATCTCCTAATCCTCTACCTCTATCTTGCCCCTCTCCCTTCCCTCTCCCCACTGGTAACGACTAGTTCTCTATATCCGTGAGTCTGTTTCTGTTTTGTTATATACACTGGTTTGTTTTATTTTTTAGATTCTACGTATAAGTGATAATGTTGAACAGCGTTATTGAACTCTTCAGTTTTAATAAATTTTTGCCTTCTCCAGATGCTTAGACAATCACCCATATGTGCAAATGTGACAGTTTTGTTCTCCTTTCCAGTGTTTTTAGCTTTTTATTTCTTTTCTTGCCATATTCTGTTAGTGGCATATAAGATTAATGGCATATTCCGTTAACGGCAATGATATTGTTTTATAGATTCTTTTCTGTCCAGATGCTGGTATTGCCTCTTTGTCCAGAAGAAATATTTCAGAAAGTTTTGTTTTTCCCTTTGTTCTGAAAGAGTTTCAATCACAAGAAAGAGAGTTGAGTTCCTTGGGACCTTGACAGACTTCATCTGATGCCTTAGTATTTTGCCCATATGACATACACTAAGTTTTCTCCTTGTCATTATTAAACTTATTTATCAAATAACATAGAATGGCATATACATTTCTACTCAATATCCTTTCAAAACTAATATTTAGGTATCATTAAGTACCGTATTTCATAAATTATTTTAGTCCTAGAGAATCCAGTGAGGAAAAAATGGGCAAAAGTCTGGAAAATATAAAAGACGATAAAAGAGGGAGAGAGAAAATTAAATCCTGTAATTAAAAAAAAATTACAATAAGGAATTTAAAAAAAGACTGTGGATAAATCCTTGCCTTAAAAAAAAAGTGTCTTAAAAATGTTAAAACTGTGTATCTGAAGTGAAATTTTGAGTGTCAAGCAACAAAACAGACTTTTAGTAACTTTCTGAAGGTCTCTCAAATAATGAAGGGTAGAGATGGGTTTGAATCTAAAAGGTTGGATTCCAGATTCCAGGCTGTCACCTGCTGCAGGATCACATCAGGACGAATAATCTATGGAGATGAAGGCCTTTCTCTGCAGGCTCGTGTTGGCACAGCTGTGTTACTGCAGAGGCAATGTCCAAAGTGGCAACATCACCCCAATTCCCCCTCCAAGAAAAATGTTTCCATCAAGTGCTTAAAATTCTGCCATTGTAGAAGTTTAATTTTTTCCCGTGAATTTCTGGTTGCTTTTTTCTTTCTCACTGACAAGAGAAACACAGGCCTCTAACACAGAGTCCAGTGCATCCAGCATCTTATTTATACTGTGCATGGCACTGTACCTTTTATACCTGAATAACAGCCCTTTATAACGTCTTCAAGAAGTTATATAAAAAAGACTACAGTTTCTGAGTTATTCCACGCTCAAGATTGTCTTTATCCAGCCTTCCCTGTGACTGATAACTTAGCCTGGTGCAGGGTAGGCTCAGCCCAGCCCAGTGTGTGCTGATGGAATTGTCAATGCCAGGCCCTTTCTTGGTCACCTGTGGTCAGTTTTCTCTTTGGAAGCTGCCATTTTCTCCTTCTAGTCTCAGAATTCTCAGGATGTGTCTAAGGATGAATCTTGAAAAATTCATCTTACTTGCCTTTGAGGGGAATCTTTTCAACCTGAACAATTTTGCTCTTCAGATGTGCTGGGAAGGTCTTTTCCATTATTTCTTGGCAATTCCTTCACCTTTGTTATCTCTTTTGAGGTCCCCAACAGTCGGACACCAGAGGACAGAGATTCTACCTTTGTTTTCCCATTTTCTTTCTCTTCCTTCTTATTCTTTTGTTTTCTGTTTCACTCTGAGACACCTCCTTGACTCTATTTTGCAATGCTGCTACGCTTTTAAAGAGTTATCGGCATGTTTTAATGTCTGACAGCCTTTTCCTTCTCTGGTTGTTGCGCCTACTAGCACACTAATTCATTCTGTGAACGTAACATCCTCTTGAATCTCTTGGCATATTAGTTAATTTTTTTTCTATTCCCTGAGTTATCTCAGCCTTTTTCCTGTGTCAGTGTTTATCGATCCTTCTCTCCCAGGTCACCCCTTTTCTTTACATGCCTGGTGGTCTTTGATGACCCATTTATAAGGGATTGATTTTCTAGACTGTGTGAGTCTGATACTGCAGAGCAGTGCCAAAGCCTCAATCTCATTATACACTTTTTCTCCTTAAACAAGTCGAGACGCACTTGGCCAGTGGGTGAGACTGCTTTGGGGGCCCTGCTCTCCATTACCATTACCAGGTGTGGTCACGTCTCCTTCTTGGTTTATCCCCATAGCTGCTATTCTGGTTCTAAATTGATCTTAGTTGTTCCCTCTGAGATTTGCTGAGATGCACCACTTTCAAGCCCTGATTTCTGTGTCTTTCATACCCTGAGTGTGTGAAGATTTTGATGGTTCAAAGTTCCAGGTTGCTTGTCCACGAGTCACTTCAGAGCCTGGTGCCGCCCTCCTAAGCTCCCTTTGAAGGCGACTCCTGTCCATTTGTAACACCTCACTCATCCATGTTCTGCCCCACTGTTCACCCCGTTTCTTCTCTAGACCTTCAAGTCTGGATCTGCTGTACCTGAATAGAGAAGACAGGGAGGGTTAATGGGTGGAAGCAGTGGCCAGAGCAGGCATTCAGGGTAAACCACTGCTCAGCACTTAAAGGACAGGGATGCCTGTCCAAATTTCTGGTCTGTGCCACCCCTGTTTCTTAATGCCAGGAGACATGTGTTGGGATTTATAAAGGCTCTGCCAAGTCCACTTAATTTTTCTGGTAGTTTCATTTTTTGAGGGTGTTTCATGAGGTTTATTTTTGCTTATTGTCCTTTGTCTCCAGATTTTGATATTAATTTGATGGCTGGTCTTCATTTTTGGTGTTGTTAATAAGTTTTACACTCTGTAGCAACTTGAGAGAAACTTTATTTGAGGCTGCCAATGAGGCGAACATTCCTTAACGCGCTAGAGAGTATTAGCTCCTCACTAAAAGCACAAACTCTTGAATGTCAAGACTAATCATGTCATTAACTTAATAAAATTATTGTAAAATTATTACAATCATGTCATTTACTTAATAAAATTATTACACTTAATTTCAGAACTTGTCCTGAAATTAAGATGCTACTGTTGCTGCTGTCAGCTCTGGCTTGTGAAAAAAAATCTGTGAAGGAGAAAGGAAGGATCAGGTACAGATGAACTGAGGGGCAAGGAAGTAACACAATATGGAGGCGTTATCTTCACGGCTCAAATCCCTTACAATCACTGGGATTTGGCTTCGCCTGCAAAGTTTGTTTATTTATTTATTTATATTGAAATCTCGTTGATTTACAATGTTGTGTTCGTTGCAGGTGTACAACACAGTGATTCAGTTATGTATATACTTATACCTATATATGTGTGTATACACACACACAGGCATATATATCTATTCTTTTTCAGATTATTTTCCATTACAGGTTATTCCAAGATGTTGACTATATTTCCCTGTGCTGTACAGTAGGTCCTTGTTGTTTATCTATTTTATATATAGTAGTGTGTGTTTGTGAATCCCAAACTCCTAATTTGTCCCTCTTCCTGTCCCCCTTTGGTAACCATAAGGTTGTTTTCTGTGTCTGTGAGTCTGTTTCTGTTTAGTAAATAAGTTCATTTATATCATTTTTTTAGATTCCATATATAAGTGATACCGTTTAATATTTGTCTTTCTCTGTATGACTTACTTCAGTTAATGTGATAATCTCTAGATCCACCTATGTTGCTGCAAATGGCATTATTTCATTCTTTTTTTATGGCTGAGTAATATTCCACTGTATATATTTATGTTTTATTTTATTTTTATTTCTTTTTTTTTTTTTTTGTGGTACACAGGCCTCTCACTGTTGTGGCCTCTCCCGTCGCGGAGCACAGGCTCCGGACGTGCAGGCTCAGCGGCCATAGCTCACGGGCCCAGCCGCTCCGCGGCATGCGGGATCCTCCTGGACTGGGGCACAAACCCGTGTCCCCTGCATCGGCAGGCTGACTCTCAACCACTGCGCCACCAGGGAAGCCCCTATGTTTTATTACTAAACCACTTTTGTTTAACTTGAAAGAATTATCCCAAATTTGGGATACAATACTCTCCATATATGAAATATGATGGTAAACTTTTTAATAATGTTAAAAAGCCAATGTTAAAAAGCCAACATTCACCAATGTTTCGGGTGAGGAAGTGATTTATTGGATTACACTAAACCTATTGAAGGTTTTATTTTTTCTTACACCCATAAGACTAAGACTAACATCACAGAATAAGGCTGCTATAGATACTTTGAATAATATGAACATCTTTGAAATATCTTCTCAATCAAGCAGTTGGAAAAATAAAGTTTGTTCCAGGGTGCAGATGGTAAAAACATAGCTCTTAGGAGGTGATTTATATGTGTAGCCCTTTGAAAGAGTGCTTGTCTCTTTTCCTAAGTCCTATTTCTTTTCCCTAGCTCTAGAGTATTCGGGAGCCACTGATTATTTTCAGTGACTTAACCGCTTTTAAAAACACACATATTTTACTTGGTCAGTACTGGATTAATGTTACGTCAGTCACTATTAGTGTTAGAGTCATTTAAACATTGCATTGTTTGATGCAGCTTATAAAAATACTAAGGCAATTCAATGAAAGAGAAGAGAAGGGTGACTCGGGGCTATATTGCTCAATAGATTGTGAATTGATTTAACCTTACGTATAATAAAATGACATCCATTTATTAGACTATCTTAAAATTATATGATTAATTATACTAGCTAATAACAAAGATATGGCATGGAGAGCATAAGAAACACAATTAAAGTCACCTGCGTAGGTATTGGCCACGCTAAGACCAGACTCCAGCCTCCTGTGTGTGCTTGGCTGTGGAACAGCTCAAAACGAACAGACCCTGAGGGGGGTCCCTGGCTCACTTCCCCAGCTTTGTGTATTGGCCCATTTAATTTCCAAAGTATCCTTTGAGCCGGGTATTATTACCGGTGCTGCCATAATCATCACCAACATCACCATCATTACCTGCTGTGGTTAAGATAAGAACATTAGGGCACAAAGGAATTAAGTTTCTTTTTTTCCTTCTGTTGAGGTTTTTTTAAAAAATTGAAGTATAGTTGATTTACAATATTATATTAGTTTCAGGTGTACAGCATAGTGATTCAGTATTTTTACAGATTATACTCCATTAAAAGTTATTACAAGATAATGACTATTCCCTGTGCTACACAGTATATCCTTGTTGCTTATCTATTTTATACACAGTAGTTTGTATTTCTGAATCCTATACCCCTTCGCTCTCCCTTCCCTCTCCCCTTTAGTAACCACTAATTTGTTTTCTAGATGTGTGAGTCTGTTTCTATTTTCCATATACATTTGTTTATATTATTTTTTTAGATTCCACATATAAATGATCTCATACAGTATTTGTCTTTCTCTGCCTGACTTATTTCACTAAGCATAATCATGTCTAGGTCCATCCATGTTGCTGCAAATGGCAGAATTTCATTCTTTTTTATGGCTGTTGAGGTTTTGTGTTCTTATCTCACCATGTCAACTTCATCCCCCTGGGCATAGATGACTGTGCCTATTAGCCAAATTGGAATTAAGTTTAATGTCACACTGTACTGAGTGGCAAAGCTGGGATTTTTTTTTAAGATTTATTTATTTATTTGTTTATTATATATATTTTTTATTTTTGGTTGCATTGGGTCTTCGTTGTGGTGCACAGGCTTATTGCGGTGGCTTCTCTGGTTGCAGAGCACGAGCTCTAGGCGTGCGGGCTTCAGTAGTTGTGGCTCACAGGCTCAGTAGTTGTGGCTCGCGGGCTCTAGAGCGCAGGCTCAGTAGTTGTGGCACATGGGCCCAGCCGCTCTGCGGCATGTGGGATCCTCCCAGACCAGGGCTTGAACCCGTGTCCCCTGCATTGGCAGGCGGATTCCTAACCACTGAGCCACCAGGGAAGTCCCAAAGCTGGGATTTGAACCTGGACAGTTTCAACCCCACACTCGTATTATTGTGTTATATAGAGATTTAAAGCTTCCTATTTAAGGCACTGTTCATTGACAACTTTTCAATCATGTAATTAAGAAGAAGTTTTTCTTCTAAGAGTATTTTATTTTGTGCACCATTATAAATATCATTAGACCGAGATTTCAAATATGACAGCACTCGATTCTCTCGGTCCTTTCCCAAGTGGCCAATAATCTATGTGATGAAATTCTGATCAAATGACTTATTTCTCACGTGGCTTATTTTAGGGGTGTCCTCTCCTAGATGAGTCAAAATAGTCACAGAAGCTTTATGACCCCCATTCCAAACTGTGTTCATTTTCAAACTGAGCTCATGGCTGTAATTAAAGGAAGCCCCTGTCTTCCCTTGCCCAGTTCAAAAGGGCACTTTGACCACGTCAGGATTGCACGTTTGGACTTCCTGGACTCAGTGGCTCTTAACTTCACAAAGTCATTGATATCCTTGAGCAGCATCTAATGAGGCTGGCACGTGGATTTTGAACAATGTTTCGGGAGGTTCATGGATGCAAGATGCCCATCTGTGAAACCTGCCTGGAACCCACAGGACCACAAGTCATATGGTTGCAGACCTGACATCTGGGCTGGATGTTCCTGCAGCCTTTGGCCCCCAGACTCTGTGAAACCTGCCTGGAACCCACAGGACCACAAGTCATGTGGTTGCAGACCTGACATCTGGGCTGGATGTTCCTGCAGCCTTTGGCCCCCAGACTCTGTTAAACCTTCTGAACCTGCAAAAATGGCCTTGTAAGTGCTAGAGATCTCCCACCCCATGTTGCTGGAAGAAAAGACAGGGCCTCTCCTTTGCAGAACCCATCTCAGCTTTCCTCCTGCTGGGGTTGAGTGCTGCATGACCTATCTGGGGACACGCTGTCCTAACACAGAAGGAAAGAGACTTCAGCTCGAGGGAACTGTATGATCTTCCCGGAATGCACCGGTGGGAGATGGGTGTGTACTTGTGGGATGGGATTCTGCAGCTGCCTGGATAGCGGGGAGATGACTGACTTGGGATCACGCTCCCAGGACACGGGATTTAATACCATGGACAGCGGCCCACTCTGCAAGCCGAAATGGAACACTTATTGTGGTGGAGGAATTGAGGAACAGGCTCAGGGAGTGGTGCGAGCTGGGTGGACACCCTCTGTAGCCAGATCCTCCATGGGATCCAGGTGACACGTCCTTTTAAAATGTATTAAAATTTTTATGTCTGTGTTTATCAATAAACATATCAGTATTTTTGAAATGTCAACTTGAATAATAATTTCATAAAATAATAAAACAACAAAACTGTAACTAGCTTCTAAGTAAATCTCAGAACATTTCCTAGAAATAAGTGAGAAGAATTCAAACTGAGAAAAACAAAGGCTAATGGAAAGAACTAGTAAGTTTCTTAGCTTTTTGACTGATATACAAAAAAAGGTCAAGATATTAAAGGATTAAATAGGGCGATCATGGATACATCACAAACAAATGCGTGGATTCTCTCAGAGGAGATCCTGTATCTAACCTAAGACAGAATAGGTTACATAAAACAAGTCTCCCGTTGTTAATGAGTAGCAAGCATTCAGTAAGCATTTAATGATTGATCAGTGATTGTTTTAGCGAACAGTTTCAGCCAGCATCCAAAATTAATCATCTGGTCAGTCCACATTTGACACAGTGGACACAGTCCACAACGACACAGTTAGGTCAATTAGGTCCATTGACCTAATTTTAACAAAACTTAATTTTAACAGGATGTGAATCTGAAGGTTTGGTCAGTCTCCATTACTGTTATTACGTCCTCTGTTAATTAATCACACCCTCTAGATATGATCCTCGTAGAAACCCAGAGCTTACATTTCTGAAGTGACTTGACTTGCCAGATGTCACTCGGTTTAAGGGGGCATGATCGTGGCAAGACATGCAAAACAGGTGACATTCAGAGGTGTCGCAGGCACCAGGCTCCAGGTCCCGTATTAACCGATACTGAGATTTCAACAGCACTTTTGAAAAGACTTGATCAGAAAAGAACAAGTCATCTGATCCAAAGAACCAGGCTGTTATTCTTCACAGAATCTTCTGGAATGAGGAACTAGCAGAAGAGGACATTAAGCTAAATAAGGTTGATCTAAATGAATTAAGAGAAGAGTCATCATCATGTGAGCAAAAACCCCCAAAAAACATGGAGTAAGAACCCGGAAGCAGTGGGGCCACAGCCCAGCCCCTCCTGCGCGAATCCCCCCCTCCAGGATTACAGGAGGCCTCGCCGAGTCCTCCTCCATCTCGGAGGCCCTTCCTTCTTTGCAGTCTGCCAATTCCTCCATTCCAGGCACCTTCCCAGGGTGACCTTGACCATCTCTGTGATGATGCCCCCTGACACCACTTCCCACCACCCAACACAGAACTGCCTGGAATGCTCACTGCGCGCCCAGTAGCATCCGACACTGAACGCACCCAACTCAGAACAACGGATTTTCTCCTTCAAATATGCTCCTTCTGGAGTCGTTTCTATCTCAGGACTTGACATCACTGTCCAAACGCTTTAGGTCAAAACCTAGGAATTGTCCTGCTTTTCCTTCCCAATCCTATTCTAAATCTGACCATTTCTTATCGTCTTTGTCCTTAAAATCTGATGCCAAGCCACCCTCAGGTCTCCTGGACAATCTCCTACCTGGGTGCCCCACCCACTTCTGCCGCCTACAGCCCACTGTCCGCAGAGCCACTGGAACGTGCCTGTGAAGATACGCATCATTTCCTGTTACTCCCCTACTTCACATTTTGCAAAAGCATCCCATTGCAACTAGAATAATGTCTGGAGCCTCACCAGGGCCTTGACACCCCCCGGGAACCTCCTCGGGCTTGCCTCGTGCCGGCCTCACTTCCCATCACTCACTCGCTCTTGTTTGCTTCTGGAGGGCGTTCTGTGCCTTGCACGTGTCAGCTGTGGGTCAGGCCTCGGCCCTGTCTCCTGCTTGCTGTGTTCTTTCCACACCGTCGTGTGGCTGTTGTCTTCTCCTCAGGCAGCTCTCAGATCACCTGTCACGTCCTCAGAGAGACTTCCCTGGTGTCCTACCTGCAGTAGAAGCCTCTCAACCCACTGATCACGGTCTGTGACCACCGTTCATATGCTGTCTTCTCCCCTTAGAATACAGACCCCTTAGGGGCAGGGGCTTTATCATTTTAAATACTGTAGTTGCAATAATTAGGACACAGACAGACACATGCTAGGCGCTCAGTAAATATTTCTTGTTCGATTGAGACAGAACCAGAGGGAACCTTGAATGTCATCTGATTGCTTCTTAATACAAGGCTGTATGAGGAGGTAAATAGCCACTTCCTGACATAACATCTTGGCCATTAAAACAGCAGGAAGTGAGTGTCAACGTTATCCAGATGGAAATGGTACCCACTTTGGTATCAGTATCATTTAAAAATCCTCACAACAGCAACTTGGAAATATCTTTATCTTAGGTCTTAGTGCTATACAGACAAGGAACCAATGTAAATATCCATTGGCAGTAGACTAGTTAAATAAATTATGATAGTTCATATAATGGGTAAAGACACAGGTGAGAAGCAGAATCAGGTAGATCTTCATTTGTTGATGTGAAAGATTTTCAAGAAATATTCAGAGAAAGAGAAGCAAAATCTAGCTTTTTTGTATATGCTATCTCCCCATTCATGTAAATAAAATGTTTATGCTATATATTTCTAGATATGCATATATATATATTTTTTCTCAGAGGACACTTGTTAAACCATTTCAGTGATTGTTTGGGGGGAAAGGCAAAGACTAAAGGGGAGGAGGTTTTATATCCATTTTTTTTTTTGTTCTTTTTACAGGTTGCCAGTTTTTAAAGCTTATTTATTTTGCTTAAATATACGTACCACAAAATTTACCATGCTAAGCGTTTCAGGTGCACCGTTTGGTGGCACTCAGCACACTGGCAGTGCTGTGCAGCTGCCACCGTTCTCTGCTTCCGGAACTTCTGTGACGCCCCGAACTGAAAGTCTGTACCAATTAGACACTAATCACCCAGCCTTCTCTCCCCCCAGCCCCTGGAGCCTCTGATGCACTTTCTGTCTCTAGGAATTTGCCTGTTTTAGGTACATTAAATTTTATGCCTTTCATCATGACTTGAATTTTCTAACCATCTGCACGTGTTACTTTCATTTGTTGCAAAATGTCAATATGGATTATGAGGGCAACAGGATTATAGGCCATTTTCAATTCTTACCTATGCTTTTCTGTTTTAAAATCATCCCAATAAACGTTCTTTTACATGATCTCATGGAGAACAAGATAATTGAATATGCCTGGGTCAGAGGATGAACCAATGTACCATTGCTTTCAAATAAAAAGAAGACACTCATTTCTGTGTAATTCCCAGTGATACTGCTACTCTATTAGGCAGGTTACTGGGCACGTCATGGAAGGGGGTTATTATTGCATTAATATGCAACGATTAATTAAGTTAAACTTCAGTGTAACAAGCTGATTAGGCCATGAAACGTGAGAGATTTCTTCCACAGCTTTCAATGAAATTGTTAAACTACCTTAAGAAATTGAAAGACTTGATATACTAAATTAGAAGAAAATAGTAGGTAATTTTTGGTGGCATAATTACCACTGGCTCTAAGCACCACATATAAAGTCAGCACACTTCTGGGTATTTCATCTTAAGGAGATAAGCCATCACAAGAAATAATTTCTGTAAGCACAACTGTTCACTGTGACCTTGCGTTCCATATTTCATTATTATAAGCCATCTAAATATTTAACAATAGGAAGAGAACTAGGTAAACTGTTGTCTATCTGCTTAGTGGATTAAAAATGAGAGCTGATAAGAACGTAGAACAATGTCAGGAATTCTTTTAGGATTGAGCAAATAAGAGCCGGGTGCGTCGTTTTATGGATACTATATTTGTAACTATTCAAAAAAAAATCCACTGAAACTGACATTTGGTCAATCAGCAGTTACTTAACCTGATTTCTTCCTGGCCTGTTGAAAATATGAACAATGCTGTCAGTTGTCTGTACGTCCAAGTTCTCCGCTTTCTCTGTCTCTCTGTCTCTTTGTCTGTCTCTCGTGTTCTCCTTCTATGTCTAGGGTGATCCCTTCTCCCCTCTCTTTTTTGGTTTCTCATATTCTTATTCCTGGAATTTTAGGATTCCTCAAGTTTTGGTCATGCATCGTCATTTCTCGTCACTCTGCACACGCTGTGTGGTCTGACCTCTGCCAGTTATGCTAATCAGGCTGGGCTGGCTGCAGTAACAAGCAGACCCTGATATGTCAACGGCTCTATCAAATAGAGATCTATCTGTTCCGGACTCAGTATTCTGAGTCTTCATTCAAGGCGGTGGGGCAGCTCTTCTCCTAGAGGTCTTGAGGGATGCAAGCCTTGGTTTCCTTGGAGGGACAGAGCAAAATTCCAATGGGTAAGGGTTGACTAAAACTGAGTCTGTAGCTCGCGGCACTCTGAGAAGTGAGACAGTGGAGGGGGGAGGGGGGAGGAGCTTGAGGGAAAGCAGAATTAGGGTTTCTTCCAGGATGGCTTGGTCTTAGCGTATCTGTAGACTGAGGAAGCGGAAGCAAGCAGAGGTGGACTACTCCAGGACGAGTTGGCATCACTGATGAGGGATCTGCTGGCGGAGGAAGCAGGAGCTACAGGAACCAAGTGTCAGGTTAGCTTGGGAGAAGGGTGAGTGCCCACTGCCCTGACGGGACACGGATGCACTTGCAAGTGAAGTGGATGGGATAGGAGGACTGGTTTGTCTGCTCCATTGAGTCAAGTTTGTGCCCAGGGTTTCTGTGCTTTGCGTTCTGAGCTGGGAGTGGAGGTCGGGCATGTGGATGGGGTCAGTGGCTCATGGCAGCCCCCAAGTACACCTGATCCATAAGCAGGTCCCGCTGTTTGGTGCTGAATCTGGAGTTCTGCTTTGATGACATTTTAAATGACTTTTCATTTGGATCATTTTGAGTGGTTTGCTTGTAAAAGAGGAATTTCTACCTATAGTTTTCTCTTTATTGAGTCCTATGAGATGAAACAATGACACTTTTCCAGAAAAGAGCCGTGGAAAATTTCCTTCATTCTTTTAGACTAGAAAGTATATGTTTACTCCCCTTGTCAATATGTGAGAGTCTGAGTTTGAGCTGATGAATGCGGGATAAGCAAAAACAACCTGGGCCATCCGAAGTACAAATGTGTTAACTCTCTCCTTCTCTCCTTTGTCTGTACCCCCTTGGAATCCCTGTCTCCATAATGGACCCTATCATCCTGTAAATAATGGATTTTTGTCTTTTTCCCCCAAGAGGCTGTGTGTTCCTTAGTATCACCCACATTGTTAACCGTTTCCCTTCCTGCTGCGCTCAGCCCGGGATGGGGACACGCCACCTGCTCAGAGCTGAACACTGAGAGTGGGTCACACTGGCCTCCTGGGCCACACTCCTTTCCTACTTTGTAACAAATACACATTTTATTTGAGAAAAGTTTTTGATTTACAAATGTGCACAGAAAGTCCCGAGGGTTCCTGTGTACCCTACACCCCGTTCCTTCTGGTGTTGATATATTACGGTATCACCGTGGTACACTTATCACGTTAATGGACCTGTGCTGATAGACCATTACTAGCCACTCCCTGTACTGACTCTGCATTTCATTAGTTCCCCCAGTGTCTCCTTTCTGTCTTAGGATTCCATGCAGGGACCACATGACATTTAACCTCATGTCTCTGTAGGCTTTTCTGGCAGTGCCGGAATTCTCACATTCTTCTTGTTTTTCATGATTGACAGTTCTGAGGAGGACTGTTGGATATTTTGTAGAATGTCTGTCAACTTGAGTGTTTTTTTTTCCATGGTTGCCCTGGGGAGACGGGTTTCGGGAAGAAGGCCTAGAGATGAAGTGCCATTTTTTTTTTTTTTGCGGCACGCGGGCCTCTCTCACTGTTGTGGCCTCTCCCGTTGCGGAGCACAGGCTCCGGACGCGCAGGCTCAGCGGCCATGGCTCACGGACCCAGCCGCTCCGCGGCATGTGGGATCTTCCCGGACCGGGGCACGAACCCGTGTCCCCTGCATCGGCAGGCGGACTCTCAACCACTGCGCCACCAGGGGAGCCCTGAAGTGCCATTTTTATCGCATCCTAATTAAGGGCATATCCTTTCAACACGACGTCATGGTTTATGTTGACCTTGGTCACTTGGCTGAGGGGGCGTCTGTCAGGTTTCTTCAATGTAAAGTTACTGTCTGCGCCTTTCTGTACTGTGGTCTTTGGAGGGAAGAAGGAAGTTACTACAAAAGGCTGCATTTGCGGGGAAGGGAGCCGTATCCATCTCTTTGAGGGGGTAGAACGCACTTAAATATTTGGGATTCTTCTGTACGGGAACCGCCTGTCTTCCTTCCCATTTATCTAATCATGTATTTGCATCAGCATGGACTCTGGGATGCTTGTTTTATATTTTGGGTTACAATTCAGTCCCGAGTTGATTTTATTGCTTCCCCTTCTTCTTCTTCCCCTGTCCCCCCCTCCTTCCTCCTCTCCCTCCCCCCTCCTTCCTCCCCTCCCCCCTTTCTCTTTCTTTCTCTCCCGGATCCATCTAAAATGGATCCAGACCTCACACCCAAAGAATGACGTGACTGGTTAAAATTTCAAGCCACACTGCATGATGGGCAAGTTTCAGAGGCAAGGAACTTGCTTCCTGTCTTATCTGAAGGAAATTTTGTTCCGCTTTGGCAGTTACTATTAGGCACACTTTGTTGGGCTAGAGTGTAGTTTTCGACAGGTTTATTGCCAAAAGCTTGAGTGACAGCGAACAGTCTCTCTTTTTCTGGTTAATGCTTAACAGAACTCATTTTCAGGGCCCAGTTGGAAACAATCAAGCAGGAAACATCTGATTTAAGGATTTAAGGGTTAAGTGTAAGGTTTAAGGATTCCCTTGGTGAAGTTAACTTTCTACAGATCCTGGGGACCCAGTTGAAGGAACTTTCCCAGAGGCCCATATATACCTGTTTTCTGGGTCGTTAATTTCACTAAGTGGAGTCTGGTAGAGGGACTGTCTGCTCTTAATGAGTGGGGTGTGTCTGTTAATTCTGCACCCTGGAATCTCACACACAGCTACGACCTCTCGATTCACATGCAGACTCGGGTTTTAGTCTCTCTTTGGAAACAAGGACCTCACCTTTACAGGCCGAGGTACTGAACTTGTGTTCCCACCTGCATCCCCTGCTAGGAGGCCCGCTGAGGGTGAGCTCCGTGTCCTGCTCACTTCCTTAGCCGCGTGCTTCTCTGCTGTCTTGCAGAGCTGGTGCTGGCCTCAGCACTCAATTGACTGGTACGCGCTGTCCAGGGAGGCAGTCGCATTCTGAGGAAAACTGCCGCCCCTGTTGCTGAATGTTACTCTGTGCCATACGCAAGGGGTTTTATGTACATCATCTCCCGTAGTGATGGAAACAAACCTATTTTACAGATTCATTAACTGAGGCCTAGAAAAACTGAGTCGGTTGCTCTAGACCGCTCAGCGAGCTGCCAAATTCATGCTCTTTACTCCGCGCTTTAGTGACTCCATCATCTATTCACATTTCCACAATTTCTTTTGTAAGTTACGGTCCTGTGTACATGCAAGGATAATACAGGCACGCCTCAGAGATACCACCGCAATAAAGCAAATATCACAAGAAAGCGTGTCACATGAACGTTCTGGTGTCCCAGTGCATATAAAAGGTGCGTGTACACCATATACACGGTTGCCTGCTAAGTGCGCAAGAGCGTTATGTCTAAAAAATAATGCTCATGCCTTAATTAAAATTTACCTTCATTGCTAAAAAATGCTGACCACCGTCTGAGTCTTCAGCAAGTGGCACTGTTTTCGCTGGTGGAGGGTCTTGCCTGGATGTTGCTGACTGATCAGGATGGTCGTGGCTGAAGGCTGGGCTGGGTGTGGCAATTTCTGGACATCAGACAGCAGTGAAGTTTGATGGACTCTCTTGCGTTTACAAACGATTTCTCTGTAGCAGGCAATGCTGTTTGACAGCATTTGATCCACAGAACTCCTTTCCAAATTGGAGTCAATCCTCTCAAGCCCTGCCACTGTTTTATCAACTAAGTTTGTGGAATATTCTAAATCCTTTGCTGTCGTTTCAATGATCTTCACGGCATCTTCACCAGCAGAGACTCATCTCGGGAAATCACTTTGCTCGTCCATAAGAAGCAACTCCACATCCATTAAAGTTTTATCATGAGATGCAGCAATTCAGTCCCATCTTCAGGCTCCACTTCTATTTCTAGTTCTCTTGCTGTTTCCACCACATCTGCAGTTCCTTCCTCCACTGAAGTCTTGAATCCCTCAAAGTCATCCATGAGGGTTGGAATCAGCTTCTTCCAAACTCCTGTTAATGTTGCTATTCGGACATATTCCCACGAATCACGAATGTTCTTAATAGTGAATCCTTTCCAGAAAGCTTTCAATTTATTTTGCCCAGATCCATCAGAAGAATTACTATCCATGGCAGCTATAGCCTTACAAAATGTATGTCTTACGTAATTATACTTGCAAGTTGAAATTACTCCTTGGTCCATGGACTGCAGAATGGATGTTGTGTTAGAAGGCATGAAAACAACATTAATCTCACGGTACATCTGCATCAGAGCTCTTGGGTGACCACGTGCCTTGTCAATGAGCAGTCATACTTCGAAAGGAGTCTTGTTTTCTGAGCAGTAGGTCTTAACAGTGGGCTTAAAATATTCAGTGAACCGTGTCGTAAGTGCATGTGTGGTCATCAGGCTCTGTGGTTCCATTTATAGAGCACAGGTAGAGTAGGTTGAGAATAATTCATAAGGGTCCTAGGGTTACTGGAATGGTCAATGAGCACTGGCTTCAACTTCAAGTCACCAGCTGCAGTAGCCCCTAACGACAGAGTCAGCCTGGCCTTTGAAGCTAGGCATTGACATCTCCTCTCCAGCTATGAAAGTCCTGGATTGCATCTGCTTCCAGTAGAAGGCTGTTTCGTCTACACTGAAAAGCTGTCATTTGGTGTAGCCACCTTCCTGAATTAGCTAGATCTGGATAACATTTCGCAGTAGTCCCTGTAACTCAAAATTCTTTATACCCATTCCGTCCTTTAGGAAAATAAAATCATGACCGACAGATCCAGCTTGGGCTGTTTGAAAGCTTTTCTTCGTTTATTCAACAAACAGATCAGGAGAGCACAAATTAGCAAGACCTTGCGTATACGAAATAGTCTCTCTTTTGTAGACTCTGCCCCTCTGCACTTTGGATCAGTCAACAGCCACAGCTACGTTTAGACATTTGGCAGAGTACCAAAGCTTAGGAGCTTCCAGAAATCGTTACCCTGTGCCGAGTCCATGGCAGGCATAACCCGTCACCATCAGAGTGGGTGTCGTTGGTGCTCTCAGCTGACCCACTTCTCAAGGCGTGGACGGGCTCTCTGACCCCAACCCCTGACCCCTGACCCTGGAGTAGGTAAGTGTTAGAGAAGCGGATGGAAATCCAGGCCAGGGGAGGACGTTTCTCCTCAGTGCTGGGGTGTCATGTTTTTCCTGATATGAAGGACAGGGTTCTCCCCAGTTGCTTTAACAATATGCTTAGAATAGAACAGGAAGGCTAAAGGAGTACACTGATGAACACAACTGGATAGCTGAAGTCAATGACACCTTTTAAATGCCGGAATGCAGGGCTTCCCTGGTGGCGCAGTGGTTAAGAATCCACCTGTCAAGGCAGGGGACACGGGTTCGAGCCCCGGTCTGGGAAGGTCCCACATGCCGCGGAGCAACTAAGCCCGTGCGCCACAACTACTGAGCCCGCGAGCCACAACTGCTGAGCCCACGTGCCGCAACTACTGAAGCCTGTGCGCCTAGAGCCCGTGCTGTGAAACAAGAGAAGACACCGCAGTGAGAAGCCCATGCACCGCAACGAAGAGTAGCCCCTGCTCGCCACAGCTAGAGAAAGCCTGCGCGCTGCAATGGAGACCCACTGCAGCCAAATATAAAAGAAATAAATTAAACAAAACAAAACAAAACACCATTCACTTTAAATACTGAAGTTCAAACTGACTTTAAAGAAGTGAATTAAAGAAATTCGACATGTATTTCAGGAAGAACAATGTCAAACATCATAAAGTATCAGTAATGTAAGTGGACGGTGAGTCATTTCCTCAGCGTAATTATAGCCAGAAAGCGTTTGTTAGTTACAGTCAACCACAGGCTTCGTGGGCACATCCGTGATGCTGCAAAGATCAGCCCCCTCCTCCCTCCCCACCCAGGTGTGTTAGCAGCCAGGAGCCGGGAAGCAGCTCACTAAGGACACTCACAGTCACCCGAGTTATTTCGAGGGTATTTTGCTTGCTTTTGATGAGGTTAAATGAGGAGTTTCAGGACGGCAGTAATGTCATTCAAGGATGCTTTGCTTTTTGCCTCACCTAAGTTTTCTGCGTCACAGGACCCAATCCCCTTTCACCCACCCCCTAGACATGCAAAATGACTTTCATTCCAAGACCCCTGCTTTTCTCATCTTTCATT
The DNA here is from genome assembly GCF_059928025.1 of Delphinapterus leucas. Classification (NCBI taxonomy): domain Eukaryota; kingdom Metazoa; phylum Chordata; class Mammalia; order Artiodactyla; family Monodontidae; genus Delphinapterus; species Delphinapterus leucas. The sequence continues at coordinate 87,397,273 of NC_143142.1, forward strand.
TTCCGGCAGCATCTAGCACAGTGACTTGCGTTTTACAGGAGGCTTAGAAATGCAGCTTTCATTATGCGTTAAAGGACTTTGAATATTTGTCCATTTGTAAACTTATGATTTGCACACTTTTGGGAGTGTGTATTTATTACAATTCAGTAAGAAATGTTTCTTAGAAAAAGCTGCACAGAGAGTAATCCTTTTTTTTTTTTTTTTTTAAGTTTTTGGCCTTAGTTCCCTGACCAGGGATTGGACCCATGCCTCCTGCACTGGAAGTGTGGACCGCCAGGGAAGCCCTGAGAGTGATCCTTTCGTGATGTAAATGTTCTACATTTAATTCCTAGAGGGAGGACCGTGTGATGGTTTAAGTGGTTTCCTTCAGGGAATGAATGAATCAATGCATTAAAGGAAGAAAAATTATTTACAAAGATGATTCTTAAATCAAATGTTGAGTGGCCTCTCACTATTCTTTGAGCCCAATTTTCTTAGAAATGTTAAGGGTAAACATAATGATTACCTTAAATGTGAATAAAGAGAAAGAAACAAAGAGATAAAAAATGTAAAAATTAGAAATTTTTAATCTGGAAAACAGACCAAAAATAACTGGCTTCAAGCATTGATGCATTTAATTTATATCATCTTTTATATTCTTTTCTCTTTCATATATACCTTGTTTCTCAAATTGCGCATGAATATCTAAATAGTTGAGATGTGTTATATACAATTCCCATGAAGCAGTGCTGTATCAGACTTTTCTCAGTTGGCAGAACCTGACCTAAAATCCACTTGAAAAAAACCAGGAGTTCATTATCTCATGTGACTGGGAAGTCTTCAGGCATGGCTGGATCCAGCAGCTGTAGAGCTGTGGTCTGGGCTCCTCTCTCTCCATCCCTGGGCTTTGCTTTCCTTCATGTTATCTGTGGTCTCAAGGGGTTCACTTCCCACGGCAAGAAAGGCAGCTCTCACCCTATGTACATATCACAGCTTAGAACCCCAGGGGAAGCACAGCCTCTGGAGTCTTCTGACGGGGCCAAGCGTGGACAGGTGCTCAGTTCTGGAGTCAGGTGAGGATGTCGAGGTATCAATCAGGATTACTATAGAGTGTGAAGGCAATGTTCCTAGCACCTGCCAGGGATGCTGGCAGATAAAGCCTGTATTCACGTCAGCGGGTTTCTACACGATGGGACCTCAGTGCATTATACTCTAGAGGGTACTGTCACCCACTACAGCTGCCAGGACAGGCGCAGCCCAAATAATCAGTAACAGTGTAAAGATCAAGAAAATCATATGTGGAGTGGAGCTGGTCCAGCCGAGGGCCCAGGTGGCGGGGCCTGGTGCCTGGGAGCAGTGGGCCTGGTGTCCGAGCCACTGTCGTCTCAGAATCTGAGAGGAGGGTTGCGCTAACTCTGCAGCCCAGAGGGGCTGCGGCCACCAGACAGCAGGTGGGACCGCATCCGGCCTCTCTTGGGTCTCGGGGGGTGGAGGGGAGCAGACAGCTGTCCTGGGGAGCCCCGGCGTGAGCAGAAAGGGCGCCCAGGGCACACGAAGGTGGAGAAGGAGGTCGTGGCTGCAGGGGGGCTGCGGCCACCTTTCAGCAGACACGGCGCTGAGACAGGGCTTCCCTCCAGAAGCTGAGAGTAAATCCACGGAGGAGAGAATCTGAATATTCCATTTAGCCAGAAGAGAGTCTGTGGGTTTAAGAGTGGGAAATGCGTGCTCTCGACACACAGAATCATGACTCACAGGTGCTTCGAGAAGAGACAGCAGGAGAAGTGAGTCGCCCCAATGGGAGAGTCAAAGACACCCCAGGAAGAAGGCCACAGGGTGGCCGGGCACGAGAAGTAAACGTTTTCCAGGTGTGACGAAAGGAGAGCTGGCATTCAGATGGACGGAGCGGCACGAAACAAGGCGAAGCGTCATGGAAAAGCACCGCGTGCAGGGGGAAAGCGTTAACGTGACTGGAGCTGCAAGCTCCCGGGAGGGCAGAGAGAGCTGAGAAGGGGCCGCAGAGACATCGGCTCCACTGTGGAAGGGCCCCCTGTGGCCACAGCGCCTGGTGGGAGACCAATGAGGTGTGGACGCAGGACTGGCCAGATGGAGCCCCATCTCAGGAGGATAATTCCCGTGTTAAGCAGAATGGAGACCCGAGTTTGCACACCCACCTTCATGTCCTCTTAAAAACTCAGGGTAATAATTCTGTCAGTTGCTCACAAATCCCATCCCCCGTATGCTTCAGAGTGGTCCCTCATGACATAGGACCAACACAGTGAAAGCCCATGGAAGTAAACGTTGAGTCCTAAGGTGCCCTGTACTAGGCGGACATGTAACAGGAAGTACTTGGATGTGGACCTGTTTTTTAAGATTTGTTTCTTCATGTTCCCAGGAAACTTTTCACATCTTTCTTTAAAGGTATTTTTCTAAATTTCTCTCCCCCCCGCAATATATTTATGATACAGCATTAAAGTTTACTTTAAAAAATCCTCCCGTCTGGGCTGTGCCGTCCTGGGTGAAAGTAATGGGGTCCCTGGCATCGCTGAAAGCTTTAGCTCTGGAAACCTTCCAGCCACACACACGTGTTTCATGGACCAAAGCCTGAGGGAACTGGGTGGGACTCATTTCTTTTTTCTTTTTTTTTTTGCGGTACGCGGGCCTCTCACTGTTGTGGCCTCTCCCGTTGCGGAGCACAGGCTCCGGATGCGCAGGCTCAGCGGCCATGGCTCACGGGCCCAGCCGCTCCGCAGCATGTGGGATCTTCCCGGACCGGGGCACGAACCCGCGTCCCCTACATCGGCAGGCAGACTCTCAGCCACTGCGCCACCAGGGAAGCCCCTGGGACTCAATTCTGTAGCTGAGAGCAGCATAGACAGTCACAAGGTAAAGGCAGGTGGTGTGATCTTTCAACAGGGAGAGGAGGAGCAAAACCATCTGCCAGAAGAAAGGTCTAGAAAGCACTGGGCCAGCCTCAGGACCAGGAGGGAGGAAAGGGCTCCTCTGAGAACTTATGCCCACATCACCCGCCTCCCATATGTGTGTTCTGAGGCTTATCAAGCTGAGAACTTAACTTAAAAAGTCCCTGAGTTGAGGGAGCCATGGGGGCAAATGGCAGAAGCAAAGGCAAATACTTTTGTAAGAACGTCCTCTTAATTCACGTCTTGTAAAATTCCCACAGACGCATTCTGGCCAAGTAGAAATCGAAGGGATGATGCTACACAAGCAACTGAGAAGAAGCCCCAGGAAACAGTGAGCAGCAGTGGGCCGCAAGGGGTTCGGAGTTTCCAGGACCTAAAACCAGCACATTTAAGACACCTGAAGGAATCAGAGAGGTCATTAGAAACATGCGCAATGAGAAAGAAAAAAATTAATAAAACGAGTCCTGGTGAATTTGAAAAGAAAAAATCTATCACAGATCAAGAGAGAACAGTGAAATGGGGGCTGTAGAATTGAAGGAAAATCGACAAATTGGCCCAGAGTAAGGAATTAAAATGATGAAAAAGTGATTAAGAGACACCGAGGCAGATACTGTAGTGCACAGGGAACCATATTCAACGTCCTGTGATGAACCATAATGGAAAAGAATATATATGTATATAACGGAATCACTTTGCTGTACAGCAGAAATTAACACAACATTGTAAATCAGCTCTGCTTCAATAAAATTAAAAAAGAAAAAGAGACACTGAGGCAGAGAGTGAAAAGGCCTCACTCGTGTCTCTCAGAATTCCAGGACGAGCATGCCAGCAATGGGGAAAGTCCATATTTAAAGAGAGGGCTTCCCTGGTGGCGCAGTGGTTAAGAATCCACCTGCCAGTGCAGGGGACATGGGTTCGATCCCTGGTCCAGGAAAATCCCATATGCCATGGAGCAGCTAAGCCCGTGCGCCACAACTGCTGAGCCTGAGTGCCACAACTACTGAAGCCCGCGCGCCTAGAGCCCATGCTCTGCAACAAGAGAAGCCACCGCAATGAGAAGCCCGCACACCGCAACCAAGAGTGGCCCCTGCTCGCCGCAACTAGAGAAAGCCGTGTGCAGCAATGAAGACCCGATGCAGCCAAGATATATATATGTATATTTAAGGAGATAATGGCTGAGAATTTTCCAATATTAATGGAAAATATTAATCCTCAGCCTCAGGAGCTCAACAAACCTCAAGAAGGATGGAAAAGGGAAACAATCAAATGCAACGAAGCGAGATTATAAAACACCCAAGATAAAGATACTAAAAATTGAGAGAACAGTCAAATTATCTACAAAGGGGTGACGAGAGCATGGCCTGACTTCTCAAGAGCAAAAACAAAAGCTCTGGAAAGTTGAATAATGTCTTCAAGTCACTGAGAGCCAAGAGCTGTCCATCTGGTCGGCCACCGGCTGATGGTTGAACTAACCACAGTTTTGGGAATAAATGAGCAATTTTTATTGTTGGCACCTACTGAAGGAAAATTTGAAATAAATTCTTTAAGAAGAAGGAAAATGATCTCCCCCCAAGGCCTAAGAAGCAAACATGCCAAGCATGTCCCTCCCTGGTTGCTTTCCGTCTCACTAGGATGCGCTACACTCAATATGCAAAAGGTGCTATGATCTGAATGACATATGTTCATATGTTGAAATCCTAAGTCCCAGCACGCTGGCATTAGGAGGTGAGGACTTTGGGAGGTGGTTAGGTTAGGAGGGTGGAACCTCAGGAATGAGATGAATGCCTTCATAAAAGAGACCCTGCAGAATTTCTCTGAACCTTCTCCATGTGGGGTCACAGCAAGAAGGCAAACCACCTATGAACCAGGAAGCAGACACCGACTCTACGGGTGCCTGGATCTTGGGCTTCTAGCTTCCAGAACTGTGAAAAATAAGTTTCTGTTGCTTATAAGCCAGCTGGTCTATAGTATTTTGTTATAGCCTCCCAAACAGACTAAGACAAAAGGCTTTCCCCTTTACCTCCTTCAGGTTCCCGCTTTCCCTGACTGCCGTATAATTACACTCTCCAGTCACTGTATCCTATCCCGCCTTCTCCTCCTTCATGGTATTTATATGGCATATTATAGCTTTATTTATTTTTAATATCTTCTTTCCATAATAAAAGATAAGATCCATGAAATAAGGGACTTGGTTTTGTTCGTTGCTCTATTTTCAGAACCCAAAATAATTTCAGGCACATAGCCGACACTCAAGGGTAACTAGTAAAAGGATAAAAACAGACCACATTCCTTCTCCTTCCAAAAAGAGGGAAAAAGCCACCTTCAAATGCGACCCTCAGGATGTCAAAAAAGAGGGGGGAAAGAAGCCTGGAAATAAAAAACAAATAGGAGGTATAAAATAAAATGTTAAAAATAAGTCCAAACAGATTAGACTTATAATTTATTATAACAATACATGTAAACAGACTAAACTCATCAGTTAAAAAATTAGAGATTGTCAAGTTGGATTTTAAAGTAATGCAGCTATGTGCTGTATCCAAGAGATGTCAGGAAATCACAGGACATAGGAAGATTGCAAAAGATAGAACCGGCCAGTGAAATGCAAATAATGTTGGTATATCTACAGTAATAAGAGACAAAGTACATCTTAAGGGAAATATAATCCTGACCATATAATATTCAAATACGGCAAAAGCCCCACAGTATATTATTTAAGAACGTATGCATATGCCATAAATGTATAAATAAATGACTGATAGAGGATGCATTTAGGTTACCTGGAGATGGAGGGGGCAGTGGTGGAGGTTGTGATTGGGGAAATATATTAAAGTGGTTTCAACTCTACTGATAATTTCTTTTATTATTCTAAGCTGCATGGTGGGTACATGAGTATTTCATAAAGTTTTATCATATCTGTTCCATGTTGAAAATAGTTCATAATAATAAGAAAACTCTTCCCCAAATCTAATTACAAACAACTTTTGATGCAACAGGCTGTCCAACACAGGGTACCCTGAAAGTGTAGATCAGAGAGCCCCTTGGGAAGAAAAGCGACACCGATGGGCAGGACAATTGAATGAGCTTTCCAAGCATCCTCTTAGGGAAGGCAAGGGCGTTCTTGGGTTAGCCAGTTACTTAAACTCAATCTCATCCTCGGGAAATGTGTGTGGATATAACAAGGGAATTGTGAGTATTAACTGAAACAATGAATGCACGTAAAGTGCTTGGTACATAGTAGGTGTTCAGTGAACTGCATCAAAATCTTTCTGGAAATGAAGCAGAATAGAACTAGCAAGTTAGAGTCAAAGAGAAATTAGATACTACTTACTTCCCAGACTTCCCCAGGCAAAGTCAGCACCTGCCCGAGGGAACGCTGCATCCCGTTCATCTTTGTATTCCCAGCGCCCTCAAGCACTGTGTCTGGCGCATAATGGACACTCAGGAATCATCTGGAGAATGCTGAAAGGTACCAGGATTCTTACGGACAAATCATATAAACACTGCAAATAAAGGAATCAGTTTCATCTCTCTAGTTGTGAACCAGCAAGATTATAAACAAGGATAATGTTTACTAACACTACTACAGTACACTTAAACAGCTCCTTTTGGGGGGGGCGGATCCACATTTTACAACAGTGGTATTAAACGTGTTCTTTTCACTTCACGAATATTTCACGTCTTCTGTTTATGTCACTCAGATGAGTAACATAAGGCAAAACTGATCTAAAGTTGGACGATGTAAGCACGACACCTTCCCCTTTCATCTTATCCACATTTATCAAGAAAACTCAAAACAGGCCACTCGTTTTTCTTTCCTGCTTATTTGCTCCCTAGCAGCGGGCAGGGAGGGGCGGTTGGGATTAGGGACTTTACAAAAACTCCAGGTTGCCTCAGGGCCAATCACCGACTTCTTGGGCTTTATTCCTGGGGTAGGGAGGGCTCTCCCCGACCGCCCCCCACCCCCACCCCCGGAGGGCTAGGATGAACGGCGCTGACAGATACCGAGGTCTGCGCGCCGCCGCCTCCCCGCCCAGCGCGCACGGAGCGCGCTTTGCTTCCCTTGCCGGGGCAGGGGCTGCACGCGGCGTTTGTCGCCTTCGCTGGACGCAGGCAGGTCCGCACCGCGCGGAGGAGAGCGCGCGCGGCCGATCGTGGCGAGGAGGTGGGCGGCGACCCACCCCATTGGGATTCGTCCAGTCTCTCCGGGCGCGGATTTCCGCGGGGCTGAGTCCTGCCTACGTCTCAGTGGCGACGGAGTGGCCCCCTGCCAATGCCCACAAAGGCACAGAGCACTCTCCCGTTTGACCAAAAACCGCGAGGGGAGAGAGGCGCCGGGCGGTTGGGAGGCGAGGGCAGCCTTCTCCACGAACCGGGCGGTACGTGGCCGCGCGCCCGGCTGTGTCCCCAGAGCGCCGCGGGAAAGGAGAGGCTCAGAGCAACAGGTGCAGCCCGCAGCCACTCCCGGGACGTGGGAGACGACCCGCAGGGGCTCGGAGTCGGTAAGGCGCGGAGAGGGCTCTGTCCACCCTCAGGGCTGCACCGGCAGGTCCCTCCTCCCGGGTGCGGGCGGATCAGCGGGCGGTGGTGCCTGGGCAAGGGGAGCCCTGCTTTCTCCGGACAACCGGCCCGGTCTGGGAAGGTCCAGCTCCGGCTCCGGTCCGTGTCCTCTCTCGGGCAGCCCTGTCCAAAAAGACGGTGCCACTAGGCACGGGCGCCCGGGCGCGTGCCCATCAGGGAGGCTCAGGCTCAGAAACTCGCGCTCTGCGTGCCAGGGGCTGGGTACCCCGGCTCCCCGCGGCGCCTTCCTTCCCCGGCCAGCACCCTTCGCGGCGCGACCCGGGCGCCCCCCGCGCGCCATGGAGCTGGCGGCCGGGAACCTCAGTGAGGGGAACGCGAGCGGGCCCGAGCCCCCCGCCCCGGACCCCAGGACTCTTTTCGGCATCGGCGTGGAGAACTTCGTCACGCTGGTGGTGTTCGGCCTGATCTTCGCGCTCGGCGTGCTGGGCAACAGCCTGGTGATCACGGTGCTGGCGCGCAGCAAGCCGGGGAAGCCGCGCAGCACCACAAACCTGTTCATCCTCAACCTGAGCATCGCCGACCTGGCCTACCTGCTCTTCTGCATCCCCTTCCAGGCCACGGTGTACGCCCTGCCCACCTGGGTGCTGGGCGCCTTCACCTGCAAGTTCGTCCACTACTTCTTCACCGTGTCCATGCTGGTCAGCGTCTTCACCCTGGCGGCGATGTCGGTGGACCGCTACGTGGCCATCGTGCACTCGCGGCGCTCCTCCGCCCTGCGGGTGTCCCGCAACGCGCTGCTGGGCGTGGGCGTCATCTGGGCGCTGTCCATCGCCATGGCCTCGCCGGTGGCCTACCACCAGCGCCTCTTCCACAGGGGCGTCAGCAACCAGACCTTCTGCTGGGAGCAGTGGTCCAGCCAGCGCCACAAGAAGGCCTACGTGGTGTGCACCTTCGTCTTTGGCTACCTGCTGCCACTCCTGTTCATCTGCTTCTGCTACGCCAAGGTGGGCCCCGAGGCGGCTCCTGCGTCCCTGCACCCCTTCCCGGGACCCGCAGCGGCCCCGCCCCTTTGCCCTCATTCCCCAGAATTTTCTGCGGGGACCGCGCGGTGACCCTTTCCTGCTCCCTCGGCCTCGGCTTGGGCTCGCGGGTCTGACGTTGCGCGGAAGTTACTCGGAGTTTGGGCAACGCCAGGGAAAGTTTGCAGCAGGTCACTTCCCGGGCGCCCGTCCTCTCGCCCCGGCCCGGGGCCCTGAGGTTGTCCCGGCGGAAGGGGGCGTCAACGCCCACTTCTCAGTAGGGGAAAGCCGCGCCGCCCCTTCAGCCCGCGCGAGGGCTACCCCACGTGGCCGCAGGGTCACGGCGAGCGCTCCATCCTCCTGAGCGCACGCCTTTGCCAGGTGGAGGGTCCGCGCCCCTCCACAGCCCTCAGCAGGGCCTGATGGGGAGATTTCCCTGCCCGCGGGGTGCACAGGGTCGGGGGGGCCGGCGGGGACCGGCTCTGTGAAGCCGCTGCTTCTGGCGACAGAGCTTTGACTGTCGTCTTATACACAAGTTGGGCGTTACAAATCCAAGTGGTTAGACAGTATTTCTTCACGGAGTCTTGAGGGAGTCTCCAGAGAACTTGGGATGGATGGGCTTCCAGCTGCTGCTTCCCCGTTTCAGTCCTTTTAGGAAGGGGTAAGGAATATGAAGTGACTCAGGGAGCAGGTCTAAAGCCCTATCGCTGAGAGACACACTGTTGACACACCTCTGGTCCCCTACCCCTGCACCTCCTTATTGGGAAAATGGCTGTTAAACTTCCTGGTGCAAGCCTCCCCCTCGTAGCTCAGCACAATCCCATTCTCTTTCATTAATAACACATGAGTCTGAAGATTTTTATACTGATCTGAAAGTCTTGTTTATACTGGAGTAAAAGTATATGCTGGATAGTTATGAGACGTGATTCACGGGGTGAGCTCCGCTCTCCCCGACACACCCTCCCCAGACCCATCACCATGAGAAAAATACTGCTGTCACCACATTCTGAAATTTCCACCGTTTTCTCTTCATCTCCCTCTCCGTATCTCATTCTGTTTCTCGTAAGGCGGGGACTCTAGGACTGAATAATCAGATGAGGTAGAACGGCAGTCATTTCTTACATTCAATTCATAGAGCTTTTTGGTTTTTTTTCCCCCCCAGCAGAAATCTTGACTAAAAGCCACCTGGTTTTGTTTGTCCCCTCCCCCCACGTCATCTGTGTGGAGTTACGTCTGTTTTGAATGGTAATATTTCTGGATGTGATCTGAAAGAATGTCCTGCATCAAAGGGTTATATATAAAGAGATGTGGTAATTGGGGAAATTGGGAGGTCACTGCAGCTTAGCTCTTCAGTAAATGGCTGTTTTATTCATTTCATCTTCTGCAAACGCAAATCAAAGCTTGGTTTGCACAGCCCAGTGGTCTCCAGTGTGCGCTATCTCACTTAATCTGCAGGCCACCCAGTGGTTTGGAGCTATTGTGCGTATTTTATTGATAAGGAAAGAGGGTTCTGGAGGAGTGAAGCAGCTGACCCAGATTATGAAGCTGGTAAAGGGTTCAGGGAGGATTTCGGTGCAGGGATTCCCAGTCCCCCAAGAGAGGGGCGATTGCTGAGGGCCTGTAGGGCATGGACCTTGGGACTAGAGTGATTCTTACAATATTTGCCTCTTCGATCATCATGACATGGATTAGACTTGAAGCACATTCTTCCATCATTTCCCGAAAGTCTTTGGGGAACATAATTCAGGTCTCCTTAATGGAAACAACAAGGTAAATGTCTAGGAATAAATTAGGTTACATTTCTGTCATTTGAGAATTTATACAAGTCACACATAGGGCAAAATTTAAAATTTTTCAGAAATTCAAAAAATATATGATCATTGGGATAGTTTTTACATGGAAATAGTTTGCTTTTAAGCATAACTGGAACTTTCTTTGGAATTCAAGGTAATATTTGCATATTTATTCCAAACATGCTTGGGTGTTTTCTCCACTGACCACTCAGCAACATTCCTTAGGCGTTTTGCAGTTACCCAGACGTGATCCCCCCGAGTTTGTGGAAGGAATGAGTAACCCCCGGGGTAGTGTTATGAAGCAGGTAACATTTGACTTTTCCATATGGAGTCCTCTCCAGATGGCCGTCTCTGATTTTGTTTTGCTGCGTCTCCTCTTGTCCCTTGCTTTCGGCCTTCTGGGAAGGCTGTCCCCAAAGAACATCGCCAGGCCGGTCCTCGCCAGGCAGGGTCCTGTCCAGCCCTTTCCTTCCCCTTGAAAGTTCTCCTCATTTGTTCCTGCCAAAGCCTCTCTTCTATCTTTGCCTTAGATTTGATTTCTTATACCCCAGTCTCTGTTGGCAGGACAGTGAACTAACCCATTGTCAATGTGCAGAGAGTCATCCCAAATGTCCCTGTAGCGAGTGAAAGGCTTGTCTTGCAGAGGATGCTAAGCCTCTGTAGGAAGTGAGAAGTATCTCAGTAGAGCTGGGAATTTGGAGTCGGAAGTTCACGCCCCCCATGATGGCTGCTTGACCTGCATAGGAATCGTGAGGGTGTGAATAAGTCCCCTGGCTTCCCAATCAGGGAAGGGCCGTCCAGAAGGGCTGCATCCCGCCAAACGGAGCAGGCTTTCACAGTAAGTCCAGTTCCATTAAATTACTTCCGTGCTGCGGCGCTTCAGGGGGACAGAGAGGTGGCTGGAACACTGCTTGCAGTTTTTGGAGAGACTCATCGAGTAACCGGTGGACAGTCTAAAGCCCTTAGTCACCCAGAGCTAATTTTCCTTAGATTTTTCACTCAGATGGGACATAAGAAAGAACTCAACACCAGTGTGGCATATGTACAGCCGTCTCGGCCCTGTTGTATAGCTTATGTTGTAAATTCTTACATAGAACCAAAGTGACTCACATCATTTCTCCTGAGTATTACATTGGCGAGAGAAGACAAAGCTAGCTTCTCTAAGGAAGGAAACCAGTGTCCCCCTGGAAGCCTTCCCGATGGGACATTAATTGTAGAACCTTGCTGAACGGTCTTCCAGTCATCAGTGATGCTGGAGGGCAGTCTGTAGTTTGTCCGTGTGTCTAGGATTTAACATACGACAGGGACCTGGGGATTGTTAAAATGTAGAATCTTGGGGGAAGCCAAGGTGGAAGGGAGACCAACAAGGATGCATATATGGGTAGCGGTGTGGCTCTTTCTGGACAAAACCGCAGAGCTCTCTGCACCAGAGCTCTCTGCCAGCAGGTGCTCCGGCCGCAGATGGCACCTGGGCACCCCTCAGGGTTAGAGGAACAGGTGTCCTTGGCAGTTCTTAGTCATCATTACTCCACCACCTCATGTGAATTTCAGTTTGAATGACGTTGCAAATGACGGTGGTCCCATTTCAGAACCTCAAGAAGTGTCGTTGCAAAATGGACAGTGACGTGTGGGGTCTGAGACAAACCGATTTTATTAGTCTGTGTTTTTCAGGTCCTTCATCATTTGCATAAAAAGTTGAAGAACGTGTCAAAGAAGTCAGAGGTATCGAAGAAAAAGGTAAAAATATTCGTGGACTTACAGCCTGTGCGCGTTTCTAGAGCTCAGTTTACGTATACTCTTAGCTCTCCTTGCAGCCACCCAGTGCCTGTGACGTTTTGGTTCCTGGGTACAGAGATTTGAGATGAGCCTCTTACCACTAGGCAGAGGGTAGAAATGGGAAGTGAGCTGTTGAGGGTGGCTGGGTGACCGTGCTGCACGAAAACATGGATGGACGTCTCGGGAGGGATGGAAGTCTTGGGAGGGATGGAAGTCTCGGGAGGGATGGAAGTCTCGGGAGGGATGGAAGTCTCGGGACGGGGGGAAAGGTCCATTTTCTGGATTCTCAGCCTCTTGAGAAGGTATGTGCTAGGTTGGTTGGGACAGAGTGTCGAGTGGCTGGATCCATACTTTGCATGAAACTACCATCATGTTATTGTGTATTGACCGTCTCTGATGTGATGCCAGGAGGCCCTGTCTTAATAATCTTTCGGGAGAGTGTTGTTACAGCCTCTCCCTGAAGCCTCAGAAGCAGATGCACTGTTCGTCTCTCTTCCTCCCAGACTTCTGCTGACTTTAGCCCCGAGGGGAGAGAACTAAAGATGGGAGGGGCCTCGGGGGATTTCAGCCCATTTTTAATTATCTTTTTCATCCCGTGAATTCTGAATTCCAGAAGCTTCTCCTGAAGAGTATTACAGCATCTAACATCCTGCAGTTTATCACACTTCACATTTGGAGGAAAAACTGTTTTACAAATCAGGATTAATTTACCTCTTATTCAGATAATATCTGTATCATCTCTGATTTTTAGAAAGTAGAATGAAAGTTGATGAGATTATTAGACCATATGATTAGGGAGGAGGAGATTATAACCAGAATCTTTACCCGCAAATATTACTCATAACATCTTAAAATACCTTGTTTTTCCTTCTAAATATTTATTATGATCAAGGACACATAATTTTCAGAAATTATAGTTTAATCAGATTTGCTTTAAAAACTTCTGCATAAATAAAGTACGGCTCTTCCTGACTTTTCCTTGTTTATAAACAATAATGTGGCTAAAAACACACCTGTTCTCAGAGCCCGTGAAAAGAAATAGCAGAGAGTTGGTTAAAAAGCACAAAATTTAGCTTGTATTTGAAGAGGTTAACACCCTTGGGGAGGGTGGGGGCTTGCTGAACTTCTGCAGAGGTTATGCCCTTGGAACGTGGTACCTGCTTCTGATTGATGCCAAAGATTTTCTGCCTCTTGGCAGGAAGGAAATAAAACTTTTCTTTAGCATTGGCTGGATCTTACTTGCATGCTACAGTTAGTTTTAGTCTCTATATTTGAAAACTGTTGGAGAGAAATTGTGGAGGTTCCAGAGGAGAAAAAGTGATTAAAAGAATGAAAATAGGGCTTCCCTGGTGGCGCAGTGGTTGAGAGTCCGCCTGCCGATGCAGGGGACACGGATTCGTGCCGCGGTCTGGGAGGATCCCACATGCCGCGGAGCGGCTGGGCCCGTGAGCCATGGCCGCTGAACCTGCGCGTCCGGAGCCTGTGCTCCACAACGGGAGAGGCCACAGCAGTGAGAGGCCTGTGTACCGCAAAAAAAAAAAAAAAAAAAAAAGAATGAAAATAGATCCTGGAAGAAATGATTAGAAAAGCTTCTGTTTTACAGTAAAATGATCTAAAGATCAGTGATTAGTTTAACATTTACATCATTTGGTTTTATGTGTATACGTGTGTGCATGGGGTGTGTATGTGTGTACATATATATGTGTGGGTATATATTATATACGTATGTGTAAATGTAATTCTTACCATAGGAGAAGTTCTCAGCATTTGGAGGAGGGAAGCTTTTCTCTTCGATGCTCACAACCTCTGACCCTTAATAACCACTGAACAGATGGCAGATCTCTTTTGATATATTTAATTGCCTCTTTGTTTGCACAGAACAAATAGAGTGTGGTGCTGGGGCCTGTGTGTGTGTGTGTGTGTGCGTGTGCGTGTGTGTGTGTGTGTGCACCTGCGTCTAGGCAAGGGATAGCACACAGGTGCAGGGGTGGGGTGGGAAGAGGGAATGGGAGAGAGAGAGGAGAACAAGCAGATGGGAGACAGAGGGGGAAGAGCAGAGGGTCCAGGATGGAAAGCCAGCTTGACTGTCAACCCTGAAGGCGGAGACTGGATTGTCTCATGGTGATGCTTCCCCGGGTCTTCGCGCAGAAAAGTGTTCCTGGTGTGTATACATGTTCAGTTGCTGGCGGATGACGGGGTGATGTGATAAGATTTTGATAGTTCCTTCATTTCAGCTGCGCCCATTTCCAGCTCCCCTCTCAGTGGCTGAGTAGGGCACCTTCCTCTGTGCTGTATCCACCCACCTGGGGACCCCTTAGTGTTAAGGCTGGTAGCACTCACGGGGCAGAGAGTTGGGTCTTTCATCACAAACGTGCCGAACAGTTATCCTGCATGTTTGGAGGAAAATACAAATGAAGAGTGTGATTTCCGTGGCCAAAATAGTAGTAATCATAGTACAGAGCCCTGTGCTTCATTAATGCCAGGCTCTGCTGGACATAAAGACGCGTTTTCTGGCACAAGGCTGATTAGATACTAAAACGAGATTCTTAAACAATTTCCGCGAGACTTCCCAGTGGGACAGACCTCCCCACCGGATGGCTCCTTCTGATAAGGAAGCAGATGGCGAGGCCCTCGTGGTACCCTCTCAACCACGAGGTTCTTTCAGCAGCTGCTCTTTTTCTCCCCTTCTGGCTTGAAGTAGTTCAGCAAGCTTTTTGGCCGTCGTTTATACAATTCACAAAATGTTTTTCATCACTCTCATCTTTTAGTCACTTTTTTCTTCTCTGCCAAGTTCCATTAGACGGATTATGAATAAAATTCTTTGAAGAAAAAATAACGGATGTCTCAGATGGCTTGAAAAGGAGCATCTCAGAGGAGGAGAAATTAGTATCTTCCAGATACTTTCAGAGTGAGGAGTAAAAAGAAGACAGGCTAATAAAGCACCCAACCTCAAGTATAGGAATTAGTACAGAGATTTAGCACACGACCTTAAGTGATACCTTCTTCTCTATCAGACGATGATATGGTGGTTCTGTACCCTGCACAGACACGTGGGGAAAGTAGGAGGTGCATCGGATGCACATCCATCTGTGATTGAGGCCAATGATAACTGTAAGAAATGAAAATAGCCTCATTCCCCACAGAGGGGACTTGTCTCCTTACCTGCTGACATTTCAAAGGAGAAGAGAGGAAGCAGCTTTTGCGAATCCTACCGAGGAGACGGTGTGGGTCAGCCTAGGCGCTGTCAACATTGAGGAAATACTTTAGCCTTTCGCTTGGGGTGGATGAGATGATTTGCTTTTGTTGTGGCCTTTGTGGAATTCTTCACGGGTTCTTCAAACACCCGATTGAGATGTTTAGAAAGGCAGGTTCCTGGGCAGCTACCTAATCCCCGTGACCTATGGAAGCAGAGCCATCGGGCATGAGGCCTAGATACCAGAATTTTTGCAAAGCTCTGCCCCGCGTGATGATGGCGCGCTGATCTGCTGGAAACCCGGTTTGTGGTTGCTAGTACAACGCCTTATGTTGACCAGGTCTTGACCTGGAGCTGGCGTATTCCAGCCGCCTGCTTTCTGAGTCGGGTGTTGGAAGCAGTGGTGGCTGCAGGCCCTGTTCTGCAGTGTGGACTTCTTTCCTGCATTCCCTCCCATGTCTTCCCAGTTCCCTGGACCCAGAGGCATCTGCAGCAAGCCTCTACTGCAAAGGAGACAGAGGAAGAAGCCATGTACCGCCTCTGCCTACACGCAGGGATGTGCTCGCCTAACGTGATGCCATGGCCGTGTGGATGCCTCCCGGGCTGCGGGGCTGAGCGCCAGGGCCCGTGTGCAGGGCGCCCACTGCTGTACCAGCTCTGACGGGCTGAATGCCTGTGAAACAGGCAGGAAATAAGTAGTGAACCCTTGCTGACACTAAGCGGGGAGCACAAACATTCTATTAAACTCTTTTGGGAACAGGCTTCGATATATGATACAGTTTATATAAGTACCGATTGAGTATTCTTCCCTGATTTATATTGTAATTGTAATCCGGTCACATTTCAAAGCTACAGGTAGACCAAGAAAAAGAACCTCGTTCATGGTTCTGAAAAGACCAGTGGAACTGCTAAAAATAAAAGGTAGATTTTGAATGGACTTGGGTAAACAGACAGTAACAAACACCCCAAAGAAAACATACCATACTGCCCATTGCCCTACAATGATGCAGAGATACACTATGGCTCTTATCAGTAAGCTGCTGGGGTATATTTCTGCCCTAAGCTTGGTACTCAGTAAGAACTTCCTAAAAGGAACAATGAAACAGGATATCCAGAGAGTGTTTTGTGAAGCACAGAGATCATCTTATTGTCTTAGAAAGAGCAGATGACGTGTTCCGTTCTATTTGCAGGTGGAATTACGTCTAGATGGTTTTTATTAAATCGTCTGGGAATGTATCCCGCACACCAATGGGTAAACAGGTTGACAGCAGACAATCCCTTAATATATGTGAGCAGATTGCTGTTTGCTTTGTGCGCCATGGGGTCGGTGGCTTCAATCTGTATACCTGCCACCCTGTAAAAACCTGTCATCAGGTTTGTACCTGAGTTGTTTGAAGCGTTGAAATGGACCAGGCCCAGTCAGGGGATCGTCAGGTTGGGTCACCCTCTTCACAGGCCAGGAAAGTGAAGCCCAGGGAGGTGACATCATTTTTCAAAGGTCGTTAACCCGTTTATGGCTGATGTCGGTCCTTGGCTTTTGCACGATCCGCGCACCTTCAGATGGTGAGCTTAGCTCTCATCTCCAGCCCCGCTGACCACCGTGTTCGCCTTGACCTCGACCTGAGGTCTGAGTGTCTCCTCTCCCATTTCTGCCTGGGCTTCCTGGCTTCCAGCCCGTGTCTTGGACAGACTTCCTCTCCGAGTCAGTCTGCTACCTTGTGCCCCTCCTGGAGGAGCCTTAATCCTTACCTTCGGGGTGTTGTTGTCCTTAACAGCAGGATTCTAATTCATGGGGAGTAATAGGAACGTCATCTTGTCAGGTGGGAACATTCCTGCAGGGCCGGGGTCTGCGCTTCTCCCGGGGAAGAATGTGTGGGTCCACAGTGGTTCCCTAGTTGTGGAATCACTTTGCTCCACCCTGTGAGGTTGTAGGAGAAAGAAGCCTCCGTCCTTCTTTCTCTCTCCTTCCCCTCAGCCTCCCCCCCACACACTCGTGGACCCCAGTCGAGATCCCGGTCTCTCCAGAGGGGAAGGTGGACAGGGGACCACCATTTCTTAAGAAATGGACAGGGGACCACCATTTCTTAAGAAATGGACAGGGGACCACCATTTCTTAAGAAATGGACAGGGGACCACCATTTCTTAAGAAATGGACAGGGGACCACCATTTCTTAAGAAATGAAAGTGCTTAGAGTGGATTTAGGGTCGTGACTGGGAGGGGATGATGGGCACCCACGCTCTCCTGCTCTGGGAGGTGTCCTGATGGTCACGTTTCCACTCTGCATGTTCAACACAGTCTTTTAGAGCATCACAGCCTGGGCTTGATCTGAGGAGGAAGAGAGGCTACTGGATTCCCAACCTCAGGGGAGAGACGGAAAGCATCTCTCTCTCATGTCCTTAATATTCCTTTCACCTTCGAGGAGCAAACGCCCTAGAAGAGAATGGAGGGGGATGGGCGCTGGAGCAGGAGAGCGAGCCAGCAAACGTCCCCCCTGTGATTCAGTTACAGGACTGAGCCCACAGAGCTGCCCTAAGGCTCTGCGGTCCAGAGAGCCCTGGGTGCTCAGAGACAGGGATGCGGCTGCCGTTACCAGGTAGACCTTGTGGGATGTTCTCTCCCCGAGCGCCCGCTGTTCAGAGCACGGTTTGGGATCACAGAG
The DNA here is from genome assembly GCF_059928025.1 of Delphinapterus leucas. Taxonomy (NCBI): domain Eukaryota; kingdom Metazoa; phylum Chordata; class Mammalia; order Artiodactyla; family Monodontidae; genus Delphinapterus; species Delphinapterus leucas. Next base: position 87,415,129 of record NC_143142.1, read on the forward strand.
ACCGGCCTCCAGCTGTAACTCTGCATCCCGCCGGGGGGGCAGCAGGCCCTGTAGGTCTCAGCGTCCTCATCTACACCGCGGATCATCATGCGGTCTGCCCGGATTGGTGGCAGCGAGTGAAGAATGCAAAGCCAGCAGTCAGCCGAGGTCGCCTCTCGGTGCCCCCCACCCAGCCCTGGTTCTGCCGTCAGGCGGTTGAGCCCAGCTTACACGCTTTTAAGGAAGAAACCAGCTGATGGCTTTCTATTTTATACTTTAAACATTGTTAGTAGCCCACTGTCTTTTGTTCGAATCCCTAGAGATGGAGTTTTCAGTTAGTTGCACTGTTGGCTTTTCAACGTGTCCTGATTGGGTGGTGATGGAGCACAGGAAAAGTGTCCCAAGACTTAACCCCAGCCCTTTAGGTTTGCAGCCCGTGGCGGGCACTCAGAACAGATGCAGCGGGGAGACGGGGGCACACGCGTGGTGCGCGGGAGGGAAGGCTCCTCTCGTGCTGAGGTTCTTGCCCAGGGAAGATCTTCTCCCATCATCTGCTCAGCAGAAACCTCAAAGGACGCGTGTGGACCCTGCCTCTGATTTCTAGGTGTTTCAGATTCAGGAGTGGCAGGGAAGGGTGGAGACACAAGCAAACAGGGAGACAGGCCCTGAAATGGCTCTCTGGACCCACTGCATGTGTTGGGGGTCTCTAAGTTTGTCCAGGTTCAACAAGGAGAAATAAACATCTCTTCTTGTCTGTGGAGGCAACTCTCGGAAGCAGCGTTCACGAGCTCAGCTGAGCTGCCTCCCTGGGCTCAGTCCCACTGTGTGCTGTGCATCGGGTTGTAAAGTTACCGTGTTCAATCTATGTGCTCCTGTTGCCATGACTCAAAGCACGCTTCCTGTTATCCATATGCGTTTCACATACCTGCTAGAATTATTCCCTATGGAGGGTCAAGGCCGGTCCCGGGGAAGTTTTGAACAAAACTGCTGCGCGAAGTGAAGGTTAACACCTAAGGCAGATTTAGTACGTACCTTTAGTACGTACCTGTGAGAATACACAGAAAATTCTCTCAGGGCGTGCTGTAAGAGGCTGGGTTCCTTTCCTGCTGTAATCGATGCATCGCCTTTCTTTTCCTTCTCCTAGACTGCGCAGACGGTGCTGGTGGTGGTCGTGGTTTTCGGGGTCTCCTGGCTGCCTCACCACGTCATCCACCTCTGGGCTGAGTTTGGGGTCTTCCCACTGACGCCCACCTCCTTCTTCTTCCGGATCACTGCCCACTGCCTGGCGTACGGTAATTCCTCCGTGAATCCCATCATTTACGCGTTTCTCTCTGAAAATTTCAGGAAGGCTTATAAGCAGGTGTTCAAGTGCCACGTTCGCAACAAGTCACCTCTTAATGACACTAAAGAAAATAGAAGTCGAATAGACACCCCGCCATCAACCAATTGCACTCACGTGTGAAAAAAGATCAGCGTGTTCTTTGTGCGGCGTTTCCATACTTGTGGAGTAGACACGTAAAAAATACAATGAGGTGTTAAACAAGGCAGCAACTTGTTATCTTCACAACAATTCATATTATATTAATTAAATTCCACTTGTGTTTAAAAAGTACTTTGATCTACCTGGAAAATCCCTAGGTGTAGTGAAGATTATTTCTAAATTTTATTTTATTTCTAAATTCGATTCCATAAGCGAAAGAGAATAAAATAGTTTTATACCTCTTAAGAAATGAAAGTTTAATAGAATTCCCTATGTTTGTTCAGTTCTTCATAGGATAAGGAATAAGGACCTAGAAAGATGGCCAGGAATATTTGTGATCTACATTTTGAAGCAAATTTATTTAGAAAACGTGTTTGTGCTTTAGTTCTTCAATTTTAAGATAAGGGGTAATATTAAAACTGTGTGTTTTAAAATACGATCATGGACACATGAAAGTGTTCCCTGAGTTTTATTTTTGCAACCGTTTATATAGAGACACTGCTATTTGATGGAAATAAGTTTAGTGCACATGTCACATTTGCTCCCAATTGTAAGTAGTGTACAGGGCTTCTGAGTTGTGCTGCGTCTGTCTGCAGTCATGAGGTCCATTAAGTTTATCTCAGGAGGTCAGGAGGTGTTGCGGCCATGACCCTGGGTGTCAGCCATCGGGATGTCAATTAAAAGCTATCCTGTGAACTTAGTCTTTATTGAGTTGACTAAAAAAATCAGGGAAATCACCACCTGCAACTATTCTAATAGTGGAAGCTGTGAATGAGATTCTGAGAATGAAACTGGACATTAAAATTTTATATATATATATATATATATTATATATATATATATATATATATGGCAAGGTATTAGCTATGCCTTGAATGTAATCTACCCCAAAGAGAGAATTTTAAAAATGTCAGTGAAGATGATGTACAGAAAATAATTTCCATAAATTCAGAAATTAGCAAGTCATATGAGATAATTGTCATGCCATGTGAGGAAAGCATATACTAAATGTTTGGTTCGGATAAATTTTGAAGAAAACAAATCTTATGAATGGCTCTACCTAGGGACACCGTATCTTGTACAAACAAATGCTTTTTTCATTAAATTTGTAATGATGTCTAATGCACATTTACCCCAAACATCATTCCCTCTGGAAATGTTAATTTGGGGTTCAAATCCTCATGACTTGAGTTTCAAATGTAGTTTTTGTGATGATTTCATATTTACAATGAGAAAATAGTATGAAAAGAGTAAATGATCCTATATTAGAAAATAATTCTCAGACTGTAAGACTTTGATCTATTTTAGGATGATACAAAAGCAAGAAGATTTTTTAAAAAAGAAATTTGTGTAATGTACAGCTGTGTCAAATCAGGACTTCATGCGAAATACCAAATTTTAGATCAAAAAACCCAACTCGAGGTAAGTCTTTGCACGTTAACTTCTCTAGTTCATGAATTTACTTTCAAAATTATATTCCTCCAGAAAACGGTGTTTACCTTTGCAATGGTATAAATAGTTCTCTGGACGGAATAGGAGAAAATTGTCAGAGAGGGTGGGAAAGCAAGCGCTTTCGTGTTTGATGGCCAGGGAAAAATTATGTATATGTGTATGTGAGTATTTTTAAGAACCACGTAAGTCCTTTGCACGGAAAATTTGTTTGCACTTCATTCAGATTTGGCAGCAGATACATTTTATCCTGACGATGGTACCTCATGTGCTTTGCGGAACTTGAAGCTGCCGTTGTAAATGCCGGGACAACGTCTGAGGGTGTGAACGCACGCGGCCGTGCAAAGAGCTGCCTCCTGGTTGCCTTTGGACTTGCGTGGATGACGGCGATTCCCTGCACCATGGCTGTTCTCTTGTTTTCCTCTTCTGTTTTCCACGCACTCAAATGAAGTATTAAAACAAATACAGTAGCTAATGCTGCTCTTTTCTAAGAAGTGTTGAGAATGGGCTTCGACACGACGTATTTACCCTTGTAATGCCTTGGTCCCTCGCAGATGACGTGACCACGGACTTGCAAAACCCAAGTGTGCCGAGTGTGAAAGCAGATCGCTTCCTTCTGTAGTCAGATAGGATATTCTTCCTGCCATCGTCATTTTAATCAATTCCTCTTGCCCAGGGTTGAGGTTATCTCCTCCTCTGATGGGTTTTGTTGCTGATAATAACGTAGGTCTGCAAAGATGTAAAACCCTGTAAAGCTTCCTGAGTGAGGGGTTGCAGACGAACTTCTATTGCATCTGCCGAACAGCTGCTTCCTGGGGCTCGGATGTCCTCATGTGTAATTAAAGGGAGCCATTCGGAGGCCCCGCCCCTTCTTCACTGTATAACCCAGCCCCCTGCCTTACTCCCAGCAGCCAGGCTAAAGGAGAGACACCCAGTGCGGTCTTTCAAGTCCGGCTGCTGGATAAACCTTGTTTTTTAGTGACTTGCAAAGAAACTTGATGCTTTCTCCTTAGATGTGGCGGCTTTAGTGCCCCAGGGCAGCTGTTATTTTTCTGGGCCTTTTCCGTCCCCATGGGGCGGTGGCTCTGGAATATTTACATAGCGGGCAGGCATGTTGGCTGTTTCATATGCATAAGCAACAGTTTCGGTTCCCTGCTGGTGAAGATAGGGACTCCGATGAGGAGACTGTCTTGTCCTGTGTTCCCAGGAAGAGCGTCGTAGATAGTCTCTGCTGTTCTGACCACGCATGTGCTCAGCAAGGTGAGGGCTGAGGCCATTTTCTGAATATCGTAGGGAAATACTTCTGCTATAAATGGGATCGTTCTACTGCCCACATCGGGAATCAAACCATCGTCTAACCCCTCCTCCGGCTTTCCCACCCCCTGTGCTTCTATCCTGACTTGCTTCTAGGCAGAGTTCCTCACTCTGACGTATACCATAGTAAAATTCCTCCTTCACCCCAGGCGTACCAGTGGAGGGATGTCTGAACCGCGTGAGCCGCGTGAGGCTAAAAGCTTCTGTGATTCAACCTCCGGTTGGGATCCTGCGGATGACTGCATTTGCTCAGTGCCTCAGATGCATTGACATGGTGCAGAAATGATTCCAAGACGTTAGCTGAAACCCAAGGTCAGACTTCTGGGCAGGAGAGAATCCATTCCCTTTCCACAGATGCCACAGATAAGCTGTGCGATCCCAAGTGCTTGTGTTCAAGCAGCCTTGCGCTGAGTAAAGCAATATACTGTTCAGCTTCCTCATGTTCTGGCTTAAAAGGTTATTAAACATGTATATAAACCACGTGGTCATGTAAGTTGAGTCAAGAGATCAAGGTGGCCCCTTCTGGAGACTTACCATCTAAAATTTGTCAATTTCCAACTGCACTGATTACAAATATCTTCCCGGTTTTAAATTTGTAAATGACTTTCTATTTAAGGTAATCCTGTTCTCCTTGGCCATTAAAAGACGTTGCCCGTTAAGTTATTTGTCACGCAGATGTTAATGACTTGTTTGTCTGAGGACGTGTTGATTTTAAACGTCTCTGTAGTTAGGGTAGGTGGCCTTAAATGCCGAGGGTGATTTGTCTTGGAAAGAAAAAAATTGCAGAATGGATTTAATTTGTGCTGTATTTTAACATTTTCTCTTTTAGAAGTGGAAAATTGAGCCTGCAGAATGATTTTAAAAGCTTCAGCATCCTTGATGTGGGCTGTGTGTACGTCAGGCAAGCGTGTCTAGGGGAGCGTGCTGTGCGTCGTCTGCATCGCTCAGGATTCTGTTTCTTTACCCGTGAAAGCACCACAGATGGTCCAGATGGTGGTTTCTTTTCCTACATGAGTGTGAGTGGCAGGTGCACGCACACCCGCCTCCTGCACCTGGGCTGCCACCCTGGGATTCGGAGGTGGGCAGGTGTGCTCAGTGTGGCAAGATCCTCAGGACGTTCACAGGCCCTGGGCACTGCCCCCCTCTGCTGGGTCCTGCACTCACGCTCAGGGCACCTCCTGCTGCCCCGAGAGTGCGGGTTCTGTCCTGGGGGCAGCAGTGGAGGTGGGGACATCTCAGGGATGGAGAGTGGGAGGGGAAGGTGGTGAGTAAGCGCCCTACTTTTGTACACCTGGTGATACCCTCAGCTGGGCTTTCTCTCCCAGTCTGTTTGAACATTGACCAAGTTTGCCGTATTCAGACAGTTGTGTGAAGAGCCGATCCTGTAGCTAAGGCTTTTGGTGTCACTTTGGGGTGGAAAGCCCCATCCTTTTCTGTCTTTGTTTTTTAAATTGAAGTATAGTTGATTTGCAGTGTTGTGTCAGTTTCTGGTGTACAGCAAAGCGATTCAGATATATATATGCTTTTCAGATTCTTTTCCATTATGGTTTATTACAAGATATTGAGTATGGCTCCCTGTGCTGTACAGTAGGACCTTGTTGTTTATCTATTTTATATATAGTGGTATGTATATGTTAATCCCAAACTCCTAATTTATCCCTCCCCAGTTTCCCCTTTGGTAACCATACGTTTGTTTTCTCTGTCTGTGAGTCCGTCTCTGTTTCACAAATAGGCTCCTTTGTGTCATATTTGGTTCCATGTGTAAGTGATATCATATGATATCCATCTTTCTCTGTCTGACTGACTTCGCTTCGTACGATCATCTGGGTCCATCTGTGTTGCTGCAGGTGGCATCATTTCATTCTTTTTATGGCTGAGGAATATTCCGTTGCATATCTGTACCACATCTTCTTTATCCATTCATCTGTCGATGGACATTTAAGTTGCTCCCATGTCTTGGCTATTGTGAATAGTGCTGCTATGAACATGGGGGTGCATGTATCTTTTCGAATTAGAGTTTTCTCTGGATATATGCCTAGGAGTGGGATTGCTAGATCATATGCAAGCCCCATCCTTTTTGCTGGGGAACAGTTTTCTGGAAATCTCAAGGTGTATTGCACAGCCCCCAATTCTCAGCATTTAGAGAAGTCACAGGCCACTGGCTGCTGGAATAGATTAGAACTGGAATCCACCATTCAGATTCTTTAGACTCGTAGGTAGTGGTGATTTGTAAGGTAATTTAGAATTTGAGATGCATTTTGTGGTCTGCTGTAGGTTTTCTTTGGGACACCATGTACTACAGAACCTTACTTCAGAAGATGGGATATTGCCTACTGAAATGGGAACTCCTTATGTGTTCTAAAGACCGTAGTGTGTCCCTGAAGCTCATTTTCCCCATTTGATGAGCTTGTTTGCGGCAGTCATGCTAACGTGCCCTACGGTGTATGGAAATGCGGATGGTCCTGGTGCTGGCAGAGAAGGAGCTGAGCCTGACATAAGTGTCCTTCACGGCCTTTCAGCAGCAGAGCCAGTGGAGGACAGACCTCCAGGCCTGCAAAGGCAGTGAAAGCAAACCTGGAGGGAACAGTTTGTGTGTGTGTGGTGAGGGGCACCCGTGACCCCCGGAGCTGATGTAGCAAAGGGAGCCTGGGGCTTGGTCACGACTGGGAGGAAGTGTCAGACTCTAGGAAAACATGTAAATTCCCTGCTTCTGTGTGGGACGCGAGGAACAGGGAAGGCCTTCAGGACGGAGTGGGCTATGCTGGGGCCCTTAAAGGATCGCCGGATTGTTCGGGAAATCACGGAGCCTCATCCAAGTGTTGGCCACAGGTCCTGTCCCTTGGAGCCCTGGGCCATCTGCGGGTCCCCTTCAGGACCGCTGGCTGGGGAGGCGAGTCGGGACGGGGGCTGGCGGGGCGCAGGCTCTGGTCCCCCTCTTCCGTTCAGCCAGAGGCATTCTGCTCTAGTCTGCCTTCCACTTTCCATGTAACACTTCACCGAAAAGTAAAGACCACTCATCCAAGGACTCTGTCACCCATTGTCCGGGTTGACTCTTCCTGATGACCCCTTCATTCCCTGCTTCTACGACTCGTAGATGGCCTTTTTCATTCTCCCTGCTGCTTCCTTAAGGTCGACCATTGTTTCTATGCTTGAGATCTGAATTTTGTCATCTTTGAGGGGTTCGTGATTGGCCTGCGCCCTACACATCCCATACCTTCATTTATTTTTATTTTTTTTATTTTTTGCTGAGCTGATAAGTTTTTCGTGATTACCGTGGCACCACTCCTCCCTTTAACAGTGAAGTGTCAGAAATGCAAGCGTTAAGAGCAAATCACTTTTCTAAGGGAGCGCAAATGACCAACTTCTGCACAGGGTCGGAAGGCAGTAGAGCAGGTCCACTGGCACAGTCTATCATGGGGCCCTCTTTGGGGGGTTGGCTCGGTGAGGCCGCACCTATACGAGCTCAGCTTCTGGGAGTGGCCCTGGTCACTGCTGAGAGGTCCTGACTCAGTGGACGGTGGGAGGGCTCAGGCGGCTGGGCTCTGCCTATGGCTGCAGTGGGTCCGCTGGGCTCGCTTCATCAGGCTGAGCCGGTCCTCTTCCCCGACCTTCTCCAGCTGCTAATCGCATCCATTTCTCTAAGGAGATTCCACCATCCCTGGGCTAAAACTTTCTGGTCTGTCGTGAGTGAAGACAAAGTATGGGTGGGACTTCGGGGCACAGAAGAACCCTAAGTGGGAGACTCAGAATCAGAACGTAAACAGGTGTCTTGTCCTTCACCTGGCATCGTAGGTACCACTTGTTGAGCAATACCTCCATTTAGAAACAGCAAAGATCCAAGGAAGCAGAGGTGGATGGGGGTCACGTTGATTTCCAGTGGAAATCTCCGCATCTTGTTACAAAGAAAAAAAAATCGGCACAAGCAGGCTGTTTTGGTACATTCTGTCAGTGCCACCTAGCTTTGACTGTGAGAAAATATTGTTTAAAATGGAAAGTGTGTCATTTTTCTTCTAAAGAGACTGTTGCTGGTACGTGGAACTGGCTAAAAAATCGATTGCAGCGCCGCAGCTCAGGTCAGCAAACATGAGATGAGACCAGGGGTATCTCAGGCATCCCTGTCGTGTTTACCTTTGCAGCCTCACGGGCCCCGCAGAGGAACTGAACCTCAGCCAGGAGACACTTAGTGAATGAGCAGACTCGTGGGTTCATGATGTTTTCAAAATAGGGCTAGCATGGATAAAGAGGTACACTTCATACTTCTCTCAGAATTAAATCTGCTTATAATTTAGGAATACTTATAAGCCAGCAGGGGATACGTAAATGTCATTTTCCATATGTTGATTCTCCAAGAGACGTGTTTCGCTGCCGTATATTTTATAACGACTGAAGATTTGACAATGGGGGATAGAAATCCAAAGATTTCTTGAATATGGTTGACCAGATCTTTTAATTTCTCACCTTAGGTCTGCCCAAGTGAGGAAGAGAGTTCTGGAACTTTCTAGAAAAGATAGTGGACATTAGGGGGCTTGAGATTTGGTTGAACTCTGCTGGTAAACTGCTGTGGGAAATGCTGTCTTTGGTATCTTCACATGAAAGAAGAATATGGAGAGGTTGAGTGAGTCCCCAAACTGACGGCACATTCAGATGATCTGGGGAGATCCAGAAGGTGCAGATGGTCTGCTCTTAGCTGCGAGCAGTGGTTCTCAAACTTTACAGAGCATCTGAAACTCGGATTCTGGAGCTTCACCTCCACAGCGTCTGATTCAGTAGATTCGGGGTGGGGTCCCCAATTTACGTATCTAACAAGCTCTGTGGTAACATGGATGCTGCTGGTCTAGGGACCACATTTTCAGAACGACCACCTGATTTGATTGGTTTAGAGGTGGAGCACAGACAGTTCTTTAAGGCTTCCAGGTGGACCGCAGGTGTTGTGAGCCATCAGGTTGAGTAGATGGCTCTCTGTAAGTCTAAATCTCTGCAGTTCTGTGGGGGGAAAAAAAGCACTTCTATGGGACCTAAATCTTCCGATTTTTATTGCTTACTTTGAACAAATTCATAAAATATCTGTTCAACAATTACATGACCATGGCTGTAGAAATTTGTCAGTTTTCAAGAGTGTGAAGGAGGTGGATAACTTACAGGTAGGGGTTTCAGAGGTTATCATTTTTCCTTCAAGAGAATGAAATAGAATAACTCGGTGGAAAAGAGCACCTATAGGCTCCCTTTGTTCCCCTAAAATATAGAGGCATAAATACAGTATTCAGAATCGTTACATGTTTAAATTAAATATATGCATGTCTTTATGTGTGGCTGCTAACTTTTAACTACATTATTATCTCTAAGAGATAAATGTAGCTTACTCTGTGTCTACAGTTTTTCAATTCAATATCGCCTGATAACATAGTAGTATATGGATAAGGAAGAAAATCTATGTATATTGTGTTTTTATTTACCAATGTGATTGCTTAAACACTGCTACATAAATAATGCTGAGTATGGATCTTCTTACACCCGATGATGTTATAACTCCTCTAAAGTTTGTTTCTCTAAAATTTGTCTCACCATCTATAAATTTAGCATGAATATTATGTATAAACATAGCATGAATAACACTAAACTTGCAAAGCCAAAACCCCTATATAAAGAGGTGATGTTAATTTACTTCGTAGCAAATGTAGTCATTCTAAATCACCTCTGTGTTCTGCATGAAATGTAGCTGGAATCTATAATTTGGATCAATTTTCTTGAAGTGAAAATAAAAGTTGTTCCTCAAAGTGTTCTTATCTACAAGTATGTTATTTTCAAACGAAGCATAATTGCACCATTTTCTAAGGTATTTCCCTAAGTATAGGAATACAGTGCAAAGTTGTTGGATTAAATTCGTTTCACTCACACTGGGAGCTGTCATGGGAAATATGGGTGGATCCCGTCGGTGGAAAGCTGACACCTATGTTCGCAAATGTTTTCTCCTCCTTCCTGTCCCATTCCTCTTTCTCTATTTTTAAAAAGAATACATGTCTATTGTTTTTACAAAAATGTCACAAAATTACAAAAATTAGAAAGAAATAAGCATTCATCCAAAATTTTATTATCAAAAAATAGCCATTGCCAATATCCTCTGAATATCAATCTAGACCTCTGTCCAATGAATATAAATATGCGTGGAAGTGACAGAGGGAGAAAGAAGGAATTTTAGAAAAATTGCCTCATACAATGCATATTATTTATAAACAAAACTGTTAACTTAAATTTTACTTGAATTTAATCCACAAAAAAAACCCAAACGAGGTGAAATGGGAAGAACCGCTAAATTTTAAACATAGTTGATCATCATAAGTTACAAACAATGACTGTGAAAAGTTGAAGGGAATTGGAGTCACTATGTTTATAACTATAAACACATTTTAGTTTAGACAGCATCTATTTTTTCATCTCATGGAAAATTAGCTTTCAAAAATCTTCATTCTAGGGCTTCCCTGGTGGCGCAGTGGTTGAGAGTCCACCTGCCGATGCAGGGGATGCGGGTTCGTGCCCCGGTCCGGGAGGATCCCACATGCCGTGGAGCGGCTGGGCCCGTGAGCCATGGCCGCTGAGCCTGCGCGTCCGGAGCCTGTGCTCCTCAACGGGAGAGGCCACGTACAGGAAAAAAAAAAAAAAAAAAAGATCCATAATCCCTTGCCATCTGTTTTTTAAATACATCTATGTGAAATATGTACAATAAATGTGTGTACAGTGCATATTCACACACACACACGAAAAAGATATGTGCATTTGTTTAACTTTCCATTTTGTGCAAATTGTCTGTGCAGCCCTACAAGGTAGGGTCCATGTGGGCTGTGCCCTTCTGCCTTCTTAATGGGTCTTAGTTTATTTTCTATTTGTGTATCTGCAAATACTTTGCCTACCTTGAAATTTTAAGAAAGTGGAAAAGGACTTTACATTGCCATGTAATCCAGATGCTCCAAGCTTCTTCTGCGTAAAGATATCATCTGTCCTTTTAATGTGCAAATAATAATAGACGGAGCTCCTTCCTACTGGACCATAGGATGCCCAGGTCCTCCCTCCCTCCTTTCCTTCCTTCCTTCCTTCCTTCCTTCCTTCCTTCCTTCCTTCCTTCCTTTCTCCCTCCCTCCCTCCCTCCCTCCCTCCCTGCCTCCCTCCCTCCCTCCCTCCCTCTCTCCCTCCCTCCCTCCCTCCCTCCCTCCCTCCTTTTCTTCCTTCTTTCCCTCTGCTTTTGTCTTTCTAACTAAATTTCCTTCACCAACGGGTTCTGGGAATTTTCTCCAGATAGCCTTAAATGCTCCAGAATCTGCTCATGTGACAGTGAGACACCTAAGGCAGCTGACTGACGTGGGATGCCTCCTGTCTTTGGCCACCCAGACTGGTACCTCTGTTCCTGCTGTCCGGTCCAGGGCCTCACCCAGAGCATGTGCAGAGACGCTTACGGGAGTGAGGGCTATAATAGTGCAGAAAAGCGTGCACAGAACAAACAGATGATTGCTGAGAGGCACAGATGAGGGAACAGGGCACAGAGGGAAGAGGGGGGAATTCCTTCTCCTTGTCTGCAGCTGGCACTAACAGCAGCAGAATGACCGATTTTGAGCAACTTAAATCATTTTACTGCTCAAGAACCCAGTGCTCTGCCAGAGACTGAAGCCCAGTATTGTTTAGAAAATCTTTTTTTACTTTTGAATTTTATTTATTTTTTTAGACAGCAGGTTCTTATTAGTTATCTGTCTTTTACGTATTAGTGTATAGATGTCCATCCCAATCTCCCAGTCTTGACTGGTGATGGCTCTGTAAGAGCTTCCTGTGTTTGGAACCTCATTATGGTCAATAGCTAAAGTGCTGTATTGTTCCTGGGGAGTTCAGAGAAGTCACCCTGTCCGCGGTACCCTCGCTGGGTCCTCCCTGGAGATCTGGATGGAAGGAGAGCGTGTCTGGAAGGTGGGAGGGCTGTGCAGTCTGTCCCTCCTGCCGCCAGCTCCCCGGTGACATGGGCCGGTCACAGGGCAACTGTGAGCTTCACTTCGTCTACACAAGAAGGAAGGTATTCCCCAGGCTCTCTCCAGCTTTAATGTTGGGGGCCTTTATTGTAATAACAATATAATTCTCGGAATAGGGGTGCCCTGATATTGCTTTATTATTGTTGACAAATGTACTTTAACACTTAATTTTGCTTTAATAACATGTAATCATTATTTGATGGTCTAAGACACAAGGAAAGATTTGGTTTCTACCAAGGCAAGAGCCATAACTGGGCTTCTGAATTTCCTCCCGGTGGCACTCTGGAGTTTTAGATTTTCTGTTAATTTGATAGCAGCCCTGGTGAGTATCTGTATTTTTCTTTTTTTTTTTTTTTATCATTCCCTTATTCATTTAAGAACTTATTCCTTGTACCCACAAGGCACACACCCACCTGATTACTTTATGAATAAAAACTAAGTAAAAATGCAAACCAACCCCCTTGGACATGCCAGTTTGCATAATTTTGAAATTCTAATATATTTTACTGATTCTTTTTTACATTTGAGCTTTTCGCAGTTACTTTGGGTGAGTGTTACTTGACTGTGTCCGATATTCCTTGGGATTCTGCATGCTGTCACATATCAGCTCTACTTTATGGACAATAATACAATAACCCAAGTGAAACTCAATTACAAAATATTTGTGAGCAAAGCCTCAATTTGTCCCCAGTAGATTTTTAGAGTGTTTTAATTTTCTGGGAATTTTTTTTTAAGTCATTTGTGTCCTCACTGAGCACCTTCTTAGCAGTAGGTGTAGGACCTTGTTTTCTAGTCATGCATACTTGGGGCCCTTTAGAATCCACTTTTAAAAAATAAGTCGCAATATATAAGAAATAACATTTTTATCTATCTGAAAGTACTGTTTTTCATTTGAAGTTCAACTTCAGGGAGTAAATCTCAAGAAAAAAGACCTTATGAAGTTGAACAAATATATCCACGGTAACACTGCAACAGGGAAAGCTTAGAAATCACCCCCAGTGACGTATTTGGACAGGCCGTGTCCTGACAAGGCGGGGGACGGCCACAGCGTGCACAGGTGACCACGTGGGCTGGGTCCTTCACTGAACGTGTGTCTGTGAAGTAAAGTGAACACAAAACAGAGCTTAGAGGGGTGTGTCTGCTCTGAGTGCAGCTCTGAATGTCTCACGTACAGAGGAACAGGAGAGGTTTATTTGGCAAAAATCGCCCCTCCTCATTAGGAAATATTATTTATGAAATGTGGAGGTAGTCAGAAAAATGACTCTGTGTTTGGCGTTCCAGCTCCTGCATAAAGCAGGCCGTGGTCTCAATCCCATTCAAAGGAAAGACCAACCCATGGGCAGCTGCTGTGACCTCAGAATCTGCCTGTGTCCGCACACCCAGGAGAACTGCCTTTTTCCTAATCTCCTGCCCAGAACACTTAGCCAAAAGAAGAATCTTTTGTGACGCAAATTCAGATCTCAGTGTCCCGAAGTAAATGTTACTGGAACCAGTCATGTGTGTCCATTGTCTGTTGGTGCTTCGGCGCCACGAGGCAGCATTGAGCAGTGTGACAGAGAGTGTAGGGCCTGCAAAGCCTAAAATCCTTACTATTTGGCTCTTTGCAGAAAATGTTTGCTGACCCCTGGTGTACATGGTTCTCCAGGAAGCGCTCAGGTGCCGGGTCCTCACTAAGGAAGGGTCGTGATGCAGGTGTGAGTGATGCAGGTGTGAGCGATTGAGGGGCTGTTCCTTGACACCCACGAATGGTGCAGCGATTCTGGAGGAACACGGTTCATCTGAGCCGAGATCACATCTCTGGATGCTATCCCAGGCTTCCCTCGGCTTCCCCACAAAGGTCCTCAGGCTCTGGTCCAGCAAGGGAGCTTGTCACGGTGCTGGTTTCTTTGGGTGCTTTTACGTCGTTCCCGTCAGGCCCATGCGTGTAATGGCTGGAGGCAGGGGACACGGGGCTTGTAAAACCCAGAAATCCATTTATTGCTGTTAACTTGCCAGCAATTCTCTTGCATTTCTTAGAGGCCTAAGGGATGAATTTGCCAAGGCGTGTTTGCCAGGATACTAACTGTGAGAGTTACTTCCTAAAATATGGGTCCGGGATTAAAAACAAAGACAAAAACAAAAATCAAGCAAAAACCTGAAAGCACCTGAATTTAGTACCCTCTCCTGGAGACGTAGGCTGTGTTATTAGCCTGTTAGGATCCTCAGACACTGTAGTAAAGAAACTGGGTTACATTCCGCATCTTCCAGCCATCTGACCACAGAACTCTCCTCCCACCCCCAGCACAAACAGATCTTACCATTTTGGGGAACTAGCCCCTAGCAGGGCCACCGGTAAACGATGCTTTGGACTGACTTCAGCTTATTCCTGAGAGTAAATGATTCTTCCACGTCTAAAGAGAAACATCACCTTCATATTAGATGCAATATTGCTTTCTTTGTTCCTGGGAGTATTTTCAACATTGAGACTGTAGTTGGAAATGTAAGTCACATTACATCCAAACAGCATTCAATGTAAATGACTTTCACTTTCAAAGATTTCAATAGTTGGAAGAATAAGAAAATATGCAATTCAAATAGAGTTCATTCTATTCTATGTGCTGAGAATTTTGTCATATTATTTTCTCCTGTGGTTATTTCTGGTGACTTAATAAAATATATCAGTGGCTTTCATGTGGTTATAGAAGTAAGAGAATTATAGGCAGAAATGCTTAAACAGGACAATTAAAAACTACCCATAATTACATTATCAGTGTTTGATAGTCTGCTTTTCTAGTTGATAGAAATTTTTGATCATTTTTTCTATGTCATTAATGGATGCATACTGCATTGTTCCTTTGTATGGGTTTACCATAATTAATGCAACCAGTTGTTTCATATCTAGATTTCTTTTCTTTTGTAAATAAAAATACAGTGAAGTGCGCTAAAACTAAATCTTCGATCAAATTTTTTTTCACTTTATGATAAATATGGAAGTAATGGGGCCTATACTCATGCATATTAAGGTTTTAATGTATTTTTTCTTGTTCTCTTCAGTTTCACATTTACTTCTTTACTTTATTAGTTGATATTAATTACGGTAACGTCAGAACACCAGTCTGGTGTTTTTCGAACTTGCGATTGTTGAGATTTTTTTCCCTTTGTGTTTTTATTCATTTTTATTCCTGTTGCGTGTGGCTCGAGAAACACAGCTTATACAATTTCTCTGTTTTGGAGTTTGTTTGAGATTTTCTGTGTGGCCTGAGAGGTGGTGTCTGGGGAGGGAGGTCCAACGCTCTGGATCAAATCAGACTTAAGTGTAAATCGGGTTGGTGAGTGATTGACGTACGGGGCAGGACATGAAACCTCTGTCTTGGCCGCTTAGCTCGACTGCGGGAGAGTGAGTGCAGCTTTGTCAGCACATACGTGACACGTGCCGGCGGCAGGAAGGCGGGATTCGGCCCGGGGGCCGCAGCGTGCTGACCTCCGCTACCTATGCTCGCCTTTATTGTCTACTCGACTGAGAGATGAATTTTACCGCTGTTGGGTTTCTTTCCTTTTCTTTTTTCTTTAATAGGAGAGAGAAAGAGAAAATCATGACTCTTTTATCCTAGTTATATCCTTATATTCTAACTTGGACGTGGCATTTTTTTTTCCAATAAGAATGACCTTTTGAAATATTAATACACTGAATGTTGAATTCTGCATTTTCTTATATTAACGTTCCAAATTTCCTTCCTACTGGTTTACATTTACTGGTTTAACTTGCCTCTTCTTTTAAGTTTTAAACTCCCTATGTCTCTTATTTTAGTTTTGTGGGTTTTTTTTAAAATTGAGATTTGGTTGATTTACGATATTGTATGAGTTTCAGGTGTACAGCATAGTGATTCAACATTTTTATAGATTATATTCCATTTATAGTTATTATAAAATATTGGCTGTACTAGCTTTGTGTTTTGAGGGCCCTGGGTAAGTGGATTTTGTGGAATTTTCATATGCTTGCTTTTCGTTGGAGACTTTTTTCTTATAGTGCGTTTTTTCTAGTTCAAAAGGTAATATAACTAATTCACATTGATTTGTAAATGATGGATCATCTTTTCTGTTTTGTTTTGCTTGTATCTCGTGGCAGCTTCTTTATTTCTTTTGCAATATGAAATGTGATTTCTTTGATTATTTTCCTTAGCAATGTGAGGGGCATATTCTGAATATCTCAGACAAGGCAGGGCGACTGCTCTGCTCATGTCTGCTGTCTGCACGTTTCCCATTAGCAGCCCTACTGCATGTCCTTTGTATTAGCCAGGCTGGTTAGTAGCCGTCTCGGGGCCGTCCCTGGTGGCCTGACCTGAGAGACTGGCTGAGGGGGTCAGGCTTTCTCTTCCATGAACTCGTACGAGGGATTTTAACTAAGAAATGCGGGGAGGGGTTGCAGCATCTCCAGACAGAGCTGGGGTGGGGAAGACCCCACCGCACGCCCATTACTCTCTCCCTCTAACCCATGGCAACCGCTGGTCTGTTCTGGGTCCCTGCAGTTCTGCCCTTTTCAGCACGTCGCAGAAATGGATTTGTAGGGTGCAGCCCTCGAGGTTTCTTTCACCTGGTGTAACAGGCAGAGGCTCATTCGTTATGTGGTCTGTTCCTGTTCCGGAGGAGGTGCCAGTGCTGGGTAAAGCACACCCCACCTTATTTTTCTACTCCCCTGGCGAGGAACATGGGGGTCTTTCTGGGGTTCGGAAATTATGAAATTGTAAACATTCACGTCTAGGTGTTTGTGTGAGCACTGGATTTTATTTCACATGGGTACGTATTTACACAAGGGACTCGCTTGTATGATGAGTGTGTCTAACATTTAAGGAATTGTCAGCTGTTTATCACAGGGGCCGTGGCCGTGTTGGTAGCAACACGTGAGAAATCTGGTTCAGCATCCTCTCCAGGACCTGACGTGTCGGGGTCTTTGCTTTCTAGCAGCTGTATGGTGGTATCTCGTAGTTTTTAATCTACATTTTCCTATGGATTACTGATGTTGGCATCTTTTCATTTTATATTTTCGGTCATCCATATATATTCCCTGGTGACATGTCCGTCCAAATCTTTTGCCCATTTTTAAATCCTGCGTCGCTCTTTTTCACATTATTGATGTTGAGGGCTCTTTATTTATTCTGGAAACACTTCTCTTCGGATCTTTGACTTGTAGAGATTTTCTCTCAGCCTGGCTCTTATCTCGGCATTTTCTTGTAGGTGTCCTCAGAAGAGCCATACATTGTCATTTGAAGCCCAACGTAGGGACTCAGTTTACTGAGCTTGGAACTGGTGCATAATTACTCGCTTTAAGTACAGACCATTGTTCCTGACTTGTGCCTTTTCATTCTAGCGTGACAGTATTATTTTGTGTTAAATGTTTTTCCCTCTGGATCAAAAACATTTGGTCGTCTTTCAGCCTAATTTATGAACTTTCCATGGTTGCCGCAAGAAAAGGTATCCCCTGAATGTTCAGGACGAGGTACATTTCTATACTATAAATATATGCATATTCTAACTCAGTGTCTTTGCTCCACATGTTCTAGCTTTCAGGTGTACTCAGAGCTTTTACGTATATTTAAATTATAATGTATCTTTCTTCTTCTCTTATCTGTTTTTACATTTACTCCTTTCCTTTATTTGTTGATATTAATTAGGATAATGTCAGGACAGATTTGAAGGTATGGAGATGGGCTTGCTTGATCATTTCTTTTGCTTTTGTTATTTGTTCTCTTTGGGGCCAGTTCTTTTTCTGTGTATGTGGGCTGTTGTGGTCGCTGTTACTGGTAGTTAGTACCTATTTGTTCCATGATTGACTTTTCTGTCTAATTCATATTTTAATGGGCTATTTGTTTAAGTAAAGTGTGAAGGGAAACTTTTTTTATGTCTCTTCAAAGCACTCAATACATTGTTCCTTCTACAGTAAAATCTCAGAACATGTTGGTTACTAATGGGTAAAAATAAAGTGAAGATTTCCCTGTTTTATAGACTGCACAATTTTGGGAAAAGAATGACTCCTTCAGAAACTTTTAGGTCATCATGTTTTATATTCTCAGTAAAGGAATTTTGTTATCAAGACTTTAAGTATTGTAATGAGAAACTGAAAATCATTCATGGGATTTTTAAAAGCAGAAATGAATTTTTCAAAAACTATCAAAGAGCATTTCCAACAATGCTTTATATGGCCATGTAGAAAAGACAGACAGACAGATACACATACACACACTATAGGGAGGTAGAAATCTATTATCAAATCCTCTGTTCCTTTAAAAGTGTAAAGAAGGAAAAATACCAGATAAAAGGGAAGTACACTTACTACTAACCTGGAAAACTCAAAACCAAATGCGACTTCTACCCAAAGGATCTAGAAAGGTTGGCTGGCATCTCAACACTCCCTTCTGAGCTGCCTTGATGTTGCATTTCCTCCCATAATTTATACATAAATAGAAAGGAATTGTTTTACTGACTTGTACGATATTTGTGGTGTGTGGAATCTGCCCAAGTAAAGGTGTAATAAATAAGCCTGGTTTCATTTTACACCCCAGGGGCTCTCTTCTCACCTACCAGACGCATTTTCTTTTGGAGTTAGGTATTGATTGGATTTTATTGTCAAAAAGGTACCAGTTCTTATAAAGAAAAAATATGCATGCTGGATGTGGGAATTAGTTTGAACCTTATATGTGTTTGAGACCAGCGGTTCTCAAAAGGTGGTCCCGGGAACAACAAAGGCAGCATCCCTGGACCTCTCCAGACCCCACCCCATTTACTGGGCCAGCATCTCTGGGTGGGGCGGGCAGCCAGTGCTGTAACCTGCCCTCCAGGTGATGCTGATGTAGCTCACGCTGAGAGCCCTCGTGTGAAAAAACCAATCAGTCACCGACCGCCTGCGCGTAAAGCATGTGTCGCAGGGCCTGGCCCTTGGTACTTGGTACATTGTCTTCTCCAGCCTTCCTTCACTACTTCCTGTCCTTGGATGAAATGGAATCTTCTGGACATTAAACGTATGAAAAGTTTTACAACCTCTCCAGTAATCAGCAAATTTTAAAAGCAGGGGGATGCACTTTTCTTCTGTCAGATTTTGATAAACATGTGAGAAAACACACACACACTGTTGGTGGGAATAGAAAGTGGTACGGTCTTTTGGAAGATTAATTTAACTCTGTTTATCAA
The DNA here is from genome assembly GCF_059928025.1 of Delphinapterus leucas. Taxonomy (NCBI): domain Eukaryota; kingdom Metazoa; phylum Chordata; class Mammalia; order Artiodactyla; family Monodontidae; genus Delphinapterus; species Delphinapterus leucas. The sequence continues at coordinate 87,434,518 of NC_143142.1, forward strand.
CTCTGCAACCTCTACATCCTTTGACCCACCAACCGTGCTTTCAGGAAGCTCTCCTGCACAAGTAGCCACAAGCCCAGAGAGATGCACGCACACTGACCTTCACTGCAACTTTATTGTGACAGCAAAGCACTGGAAACAGCTTGAATGGAAAATTCTGAATATCAGGATATCTGTATAAAAACCTACGCACATGTAATGGCATATTTGGAAATGCGTATGGGAACTATATTTGAGTTGGAAATATGCAGAAATGATGTATAAAGATAAGTTCTCAATAGACAACAGTGATTGTCTCCAGGGTAGGGTCATGGAGATGAAAAGAAGGTAAATGGGGGCTTTGACTATTATTCTAAAATTCCTGTACTGTTTCTATTTTTGTTTATTTATTTATATATTTATTTATTTTTGGCTGCGTTGGGTCTTCGTTGCTGCGTGCGGGCTTTTTTCTAGTTGCGGCGTGCAGGCTTCTCACTGCAGTGGCTTCTCTTGTTGCGGAGCACGGGTTCTAGGTGCGAGGGCTTCAGTAGTTGTGGCTCGCGGGCTCTAGAGTGCAGGCTCAGTATTTGTGGCGCACGGGCTTAGTTGCTCCGCGGCATGTGGGATCTTCCCGGACCAGGGCTTGAACCTGTGTCCCCTACGTTGGCAGGCGGATTCTTAACCACTGCGCCACCAGGGAAGTCCTCCTGTACTGTTTTTAAACCACAAGAAGATATAAATTTTGTAATTTAAAAAGTCACAACTAAAATGAGAATGAAAAGAAATTTTTAGAGGCTGTATTTCAATCAGGATGACATGACTTGGGCTCCCAATTAGAAAAAGTATGTGCAGACCCAGTGCTGGTGGCTGTCAGGGGGCAGAAGACCCTAGACGTCCTGATACAGAGGAAACGTGTGCAGCAGCCCTGGGGGGAGAGGATGGTCCCGGAGGAGAGGGCCAGGAGCCGCGCAGACACCCCGTGAGCTGGCCACCACTTTGCAGAGCCTCATTCTTGGCACTGAGTTCCAACACGGACCGTGCTGCTGGTGACACTCAGCCAGTGTCACTCCAGAGGGAACAGCTGGGCCAAAGTTGTGCAACATAGTCACCCTCAATCGCTTCATCATTTAACTGGGGGGACGCACGTGTAAACACAGGCGAAATGAGTATAATGAAGCAATCGGGCCCACGGGACCCCAGAGGAGTGACTTACCCTCCGTGTGACTTGTTACCTGTCAGACTTGTAACTTGGAGGCAGGAAGACAGAGGACGACTGGGAGGACGAAGAACAGAGTTTGGGAGATTCGTCAGCAGCTCTTGCAATAGTCCAACAAGACATGATGTTGGGAGGTGCTTGGAGGTAGAAGGAGGCGGCGTGCTGTCAGCACAGGAAGTAGTGATGCCTTCCGTGGAAGCTGGTACTTTGTATGTGATTTTACATTAAAGATCTTAAAATAGGAAGATTATCCCAATCATCAAGGGGACCCAGTGTAACCCCAAGGGCCCTTACAAAATGAACGCAGGAGGGGTAGAGTCAGAGGAGGGGAGGTGGTGATGGAAACAGATGGAGAGAGGGTTTGGCAGGTGCTGCTGGGCTGGCTTTGGAGATGGAGGAAGACCGTCTCCATCTCTGTGGACCAAAGATGCAGGCAGCCTCTGGACCCCGGAAAGCAGTTGCCTGGCCTCCGACCCCTTCCCCTCAGCTCAGTGACAGTGATTCACTGGTGACAGTGTAGCCATAGTGTTTGGGGTAACTCATTACACAGCCATAGGTAACTCATGTGTGGCCTTCAGGCTGTCAGCATCACATAAGCTTGGATGTGTTCTGTCCTGAGCGCCAGGCCACTGACGTCTTTACTGGAACTGCCCTGTAGCAAAGCATTCCTTTAGGGCGTATACAGATCAAGGAACTAATTCAGGAATTAATATGCCCTGCATCATCATTACCACTCTGAGTGCCTGTGTGTGTGAGTTAACCGGAGGTGGCTTTCTTCTGAAGACGTGCTAGAGGCTGGGGATGCAGCACTTGAGGGAGGTGTGCTGGGAAGGACGCGTGACCACAGATTCGGGGAGGAGACCAGCAGAGTCGTCTGTAGAAGCAACTAGAGCACATCAGCAGGCACGGGGACCTTCTTAGTCACGGGGAGCTGACCTAAGCGCTCTTCACCCTAAGACCCCACTGAGCTCCAAGGACACGGTCCCTTGGAAGCAGGGCTGCACCCAGACCCTGTGTCCTGCTTCTCGGTTCTGATCCGACAGCACAGAGGGTGAGCCTGGCTTTCCATCTTGTGCTCTGATCTGGGCGAAACCTTTTTCCTTTTCTCTTCATTGGTTTGGAGGCGATTGTTCATCAGGGAACAAAGTGACCTCGTCAGTCAGGTATGAAGAGACTAAATGCTGGACTTAGAAAATGTGGCCCTGACTTAACAGTGTAATAGCCACATTGCAGGCTTTTGTGTTTCCAGAAGGGAGAATGCAGCACATCCTGCCTTTCTGCTGGGCAGAGACAAAAGCCACGACCTTCAGAGACTCTGGACTCCCCTGGCAGGGGAGCAGGGCTTCTCAGCACTTACTCAAGGCTTTAAAAGTCCTGGATTTTCTCCAGCCTGGACCTATGGACCAGCACAGGGAACTCTGCTCAGTACTCTGTAATAACCTTTATGGGGAAAGAATCTGAGAAAGAATGGAGATATATATATATATATATATATATATATATATATATATATGCATAACTGATTCACTTTGCTGTACACCTGAAACTAGCACAACATTGTAAATCAACTATACCCCAATAAAAATAAAAAAAAAAACCCAAAACTGCTCTGCCCAGCACAGTGCGAACTTCCACCTTTATTTATTCTACATTCTACTTTCTAACAAGGATGCGAGCAGCTATTTCAGTGCCTTTAAACCACACGCAATCCATTTAGTCAAAACTGGCACACTGGGTTCTCAACATGGCGAGCATCCTAGCTGTGTCTTAGGTGAAAGTCTGAGTGCCTGATGGACGTGATTAAAATGATGTTATCAACTCGGTGAGAGCATCCATCCTTAGCTGACGAATGTGATGAAATAACTCCTTGGTAAATCCTGTGATTGACCACAGACGGGCACCAGCAAACTGGAAGTGTATCCAATACACGCAAAAAATCACCAGTGAAAGGTTGGGACAGAGATTTTATTTCATAAAAGAGGCAGAGGAAGAGCGAGAGGAAATAACAAGAAGGAAGAAGCTGTAGAAAGTATGCAAAACACTTAGAAAATTGAAAATGAGATAATGTTTAGTTTGCAAATAACGCCAAGAACATAGCAGAGCGCCACCAGACAGCACGTGATTCTGCATTTTGTTTCCCTTCTTGAAAAAGATAAAATGTTGGCCTTCTGCTTAGATAAGCCGTGCACTTGGTGAGAGAATGAAGTAACTCGAATGCTCAGGGCTTTTGTCCAGAAGCCGGACTGCGTGGCCCAGTGGACCAGTGATGCACTTGAGTGGTGGTGGAAAGAGAGGCAGGGAGGTGAGTTTCCAGGGCAGGTGTGATGTCTGCAGGGCAGGGTGGGCTCTGGAGTCACCAGCGAGGAGCATCGCCAGCCCCAGGGCCCAGGGTTAACGCTGCTTCCGCAGGACAAAGTGCAGACCCTGGGGCAGCCATGACCTTCTGGTTGCAGCACTGACCTGGGGAACAGGTAATCTCCTCGGAGGGAGCCTGGAGTCCCCCGTTCACCAAACATCAGCCCAGGAACACCCCTGAGAGGCTCTCCTGGAGTCCTGAGGTCTCCGGATTTCACAAGCTTCCTATTAAAATGCTAATGATGCTCGGATCCCAGCCCCTGGGGGGCAGCTGCAGGGGATTCTGCTGTGGAAAATCTGATCACACCTCTGGAAGGCAAGATTGCCTGCTAACTTGGCCACAACAGCAATAATAGCAATTTAAATCATTTATGGCCTCTCAGACACTTAATTCTGGTGGAACAGAATTAATCGAATTCCAGAGCTGGAAAGGACTTAAAGAGGCACTGATTTCCGAAGGTGCGTTTTGTATGTCGGGAAAGCAGCGCCCGGTGGCCGGGTCCAGCAGAGGCGTGGGGTCGGGAGCTGGCGGGGCAAGGATGCCCAGCCAGAGGGCAGAGCGTGCTGATACCCACAAGAACTGCCCTGAACCGCCTTAGGATTTCCTAGGTCCTGTGGTCCCGGCTGCAGGATCCCTTTGGATGGAATTTGGATTCCTTAATAGACAGCTCTGGCAGAAAGAGGATATCTGTCTTTTAGATCAGGAGCTGAGATTCAGAGAGATTAAGTGACTCAACCATGGAAACAAAACAAAAAGCAAAAAAAAAGTCCCTGAAACCACACTTGGCGCTTGGTCCAATGCACCTTTCCCTGCAAAATGTCTTTAACCACAGGGGCTTCAGTACTGGGTCCCTTCAGGAAGCCACGAACTAGTGGTTGGGTTCCTCAGGGTCCATACAGTTAGGGGGCCTCAGAAAGGGGGGTGTTTGGAGCAGATAGAAACTCAGAGGGTCAGCAGGACCGGGTCTCAGGGGCCCTTCTTTCTCCAAGGGGCTCTGGGCCCAGCAGGGCTCTGCATGTATCTGGGACGGGTGGTGCTTTCACACGTTTCCTGCCATGCTCTGTATCTCGGGGTGTCTGATTAGCGGCCCTGTAGCTGTCACGTCGGGTGGAGTCCCTGTGGCGAACATTCTCTGATGGGATGAGCTGGAGACTCACCGCCTGAACTGCACAGTCTGTGGGGCCAAATCTGCAAAAGCCTGTGGTGAGGCTAGAGGAGCAGGTCTTTGGGGGGGAATTTAATTAGGCCAAGAGGCATCAAGAGAAACCCGGGGTCCCTACCCTCCATCTCCTTCAGCGGAACTTGCAGGGGCGGGCAGGCACTGAGGGAGGTCTGATGCCAGGGGAAGGACCAGCCCTGTGGGTGAGAAAGCGCCCTCATTGGGGGCACCTTCAGGTTCCCCGGGGCCAGGCTGTCTGGATTTGATGTGCCAGCAGATGACAGGTGTTTGGAAGGTCAGTCCTTGTGGATCCCGGGTTCTGCGGCTTTGATGGCCGCTCTTGTGGCAGGAAGGGAGCCCTGGCCGTGGGAAGCTGGGTGTTGGGTACCCACCTCTGCTGAGGAGGGGCTGGGTGTCAGTCAGAAGATGCTTCCAGAGTCCATTTAGAAAACCCTCTCATTGCACTGCTGTTACTTAGTTTTCAATACATGTATCCTGGACACTGGGAAGACCCTTTACAATAGCAGAGGTGCAGACAGAAAAGCTGCAGTTACCAGAGACATCTCATCAGGTTCGATATGGACTCTAAGTGTCAGAAAAGGAGATAAGCTTCTCCAAAGACCGCTCCCAGGAGACCGTCTCGGGCTGCTTTGTTAATGGACTGGCTGTGCCTTGCCTCGGTGTCGGCAGCAGATAGAACTGGCAGGAGACGGACTCTTCATCTTGTGGAGAACCTGGTCATCTCACTGTTGCTTTGCTCATGCTTCCCTGGTGATGATCAACAAAATTCCTCAGATCCCGTCAGCCTGCATTACCCCGAAGCCCTAAAAGGTGGTGTCTGGAGAGGAGCCAGGTACAGGGTCCAAGGATGTCTTCTGAAAGCTGTGCTGAGAAAGATGAGTGAGGGTAAACCTTTCACCAACGGCCTGGGATTGGGGAGCCATCAAAGGTAGCAACGCATGTCGGGTGCTTGCTGCGTGCAGGGTTGGCACTCGACAGCCCTCAGATCATTTTACAAGGGCATTGCAATTCTGTGAGGCAGGCATGTTCATCCCCTTATGCAAAAATTTGCCCCAAATCTCCCAGCTGGTAAATTACAGAGCTGAGATTTAAACACAGGTGGGCCTTCCCTGAGCCTATGCAATTTTAACCCTGCCACTCCAGGGACAAGCAGCTGTGGAGAAATTTTTTCCTGATCTTGATGATTTTACAGTAAAATAAGATCAGAAAAAATTCATTTAAAATTATAGACTTGTATTGGTCTGGGAGATCATGTCATAAAACATACATAAGGAAGGGATTTCATTTCGGTAAAATGTAACTTGAAAGGTTAAACTTTAACAAATATATATTTTGTTAGGGGCAACGTTTTAAGTATGGCAGACGTATCAGTGGAAGCAAACGTTATCGGTATAGAGTGATCTGGAGGAGAAAGAGCCGGCTAATCCTGAGAGCCTTTCTGTTGAACTCCTATTAATTGCTGGGCCCTCAGGTGGGCGGCAGGCTGCTTCAGGGGAAGGAAGAGACTGTGCAAGAATTGAACAGTTCTGGAAAGATCCAAGATCCCTGTAAAACCATCTCAGGAAAAACGATTCTTAAGAAGTTTTCTTTAATAGTAATTTTTTTCAATGCCTGAATTCCTATGTTATATTTAAAAATACATACAGTGGAAGAATTTAGTTTGTGGGCGGTATTATATCCTGGTGCTCAAGAGATGAAGGTTTTGGGCTTCCCTGGTGGCGCAGTGGTTGAGAGTCCACCTGCCGATGCAGGGGACACGGGTTCGTGCCCCGGTCCGGGAAGATCCCATGTGCCGCGGAGCGGCTGGGCCCGTGAGCCGTGGCCGCTGAGCCTGCGCGTCCGGAGCCTGTGCTCCACAAAGGGAGAGGCCACAACAGTGAGAGGCCCGCATACAGCAAAAAAAAAAAAGAGAGATGAAGGTTTTTACGAGCCACCATTGTTTTAGGTCTTTGGTGACTTGTGTCTTTAGACCAAGAGGCGGATGGACAGGGGGATGGACCAGCCCTCAGGCTGTTGTACGGCAGACTCAGTGGAACCCCCGGAGGGACACTCAGGGTGTCCTCAGGGGCCGGAACTACATAGATGTCTAGCCAGTTCCAATCAAGCTTAGATTCTAGACCGGGGCCTTGGAGGACACAGGCCCGTGAGCTCTGGCAGCAAAAGCCAGGGAGACCAGGAAGGGACACCGGCCTTGGGAAGGTCATGTAGCAGTTGTGGGAGCCCTTGCGGAGCCCGAGTGACCACGTAGGGCAGAGTCTGTACCTGAAGCCTGTGTCCAGAACCAGCGCCGGCCCTGCAGGGTCAGAGGCCGAGTCGAGGCTGGCAGGTGTCAGGGAGGGGCCGGCAGAGCGAGGTGGGCTCTACCCAGAGTCTGCTGATAGGGGGGCCTCCCAGCTCCTCTCAGCTGCCCTCCGCCTGAGGCTCCTGGTCAAGTTTCAGTGACTGAGGACGTCGACGCAGCCCCGGGGGTGATGAAGGGGGCTCAGGACACGGTCAGGCTCCTGGTTGATCAGGAAGCTTTGATTCTAGTTGATGCAAACTCAGCCTGAGGAGAGGTGTGTCTCCGAGCATCTGGGCCCCTCACTGAGGTGCTGGGAGAGCAGGGTGTTGCCTTTCCCTCAAATTTCGGTCACCATACCTTCTGGGAAGCTGGATTCAGCCTCTGTGCTCATGGGACCAGGACACCATTCTTTTCACTTTATCCAGTAGGTCTCTGCTAGCTTCTCTGGTATGTTTTCCAGATGCATTTCCTTCTTCCTGAGTGTTATAAGGTTTTAGAACAGAACTTCTGCCAGGCAAGGGTTGAAAAATGGGGAAAACAAGATAAATTCATGTCTCAAGGAGCTATCTTCTTGCCTGGCCTGGCCTTACTTCTCCTGCCTCTCTTGGGACTGCCCCTCCCCCCCCCATCACAAGGGACCGCCAGCTCTCAGGAGGCACACCTATCGGTTGTGACTGTTCTATTGCTTCTTTGCTTATTTGATGACATAAAAAAACAATATTGTCGAAAAGTTTTATAAACAAAACCAAAAGCCAAACAAGCTAGAGAAAATTGCCGGAACTGTAACAGACACTTTAGGTTCATTTCCTTGAACTACGAGAGTCTGTACCACTGGCAGGGAAGGTTCTACATCAGTGATTCACAGGAAATGGAAATGTGTAAAACAGGACCAGCAAGATTTCCTTTCAGTAATGCCAAGGGAATATCGGTCAGCTGTAAATTGATGGAGATGAAATCCAGGATAACATTCAGCATTGATCTGGGTGTGGATATACAACTCCCCTTCTCACTGCACTTGGAGGAACAGATTGGTACAACTGCCTTGGAAGGCTGTTTAAATAGTGCCAAGATGCATAGACATCTCCATAGCCTTTGACTGAATAATTGCACTTCCAAAAACACAACTTAAGGAAATAATTCGAGATGCAGACAATAATTTATGCACGAAGATTTTTATTCCAGTGATACTAATTATATTGAAAACTTGTAACAATATAGCTAATAGTAGGGACTACTTAAATACAATACGTTTTGGGATATCCTTACAAGGGATTATTTATAACCAGTGAAAGAAAATTTTAAAATGTCTTGTGAAAAATTAAGTTCAAAAAAGAAAAAAAGTTGATGATAGAGTATGATTCAGTTACATGTAAATATATGCATTTTAAAAAGTCTGAAGTAAACGATGTAGAAATGTTGGCAACAGTTATCTCTAGGTTGTGGAATTGTGGATGACTTTAATCTCTTATTTATACCTATTTATACATTTTCCCCAATGAATATGCATAAGGCTTATTTAAAATATACGTGTATTCTTAAATCATATAAACTTCAAATCCCATCCTCTTCTCAGAATTATTACTTTTACGGCTAAGTATGCATCCTCTCTCCCAACATTTTTTATGCAACTATGCACATTAAAAACAAAACCAAATAACTATAGTTTTGGTTACTTATTTTTTAATGTGGTTGACACAGTGCTGTCTCACATCTCGTTTTCTCACATATCTTGGAGATATTTTCATGCCATACCATGTAGTTGAACTTATTTTATCTTTTCTTTTTGACATGGCAAGCGTGATCTTTGCTTGTGAACCACTTAGCATGATCCATTCATGCAGCTAATATGTTAAGTATGGTAAGTGTGACCTGTGACAGGATCTTTCCATACATCAAACTCAGGATATTTATTTGAAAGTCCATTTCTACGATTGTAAAATGTTGCTATGATTCAATTATAACCTACTGATCACCTACCATGCGACAGGCAGTAAGACAGCTGATGGGCTGAGAGATAAGCCGAGGTCGCGGGGTTGCAGGAATGTTCTCTCTCCCAACTTGTCCCTCATACAAACCAGAGCTAGTGGTGGGCACAGTTGGCCACTCTCTGTCTTTTGAAACTTGTCTCTTCCTTTGGCTTCCAGAACGTTATGTTTTCCTGGGTTTCTACTAATTCTCCAGTGGCCCTGTCCATTGCTCCTCTGATTCTTCCTTCCAAGACATCTTCGAATATTCGAGCTCCTGAGGACTCACTGCTCGCCCACTCCCTCTCTCTGTGCTTGCCTCTGGGGTGACTCACCAATGCCATGGTTCTCAGTATCAGCTGTATCCTTAGGACCCCACTTATATTGCTCTAAACTTCAGATCCTTGGATCCAACTGCCTATTTCAGTTGCCACCTGGAAGACTTACCAGCATCTCAAACTTCACGCGTCCTTTGCTCCCTTTTATTACCTTTCTATCACAAACGTTGATAGCTTCTCATCGTCAGAAGTAGATGGAGGCTCTAGGTTTCTTCCCGAATTCTGCTGTTCTTTTAGTCTCGTTGACAAGGGTTTTCTTAAGATGAAAGTAGCCGTATTAGGGGTAGGGTTTAGTGACTTCTTTTTTAAGATTTTTTTTGATGTGGACCATTTTTAAAGTTTTTATTGAATTTGTTACAATATTGCTTTTGTTTTATGTTTTGGTTTTTTGGCCCCAAGGCATGTGGGATCTTAGCTCCCCGACCAGAGATTGAACCTGCACCCCTTGCATTGGAGGGCGAAGTCTAAACCACTGGACCGCCAGGGAAGCCCCAGGATTTAGTGACTTCTAATCAGGGCCAGAGGAGTGAATTTCCTGTGAGTGACAAATACTGGACGACAAGGAACCGTGAGCCCAGGGAGGTATTCTTCATGTGCAGCCTCCCGCCAGAGCGCTCCGTCCTATCTGTGCATGGGCGGAAGTGATCATGCAGCATGTCTGTCCCATTCCTGAACCTTGAACACTCCTCAGCTTCACCCGGGAAAACTTACTTCTAACATTTATTGTGCTAATTCACAAACCCTGGTCAAACAAAGTGTTTGCAGGCTCTCCAGTGTGGTTTTGGAGTGTGTATTCTGGATTAGAATAACTCAAATATTTACTAACACTTCTAGGGTATGCCGATTAAAACTAAGACTCACATACATATTTACCAAGCCATCTCTGCTAAGTATTTAAAAATAAACTACAGCAATATGCCAAGACCATATTGCTTCCCTGCCCATGTTCTCAGTAAATGTGCCATCATCTACCCAGTTGCTCATGCTGAACTGGCATTATCCTTGATAAGACCTCTTTTTCCCTCCACCCTGAGATATTTAACCCTCAACTACTGTTGGTTATCTTCTACAATATTTCCTGAACATTCCTCGGTATTCCACCTGCCTTGTTGTCAGCCTGGTCCAAGCTGTCCTCTCCAGAGACTGCAACAGCCCTACTTGTTCACGCCATCTGTTCTTCCATTTGTAATTCACGTGTGGAAATGGACAATTCATACCTTTTGGCCATTTTCAATATGTATTTTAGTAGGGGTTTTTAGGTTGTGTTTTATATTGATCTATTATCCGATATGTGTATAGTATCTATTTCCATCCATTCTATTCCTCATGTTGTAATTTTTTAGTGCCGTCTCCTGTAGTAGAGAAGTTTTACATTTTTATACGGTTGAATCGGTCAGTCTTTTCTGTGTTGTTTTCCCCCGTGCTTTTATAGTTTGTTTTGCTTCTTTCACATTGAATTCCTTAATCCATTTATAACTGATCTCTAAGATGCTGCCGCAAATGCAGTGCACCCGCAATGATTCTCAGTCTCTGAGTCCTTCTATTCTAAACTTTAGTTTACTGGGAGAGAACCTCTGATCGACTCAGTTTGGGCGATCAAGTCGGTTGGAGAGGATTCTGTAGCACAGATCACAGATGTGGTCAGCTGGTGTCCACTCTGTAGAGGGACATTGACAGTGGGTGAGGCAGCCACACTCCTTGCTATTGAAACTGAGCAGGGTCCCATGGGCCCAAAAACCTTTCTGTGTCCCCCATTTCTTTGATTACAGGAAATAGGCTTATTCAGCCTCCAAGACCTTCCCTGAGTTCCAAGGAGCAGGTCCAAACAGTTGCTAATTAGGGAAGGGAGGGGATGTAGAGACCAGGGAGGAACAGTCAATGGAAACAATAGCGCAGCCTTGGGGAGGGTCCTGGTCCCCCCTCAAGGGATACACAGAACAATATCTTCGAGCTGTTTTGCAGCTACTGGAACCCTCCAACCCCCCCCCCCCCCCCCCCGCCAGGTGGGAGAAGTTAACTGTTTGCTGCCCACAGGCACGCAGACCCGAGACTGGTGGAACCAGAAGGTTGACGATGCCGACTCCCAATTGCCTCACCACCAGCCGGTCAGGAGAATGTCCACGAGCTGACCACGCCCTCCTTGAACCATGGCTATAAAACTCCTCACTGCCCCCTCCGGGTCGGGACACACAGTTTTGAGGGCATGAGCCCGCTGTGGTCCCCTTTGCCTGGCAAAGCAATAAAGCTACTCTTTTCTACTTCACCCAAAGCTCTGTCTCTGAGATTTAATTAGTTCAGTGTCGGGGGACAGAGGCAGGATTCAGCTTCACTATCCACTACAAGGGTGAACCTTCCATTTCTGACCATAATTATGGTGCATTTTGCATTTCTTTCTCTTGTCTTTTCAAAAACTGAGAAAATACTCTTGATGAAGCAAAGGCAAAAGGATTCAAATTTCTATCATGTTTGTGCAAGAAAAGCTCCATTACCAATTGCTTCTCTGTTGTAATTACACGCGATTTTAATGTTACAGAAGTAGCCTAGAAGAAATACTTGAAGAGAGACTTTCTGTCCTATCTGTGAACTCTTACTATGACTATTTCTGTTAAATTTAGGAAGGAAGAATAAAGGTAATTTGAATCTAAAAACCTTGAAATCAGTGGTGAGATGCTCTTTATTAAGCCAGAAGCATCAGGATGGAAAATAAGAAATCAGAGTCTTGGCCCCTTAGGTTCTTGCCCAAGTTTAGTTTTTAACCAGCTGGGTGCATTTGACTAACTGCTTCTCTGTTCTAGGATTTAGCAGGTTCTTTGGAAAAATTAGGCAGTTGGTGTGCAGGTCAGTCATGTTTGTAAGGCTCTAACGTTCTGTGATTTTATAGCTTTTCTACATTTTCCGTGGGTGACAGTGAAGAACTTTCATGTTCTTTGAGTTCCCACTCGTGGCCCGATGTTGGGCAGGGCAGAGGACGTCAGCTGGGATTTACCAAGAAGTCAATATAATAAACGTTTAGAACCTGATGTTCCGACAGAAATGAACTTGTTTCCTGGAATAACCTAGTCCAAATTATAAAGAAGATCCCAGGCCCTTTTTTGGGAACAGTGATTTGGGAGTGTTTTGACACGTTTGTGTAGCGGGCGTTTTATGGATTCAGAGAATCCTTTGGAAAAAAATGTTGGCTTATTGTACCACTCTTTCCCGGATCCTCAGGTTTCAAGAGGAAGGTCACGCCTTTGTGTTATTTTACGTGATGCCACCAAATAATCTTTGACAGCATTGCCTCTTGCCATGTGAACCTGGGCTTTTGAACTTTCTCGACATTAAGATGGTAAAACCAAGGAGAAAATCTAAATTGAGTTTTATGAATCTTCCCTGTTGACTTGTGGGTCTCAGTTGGGGAAGATACTGTTCAATTCTGTGTGACTTTAAGTCTGTCAAATCTATGGAAATCATCCCAACTTATCACGATGCCTAGTAAACTAGTATTAATGGGATTGTAACAGACGAGAGCCAGATCTGACTCCATGTTGGATCTGTTTGTTTCACTTTAACCTTTGCCTTCTGCTGCTTTGGTTCACTAAAAGGATACTGTCTATACACAATGGCCTGCCTTGGGGAGACCTGCCCCTCTACCTGAATGTTAAACCAAAGTGCCTTTGTTCAGGGAAGCATCCGGACCTGTCCACCTGCGGATGGCTGCAAAGAAGAAGAAATTAACACACCCCCTCCCTGAGGCTGGCCATTCCAGGGGACATTTGCAAATCCTGTGGCCTTTTTACTTTACTTCCTCATCTCCTCCCCGGCATCCAAACCCCGATAAGATGGTTTTTCAGAGCCGCTAGTCTGCCATCTTCTCGGTCTGCTGGCCTCAACACTTCATCTCCGATTCTATGGCCTGTCGTGTGGCGAGCAGAGCGAGCTTGGACTCGGTAACAGGATTAGGAGGAGGGGAGGAGAGAAAGGTAGAGAAGGGGAAACAAAGAAAGAGATGAAAGATGGACCTGATTTGATTTGCTTCTGTTCTGTCCTTTCAGTAAGAACTTGGGAGACACGTCCTTTCCGTCTGTTTACCGGTATCCCTCTGCTATGAAATGCTCTTTGTGGAGCAGGTATTTCAAGTTCATTTTCCACAGCAGCGATGGAGCCATCCACCTGGCTGACGAGAGCTGTGGCTTTGCTCTGGGTCCAACCTGCAAACAAAACTACCTGTTCACTTTGTGGACTGGTCTCTGATTTTCATGGCATTTTTTTTTTGTTTTTTTTTGTTACGCGGGCCTCTCACTGTGGCCTCTCCCGTTGCGGAGCACAGGCTCCAGACGTGCAGGCTCAGCGGCCATGGCTCACGGGCCCAGACGCCCCGCAGCACGTGGGATCCTCCCAGAGCGGGGCACGAACCCGTGTCCCCTGCATCGGCAGGCGGACTCTCAACCACTGCGCCACCAGGGAAGCCCCCTCATGGCATTTTTTAACCTCATCAATAGAACTAACCAGTTACAAATCCTACCCGTTACAGTGCCATTGAGGATTTCCATTATTTTCTTTTGAGGGTTTTAAAATCATTCCAAGAAATCCAGACAGCTGGGTGTTTTTTTTTTTTTTTTTTAAACAAGGCAAAAATATCCATTTTGTTCTGCATGGTGTTTGTAGATTAAATTGATGAAACCCCTGAAAGCTGACTTCATTGTGAATAAATCTAACATCATGATAAGAAATTGACCTCCAATATAAATTACATCGGGACACATAATTTGGGACAATTTTACAGCCGGCCACTTATGTCTCTATCTAATCAAGGGCAGGTCATTGCTTATGGAATAATAAACTATGTACTTCCAGGCCCTGAGTCCTAAGGTCAACTCTTAGAGCCTCAATAATCACACTGACTCAGTTTATTATAATTAGATTCACTGTGAAGCCAGCTTTTCTCCAGATACACCTATTTTGAATATTGAATATAGAGAACGTTTCTTCTCCTGTATTTCTTTTTGTATAAAAGCACCTCCACCTAGAATCTTTACAACGTCTACCTTTTCCCTGGTGTTTGCAAAGATTCCAGTTTACATCTGTAGAAGATTTCCACCACCTGTCACAGTGTGTGGTGGAGATGTCTATATACCATGAGGTTTATCAAGCTAGGGGCAAAGGATTCCGGAGTGTGAAGCTGTCGACTTTAATAATCTCTTAGCCTTTTCCAGACACCCATTTGTTTCACTTTCTCACAGTTTCTCCTTATTTCGTGGCTGTAAATGGCTGATGGAGCCCCACTTACCGCTTTCCGAACAGGCCCTTGGCGACCATCTACATTGTGGCCTGGTCTTTCGTTAGGCTGATTTCACTGCCCTGAAGCTTCTCCCCTCTTCATTCAAAGATAGATAAAAACCCAGCACTGTGGAATAGAAGCTCTTCTGCTTTATGTTTCAATCCAACAGGCCAGTGCTTAGAGACTATGGTGATGACATAAGGACATTATTTTTAGAATGACAATTTTAAACAGGCACGTGGGATTTCCGCCTGTTGAAGTTTCTGTATCTTTTGATTTCTTAGAATGTTACACATTTTACATGTCACATCTCCTTGCTTTGTCATAAGCTCATCTGTATTATTCAATCAGAGCCCTGTAGGAGGTGAACCTGAAATCCTTGTAACATAAATTGAGGGTGGTTAGTTTATTGAGAAAACCTAAAGGGAGGGAGCTGACTGTGGGAAACAGAGTTTGGGAGGGGCTGAGAGGACAGGGCCACACCGTGATGGAGGAGCCTTGGTTGTCACAGAAATTCAGTGAGGTCGGCCATGCCTACAAATGCTTCGCGTGGTAGAAGCTTTGTAGGGAAGGCATGGAAAGGGATCCTTAGTCACACCTGAAGTGAAGTGGTGCAGGACTGGGAAGGTTGTGTTCAGCAATGATGTGCGTGTATTAACTCAGCTTGGAGATGACGAAGGATGCTAGCCAACTGTGCTAGCATGCACCCATCAGAAACACCAGCTAGTTTGTCTGCCTTGGGGAAAAGGAGAGGAACACTGAGAAAGCCCCACAGCTCAGGTGCACACGCTCACCTACTTCTGAGGCTGGCCCAGAAGAGCAGAAGTAGCCCACTTCTGAGGGGAGGACCACGAGCCTGAGGACAGACCCTACTTGTGGAACAGGTGTGTCTGAGGCCAGCTGCAGGTGGACAAGGCCCTGAGGGAAACGCTCCAGGATTCTGGCCCCTCTAAGCACAAGGTGACATCAGCCCACTTGCTTTCCACGTCCTCAGCAGCAGCAGAACTCTGACAGCATCATGTCCCTCTTAAATGGATCATTAGTCTCAATATTACAAGTGTAAAAGAACTGTATTTCAAGATTTTGAAATTCTTGTATGTTCATAGATATTAAACGTACTCAGATATGAGATAGTCTCATCCACCAGAGGGCAGACAGCAGAAGCAAGAAGAACTACAGTCTTGCAGGCTTTGGAATGAAAACCACCTTCACAGAAAGGTAGACAAAATGAAAAGGCAGAGGGTCATGTACCAGAGGAAGGAACAAGATAAAACCCCAGGGAAACAATTAAATGAAGTGGAGATAGGCAGCCTTCCAGAAAAAGAATTTAGAATAATGATAGTGAAGATGATCCAGGACCTTGGAAGAAGAACGGAGGCAAAGATCGAGAAGATGCAAGAAATGTTTAACGAAGACCTAGAAGAATTAAAGAACAAATAATCAGAGATGAACAACACAATAACTGAAATGAAAAATGCACTAGAAGGAATCAATAGCAGAGTAACTGAGGCAGAAGAACAGATAAGTGACCTGGAAGACAGAATGGTGGAATTCACTGCCGCAGGACAGAATAAAGATAAAAGAATGAAAAGAAATGAAGACAGCCTAAGATACCTCTGGGACAACATTAAATGCACCAACATTCAAATTATAGGGGTCCCAGAAGAAGAAGAGAAAAAGAAAGGGACTGAGAAAATATTTGAAGAGATTATAGTTGAAAACTTCCCTAATATGGGAAAGGAAATAGTTAATCAAGTCCAGGAAGCACAGAGAGTCCCATACAGGATAAATCCAAGGAGAAACACGCCAAGACACATATTAATCAAACTGTCAAAAATTGAATACAAAGAAAAATATTAAAAGTAGCAAGAGAAAAAAAATAACATACAAGGGAATCCCCATAAGGTTAACAGCGGATCTTTCAGCAGAAACTATCCAAGCCAGAGGGAGTGGCAGGACATATTTAAAGTGATGAAAGGGAAAAACCTACAACCAAGATTACTCTACCCAGCAAGGATCTCATTCAGATTTGATGGAGAAATTAAAACCTTTACAGACAAGCAAAAGCTTAGAGAATTCAGCACAACCAAACCAGCTTTACAACAAATGCTAAAGGAACTTTTCTAGGCAGGAAACACAACAGAAGGAAAAGACCTACAATAACAAACCCCAAACCATTAAGAAAATGGTAATAGGAACATACATATCGATAATTACCTTAAATGTAAATGGATTAAATGCTCCAACCAAAAGACATAGACTGGCTGAATGGATACAAAAACAAGATCCATATATATGCTGTCTACAAGAGACCTACTTCAGACCTAGGGACACATACATACAGACTGAAAGTGAGGGGATGGAAAAAGATATTCCATGCAAATGTAAGTCAAAAGAAAGCTGGAGTAGCAATTCTCATATCAGACAAAATAGACTTTAAAACAAAGACTATTACAAGAGACAAAGAAGGACACTACATAATGATCAAGGGATCAATCCAAGAAGAAGATATAACAATTGTAAATATTTATGCACCCAACATAGAAGCACCTCAATACATAAGGCAAATACTAACAGCCATAAAAGGGGAAATCGACAGTAACACAATCATAGTAGGGGACTTTAACACCCCACTTTCACCAGTGGGTCATTTTGGGTCATTTGCAGAGATGTGGATGGACCTAGAGACTGTCATACAGGTGAAGTAAGTCAGAGAAACAAGTATCGTATATTACTGCATATATGTGGAATCTGTAAAAATGGTACAGATGAACGGGTTTGCAAGGCAGAAAGAGACAGATGTAGAGAACAAACATACGGACAACAAGGGGGGAAAGCAGGGGGTGGTGGTGGTGGGATGAATTGGGAGATTGGGATTGACATGTATACAGTAATATGTATAAAATAGATGACTAATAAGAACCTGCTGTATAAAAAATAAAATAAAATTCAAAAAAAAGTACTCAAATATTATATTCTTGGGTTTTGACACACTCCAATTTCTCAGTAAGTGTTTTTACTTTTGGAACTTAAAATCCTTTTTTCATTAACTTTCCTTTTCTGAAAGTCCCAAATAAGCAAAATTTTTAAATGTCATGGACTTTCGCATATGAAAGGTCGGTCAAATATATTTATTAAATGAATGTCACAGGCATAATAATCTGCTCTTGTTCCTTTAATGAAAATGTCAGCCCGCTTTGTGGTTCTTCAGTAACTTAATGATAGATGTGTTCTTAATAATGGTGTGAGGGCTTCCCTGGTGGCGCAGTGGTTAAGAATCCGCCTGCCAATGCAGGGGACATGGGTTTGACCTCTGGTCCTGGAAGATCCCACATGCCGTGGAGCAATTAAGCCCGTGCGCCACAACTACTGAGCCTGCGCTCTAGAGCCTGCAAGGCACAACTACTGAGCCTGCATGTCACAACTACTGAAGCCTGCGTGCCTAGAGCCCGTGCTCTGCAACAAGAGAAGCCACCACAATGAGAAGCCTGCGTACCGCAACTAGAGAAAGCCTGCATGCAGCAATGAAGACCCAACGTAGCCAAAAATAAATAAATAAAATAAATTTATAAAAAAATAATAATGGTGTGATATGGTAGTTTAAAGGAAAAGCAACCACATGGGTTTCACAAATCTGGCATAAAAGGGTATAATGATTTACTCAAATTATCTCAGATTTCCTTTCCAGAAAGAAAATTTTACCTTAGCGCAGTATCTATGCGTATACATAAAGTCTTAGCGTAAAGCAGATGGTTCAGTTAACGGTGCCACCTTCCCCAGCCCGTTTTCCCAAAGGCTTTAAAAACTAGAACTGCATTTGGACTGTATCTGTGTCCTTGTCGCTCAATAGTGAGATTATTTTATTGCGTGTTTACACGTAGGCTTTCTAAGCTGCATTACCTTTCTAATTACAACACTTATCTGCCCATAATTTAGGCCAAATGTGAAGTGCTTACAATTTCTAGAAAATGACTGGCAGGCAGCACATGAGCTGCACATGAGCTGGGATCTAAAAGCCCCTGAACAAGTGAACTGTGTGATTTTGGCTGTTATCTCCCATAGGAAAAAAAAAATCCTATCATGGTTAATCTCCAGGCCTGCGACAACATCCTTTTTTTACCCATCCCGTACCTAGAGTATGGCATGACCATTAAACTGGACTCCAGGATTTAATCATTCATATAATATGATGTTAATATTAAGCATGTTCACATATTTATTAATCATATCCAGTGCAGAGCTTTCTAGAGAGATGGCTGGACCACAAAACCACTAAGTCTCCAATGAACGGTCCTTGTTACTGCCAGCCCCTTGATCCTTGCATGAGATCTGCCCAGAAGACCAGACACGGATAAAAATGCTGTGTTTTCTCTGCTGGTTGGCCCTTTTGACCTGTTACTGGTTCACTTCTTCGCACTGGTGAGCTGCGACGAACTGGTGTCATTAAGCCTTCTCTTCGTGCTCACAGGCAGTATGTGTGGGCGGCCTGGATGTCTTCCTGAGAAGAATTGTTTCTCCAGGGGAGTCAGCAGCAGCTACAGGATAACTACGCGCACGCATTTTATTTGCTAGAAGGTGACTGTAATTCTTTTATACTGAACCACTTTTGGATTGACGGAAAGACAGACTATTTCTAAGACCTAAGGCAGTGAGACTAACGTCATTTTCACCAGAAGGCTGTCCCCTTCATGTCCACACGGCTGTCATGGGGCTTCCTAGGGAGAGGAGGTCAACACTCCCTTCCACAAAGGGAGGCCCCAGGGTGGCCAACATCACACCGGTTGATTGAACTTAGAATGTGCTAAGAAAGATTCAGTGGGAAGGGAAAATCACAAAGCAGGACGTGCCGTGGAGCATCACGGTCTCCCCAGATCATTGTAATAATGGACAGCTTCACACGGCCATTCTTCTAACCCACGATCCACATTGCTGCGCTGCCCTGAGAGGTGTGAGGGTGAAGGTCCGGTTTCTCTTAGAGGCCGATATTCTCTCTAGTGTGCTGGTTCCCATGTTTTCAGCCATATAGGGGCATCTGAATGTCAAGGTCTGGAGACGTTCTTGATTGTTATGGCTGGGAGAAGGCAGTGCTACTGCAGGGAGTGGGTGGGACCCAGGGACGCTGCTCAGCATGCTGCAATGAGCAGAACGTCCCAACCACCCACCATCATCCAGCCACCGTGTCTGTGGTGCTGAGGCTGGGAAACTCTGCCGTGTGCCGTACGTACACATCCTCTTATACATCATCTTGTTTTGGAGGATGAGGCAAAGGCAGTAAAGTATTGCAGTTAAAAGTCAGAAATGTCAGTATTCAGATCTCTGGTGAACCACTTAATAGCACTTTGATCTGTTGACTTAAAAAAAAAAGCACCACATGAGAATTATGAGTTAAGTTTCGTTTGGGGCAAAATGACTATAGCCTGGGAGACAGCGTCTCAGATGGCTCTGAGGACCTGCTCTGAAGACGTCGGGGGGAAGGTCAGTATAGATGTGATTTCAGTGAAGGGGGGATGTGAGGTCAAGCTCACAGTTTGGCAGAATATTGCTTCCAGTCACAAGAAGCAGACGTCTCTGTTAAGGATTTTAGTGCTTCTTTAGACACCAGAAAATGCAAGAAACCGGGGTCATAAAATCTTCTCCTGTTCTGCCGGTTTTCACAGAGCACAGAGGGCCTCATTCCTGAGCTCTGCTCTGAACTCCTTTCAGGGGGTGTGGAACGTCAGCGACGGCAGTGGCTGGTGACCTCACCCTTGTAGACGCAGGTGGTGAGTGACAGTTTTCAGCTGGCCACGTGTGCCGGTCTCCTCCCCAAGCAGGGAAGGTTGATGGACACAGCAACTTCTGGATGGAGGGCGTTCAAGGCTGCCCTTGTAACTTCGCAGAGAAGCTCTAAATGCGACGGTAAAGATCCAGTCACTGTGGGTGGAGGCGTGAAGGTGGGATTTTGGCATAAAAGCTCTGAGTTCCCTGTGAAATGCCCTATTTTATTTAAAAATTTTTCGTCATAGGGATTTGCCTTCTGTGCAGCCTCTCCTGTGCTGCCGGTGTGATGCTCGGACAGTGTTCTCCCACCTGACTCCAGGTTCTTTGCCGTCTTCCCCAGAAAGCCGATTATGAGCTAAGGTGTGTCCGACTAGGGGCGAAGCCTGGGGGCTGGGGAAGACCTGCAGCACATGTTTCTCCTCCAGGTCACTCACCCCCCAAGCTCTTTTTCTTGGGGTCTCCTTACTGTGTGAGTGGAAAGTACTTTGCACTGCCTTTGATGTGTTAGCCCAGGGATTCCCGGCAGAAAAGGCCCTTGTGGCTCCGTGGTCCCCAGAAAACAGCATTGAGCTCTGGGACCAGTAGATCCACATATATCAGGTCACAAAAGGTGAGTTCGCCTGGGGACAGGAAGCTGGCACGGTGCGGCACGTAGGGATGCGGGTGCAGGCCGGCTGCGAGGTTGAGTCCTGTTTTCTCCATTTACCAGTGATGACGTGGCTTCACTGCTGTGGTTTGTAAAAGGTGACAGTGACAGTAACTACCCCGTAGGGTTGTGGAGAGGTTCCCGGGGCTGCACGTACAGAACACCTGGCTCAGAGCTGCCCACAGTGAGATCTCCGCAGTTTCATCTTTTGCTCTGCACCTTCTCCTCTAGGGCAGCCTCATCCATCTTAGCGCCCAGTGACAGGTCTAGGGCTCTGGGCTCCAGGACTGTCACTCGTCCCCTCATTTTGTGTGCTTAACACTCTCCTATCCCTGCAGCCTGTGGAGAGCGGAGGTCCTCTCCCCCTTCCTCCACTCGTCCAGGGGGAGGGGTGGCTTGAATCCCCTGCCCCTTCTCAGCCTTGAGCCATTTAATTTGGAGCAGAGTCTGTGGGAGGGGGTATTAGGGATAGAGGCTGGAGGCTAATCCAAGCCTGGGACACCCTGTGGCTGTCAAACGTCATGGGTGAATTAAATGACCAGAGAGTCACTGTTTGTCTAGAGACTTTCCCGTCTGTTCTCTGCAGGAGTGATAACTAAAAAGGTACAGAAAGTCTCCAGCTCTTGTCTTTCTCTTTAAAAAAAAAAAACGAAAAAGGAGACTTTTATTCATTCATGGATCTCTGTGCTGTGATCTGACGTATTCGCATGTGCCTTGTTACCCACCCCCAGTGCTGCAAATGCCCCTTGATGTCCTTAGCATCTGAGCCCTGATGACTTAACACAGCTTCGTGGAGGGATGCGGTGAGGACAGCTCTCAGCACAGCCAGGGTATGTGAGGGGTCCGTCTCCCACAAGGAGCTGGAAGACCGTGGTTGGCTCGGGTCCAGGAATCGCAGGCTGCAGGGGGAGCCCGTGGGCGATGGGCGCCTGGCAGGATAGCAGACGCGATGCTGCAGTTCTCAGAATCAGTCAAAAGAAGAAGATGCCCTCTTCTGAGAAATAACAATTAGTGGGAGCCAGGAGTGTGGACCAAAGAGACTTGTGATTGCTGTTCTTGGATTTCAGCCGCAAACACTCGACGCGGGCGTGATGTTTCCACTGATCGCCTCAGGACATTATTAATGAAAACACAAAGGACTCTGCCCACAAGGAAATCCTAATTTCTCCTCCTAGTTGAGACAGGAAGCAAGGAGGATTGAGATCATATTCCCTTTCCCGTGATGGTCTGGAGCAAGACATAAAAGTGATTCACCGCGTTTGAAAAGCCAGGATGACAGCTTCTCAACACAGCGGTGCTGAGGGTCTGAGAAAGGTGAGCAAGGATGTGGGTGCCCAGTGTTCCGACCCACATGGGCGCATTTAATGTGAAGATGCTCTGAGAGGACGGTTTCTTAGATGAACATCTTTTTTTTTTTTTTTTTTTTGGGCGTTACGCGGACCTCTCACTGCTGTGGCCTCTCCCGTTGCGGAGCACAGGCTCCGGACGCGCAGGCCCAGCGGCCATGGCTCACGGGCCCAGACGCTCCGCGGCATGTGGGATCTTCCCGGACCGGGGCACGAACCCGTGTCCCCTGCATCGGCAGGTGGACTCTTGACCACTGCACCACCAGGGAAGCCCTAGATGAACATCTTTTCCCATGACTTGCCATGCAAGCCGAGTGCACTCCTCCAAGGCCAAGATACACTCTATTTCCAAGTTAACAGTTTCCAGAGTCACAGAGTTCTCTCTCCTTGTTTATGGAATTGAATTCAACCAGAATCTAAGAAAGGCCGCTGTTCTCACGCCCGGACTCTGTCTCCCCCCTGAGCCCCCTCCAAACTCCCTAACCGTCACTCAAACCTTCCCCTTCCCCTTCAGCAGAGGAATCCGTCTCCTGTTTCATTAATAAATTAAAAATATCACATAAGAGATATCTCAGCCTCTTTGCGGAACATCTATAAGCATCTCTGCATCTTTTCTGTTTTGTTCACGGTGGGAAGTGATCCCTCCCTCCATTCCGAGGGCATTTCACCTTAGGAACCTCCATCTCCTCTCCTTTTCTGTTAGCTCTTCATCCGCATTTAAGCGCTTCCTGTATTTAAACAAAGTCCTCCTTTTACTTTTCTCGTCTTCTCGGCTCTCATTCTTTTTATCTTTGGTCTTTTTCCATTTCTTCAAACCAAAATATTGTCTGTAATCTGCGTCATTTCCTCATCTCTCTGCCTCTCTCTATGTCTGTCTCTCCCTCTCTCTCCCTCCTTCTCTCTCTCTCTTCTATGTTTACTCCATTCTGTTTCATCCTTCATCCCCTCACTGCACCATCAAGGTGTTCAATACTTTTAGTATTTTAGGTAGAAACGTGCTTGGGTTGTCCTGTGAGCAGATCCCTTCCCTCCTGGAATGTCCTCCTTTGCTTCCCTCACGCCCCCCTCTTCCAAGGCTCTGAATGGCATGATGTGAGCCAATGGCTGTGGGCTGTGCTCTGCCTCTCCAGTTGCTTCCTTGTCACGTGAGATCTCCTTCCCCAGCAGGGGTCGCCTTCTCTACCCTCCTGCACTTTCCCATCCAGTCTACTTGCTCCGTAGCACCCGGGTGTCCACGTCTCTACCATTGCCCCCCTCTCCTGAGCCCCTTACTTCACCTGCTTTCTCGACGTGACATCTCCGTTTGGAGAATTCACTGACTCTGAAAATAAGCGCGATCATCATTCCTCTTGCAATCTCTCCCACACCCGGGACTCCGCGGTGGGCCCAGGCCCAGTCACTGATGCACCCTTCACCCAGCTCCTCCCGTGAGCATCCTTGGAACTGAATACCTGCCTGCCTAGCTGCGCGCTGTGCTACGTTCACCTGGTTGCACTTGCCTTGCATTTCTCCACCCTGGATCTTCATGCATCCTCTTCCCACGTCTAAAAAGCTATTCTGTCTTATTTTTGCTTGGTTAGCTTTTTTTTTGTTTTTTTAAGGTTTTTGTTTCAATCTTTTTTTTTAAGGTTTTTTTTTTAAGGTTTTTGTTTCAGTCTTTTTTTAAATTATTATTAGTCATCAATTTTATACACATCAGTGTATACATGTCAATCCCAATCGCCCAATTCATCCCACCACCACCACCCCCGCCGCTTTCCCCCCTTGGTGTCCATATGTTTGTTCTCTACATCTGTGTCTCTATTTCTGCCCTGCAAACTGGTTCATCTGTACCATTTTCCTAGGTTCCACATATATGCGTTAATATTTGATATTTGTTTTTCTCTTTCTGACTTACTTCACTCTGTATGACAGTCTCTAGATCCATCCACATCTCTACGAATGACCCAATTTCATTCCCTTTTATGGCTGAGTAATATTCCATTGTATATATGTACCACATCTTCTTTATCCATTCGTCTGTCGATGGGCATTTAGGTTGCTTCCATGACCTGGTGATTGTAAATAGTGCTGCAATGAACATTGGGGTGCATGTGTCTTTTTGAATTACGGTTTTCTCTGGGTATATGCCCAACAGTGGGATTGCTGGGTCATATGGTGGTTCTATTTTTAGTTTTTTAGGGAACCTCCATACTGTTCTCCAAAGTGGCTGTATCAATTTACATTCCCACCAACAGTGCAAGAGGGTTCCCTTTTCTCCACACCCTCTCCAGCATTTGTTGTTTGTAGGTTTTCTGATGATGCCCATTCTAACTGGTGTGAGGCGATACCTCGTTGTAGTTTTGATTGCATTTCTCTAATAATTAGTGATGTTGAGCAGCTTTTCATGTGCATCTTCTTTGGAGAAATGTCTATTTAGGTCTTCTGCCCATTTTTGTATTGGGTTGTTTGTTTTTTTAATATTGAGTTGCATGAGCTGTTTATATACTTTGGAGATTAATCCCTTGTCCGGTGATTCGTTTGCAAATATTTTCTCCCATTCTGAGAGTTGTCTTTTCATCTTATTTATGGTTTCCTTTGCTGTGCAAAATCTTTGAAGTTTCATTAGGTCCCATTTGTTTATTTTTGTTTTTATTTCCATTACTCTATGAGGTGGATCTAAAAAGATCTTGCTGTGATTTATGTCAAAGAGTGTTCTTCCTATGTTTTCCTCTAAGAGTTTTATAGTGTCTGGTCTTACATTTAGGTCTCTAATCCATTCTGAGTTTATTTTTGTGTATGGTGTTAGGGAGTGTTCTAATTTTATTCTTTTTCATGTAGCTGTCCAGGTTTCCCAGCACCACTTATTGAAGAGACTGTCTTTTCTCCATTGTATATCCTTGCCTCCTTTGTCATAGATTAGTTGACAGTAGGTGCATGGGTTTATCTCTGGGCTTTCTATCTTGTTCCATTGATCTATGTTTCCGTTTTGTGCCAGTACCATGTTGTCTTGGTTGTAGCTTTGTAGTATAGTCTGAAGTCAGGGATTCTGATTCCTCCAGCTCTGTTTTTTTCCCTCAAGACTGCTTTGGCTATTCGGGGTCTTTTGTGTCTCCATACAAATTTTAAGAGTTTTTGTTCTAGCTCCGTAAAAAATGCCATTGGTCATTTGATAGGGATTGCATTGAATCTGTAGATTGCTTTGGGTAGTACAGTCATTTTCACAATGTTGATTCTTCTAATCCAAGAACATGGTATATCTCTCCATCTGTTGGTATTATCTTTAATTACTTTCATCAGTGTCTTATAGTTTTCTGCATACAGGTCTTTTGTCTCCTTAGGTAGGTTTATTCCTAGGTATTTTATTCTTTTTGTTGCAATAGTAAATGGGAGTGTTTCCTTAATTTCTCTTTCAGATTTCTCATCATTAGTGTATAGGAATGCAAGAGATTTCTGTGCATTAATTTTGTATCCTGCAACTTTACCAAATTCATTGATTAGCTCTAGTAGTTTTCTGGTGGCATCTTTAGGATTCTCTATGTATAGTATCATGTCATCTGCAAACAGTGACCGTTTTACTTCTTCTCTTCCAGTTTGTATTCCTTTTATTTCTTTTTCTTCTCTGATTGCCGTGGCTAGGACTTCCAAAACTATGTTGAGTAATAGTGGTGAGAGTGGACATCCTTGTCTTGTTCCTGATCTTAGAGGAAATGCTTTCAGTTTTTCACCATTGAGAATGATATTTGCTGTGGGTTTGTCGTATATTTGCCTAGTTTACTTTTAATACATCTTCAGGTCTCAACTTAAAAAGTTACTCATAAAGCAAACCTTCCTGACCTTGAAGTTAAGTTTGAAAACAAAGTGATGCAGTTCCAACGTATTACCAGGTTCTCATCTGTAGCACTTTGACTTATAGTCATTGAATTCATATTTTATAATTATTTGCTTTATAGCTATCTTGTCACCAAACTATAAGTTTTATGAGGTTGTGGATTATGTTTTTTGTCACCAGCTTTTTCATAGTACCTATGGTGCTGGGAATATTGTGGGATCCATCTCTCTGTATGTGTTTATTGACAACATTTTGATGCAGGTGTGGTTTTTTTGTTTGTTTGTTTGTTTTACTGAATATCTAGTTGTAGAATCCATAAAGGGTAAGTTTCAACATTAATTGGGGATCATTTTTTTCCTGGGCAGGTGTGGTGAAGAAATGGGGTTATTTTAGCACGTTTAAGAGCAGTTAAGATGATTGAGGAGACTGAGTTAGGAAGGTTGAGTGACAGTTGTGGGCTGAGAGTCTGAGAGAAACAGAAGGCTCAAGGTGCTGGAGACTTCGTAAGTAATGAAGATCAGAGAGGGTTACAAGAAAACAAAGTTATAGTCGAGAATAAGCATTAGAGCTTAGCATTTTGGGGCATATTGGCATGGGAAGGATGACCCGGGTTTGGGCAATGGGACTAGTAAAGTCTGATGGAGATGAAATTCTTTAAACTAACATAATCTTGGAATAGTGAGGCTTCACAGGCCACTGAGATGTCCCCATTCATTACAGGAGTTGGGTACAGAAGGGGGTTTCAGTCTCCAGTGGATGGGGCATGAATGAAGTGAGTCTGAGGTGGGCTTGGTGTGGGTGGGAGGTTGGGAAAATGCGAGCTCCCTCCTTCTCCCATCGTCCTCTCTGACCTTGGAGGATGTAGGGTCTGGAAGGGTTAGAAGCTTCCATGTCCAAAGGCTGTAAGGAAGTAAGGCTTCAGGTAAATGTCAGGTTTCAGCCAAGGCAAGAAATGGAGAGATTCTTCTGCAAAAGTCAGAGGACAGAAGCGGAGTTTGTTTACAATGTAAGGATGATACTGGGAGGTATCACTGGGGTGTGTGTGTTGATTTTGAGAAGAACCAGGAATGAGAAAGTACGGATCCACAGGATAAGGGGCTGGGGGATTATTTAAGGGGGAGTTCCCAATATTCATGGACACAGAAATAGAGAAGTGAGGTCTGGCCCGAGGTAAGGAGCTTCACATCCTTAACTCTGGCCGAGGGGCTGCATGTGTCTGCGTGACGGAGAGTGCCAGCAAGTGTGATATCGGGAACCCAGAGGACTTCTCCCCAGATTAACAAAGGGCAGGAGGCTCCCGATGGGGCTGCAGTTCGGATGCTTTGGGGATGGTGGCAAGGGCTCTGGGCCAGGGGGCGTGGGGACACTGGCGAGCGCTGTCTGGCCCATGTTGGAGGGGGCACACATCTGCTGAGCAAATGCACACAGAGGAATCAGTTGCACAGGTGCTGTCAGGGCCCTAGTTTGACGGGGAGGGGAGAAGCTGGGTCTGATGTTGGAGAGAAGCTGAGCCAGCTTTCTCTCGGATGGACGCCCACTGCACCTCAGGCACCTGTGCTGTGCTTCTTTCTGCTTCTGCCTGGTGCGTGCTCTGCATGGCACGTTGGGCTGCCTTCTGCGGATACAGAAAAATAACGAGAGTGATAAGATTCTTGCACTCGTTAATTAAGCTTACAGTGTAGAAGTGAAGAGAGACAGCAAGTCATTAATTATCCACGCTGTGCTTTAATTAGAGCTGTGGTCTTCAAGCATCTCAGAATTGGGAATGAATTGTGTCAGTTTGCTAGGCTCTTAGACTGTCTTCTCCGTGAGGTCTTCTGAATCCATTCTTTGGTCTAAACTTTGAACTAGTCCCATAATATGCATTTGGCTTATTTATGAACTAAGCTTATTACTTAACTATGTTTTCTATTCATCATTTTTTTATCATCGTTTGTATTAGACCGCAAGTGTCCAAAGCTGGACAGTTACTAATTTAACTCTAGTCAGATCATGTTGGGTACAAATGAGTGTTTAATACATTATTTTGGACTTACTTAGAATTATTATTTTTTTTTGGTACACGGGCCTCTCATTGTTGTGGCCTCTCCCGTTGCGGAGCACAGGCTCCAGATGCACAGGCTCAGCGGCCATGGCTCATGGGCCCAGCCACTCCGCGGCACGTGGGATCTTCCCGGACCAGGGCACGAACCCATGTCCCCTGCATCGGCAGGTGGACTCTCAACCACTGCGCCACCAGGGAAGCCCGGAAGCAGCTTTTAAAGTGGGTAGATGGGGGCTTCCCTGGTGGCGCAGTGGTTAAGAATCCGCCTGCCAGTGCAGGGGACCCGGGTTTGAGCCCTGGTCCAGGAAGATCCCACATGCGGTGGAGCAACTAAGCCCATGCGCCATGACTACTGAAGCCCATGCGCCTAGACCCCACGCTCCACAACAAGAGAAGCCACCGCAATGAGAAGTCCGCGCACCGCAACAAAGAGTAGCCCCTGCTCGCCACAACTAGAGAAAGCCCACGTGCAGCAAAAAAGATCCAACTTGGCCAATAAATCAAGATTAAATTAAAATAAATTAAATTAAATTAAAGTGGGTAGATGGATACAGTTTTATGGGGCTGCAATCATAATCCCTGGGGCCTCCAGACCTGGGGATCTGGAGGTGTCCCCTCCAGACAGGAGGGGACAATTGCAAAAATTGAGGTTTTGATGGGTCCTGTTGGTTGATGTGTTGTTTGTATCTTTTCAGCGCTCATTAATTTTTGTCCGGTAGTTCAATCAGTTACTGAGGGGTGAGGGGTTGCGGAAGTCCCCAAGTACAACTGTGGGTTTGTTTATTTCTGTTTGGCTCTACCGTTGCTCTACCAGCAATGAAGACCCAACATAGCCAATAAATAAATAATTAATTAATTAAAAATTAAAAAATAAATAAGTAAGCATTCATGTGGTAGCCCTGTCCTACTTGGAACGTTCAGGGACAATTTGGGTCTCAAGTAGAGGTTCTGTCCTGGCTTTCTGGGCTCTGTTATATCAATAGGCCTTCATGGGTCACTTGCCTTAGGTCTTCAGATTTAGTAAATTAAGAACTAAATTTTGTTTAGTAAGGAGTTGAAAATCAATATTTGTTTTCTCTTAGCAAACAGACTTGTCTGTTTTGGAGGTCATGCTTTTCTACCCAAGTGTATCTGTTATGTTTTCTTTCTCTACAGGCCCTTTGATGTTAAAAATGAGGGTTATTTAAGGCTCTTAAAATGTATTTTTAACATTGTCATCTGCATGTATCATTTTACTTAGTATCAATAATTGTTCATTTGAACAACTTTTGCTCAATCTCAGTTAACTGAGACCTACTCTTTGGATATAACAATCACTGCAGATAGCTCCATCTAAACACTCAAAGTACGGTTGGTTAGGCATGACACTTTTAGTTGATTGCCCAAAAGGGACACATTAGTTTTGACCCACTGAAGCTCTTCTGTCATCCTCTGTAGTGAGCATCACCCATTTTAAAGATGATTATCCATCATTGGGGATTTAATATGTGTTTACTGGGAAAGGGCAAAACTGTCTGGTCTGTTGGCAGAATCAACTGGACTTATGTAAAATTCCATGATGACACAGAGAATTCTGTAAAATACCTTGAGGTTTGGTACTGTTTAAATAATTTCTGTCCTCTTGTGTATTTATTTTATGAATGTATTAAACGTAAATACTTCCTGTCTTTAGAATTATATTCTAATGCTTTTTGCTTTATTACTGCTTATTATAAAATTTCTATAATTGCACTAAATTTCATTTTAAAATTGATGTGACAATTATTATATAAACAATGAAGCCCTGGATGAACTAATGTATCCCCATCCCCCTTAAGAGTATTCAGTTCTCATCCTATTATTATTACTTCTAAGACAGTGCACTATTTTCTTATTGGGTAAAGGCACCGGGTCGATGTTCCTTGTTGCAGAACCAGAAAATGATTTCTGAAAGCAGCGTGTGTGTCCTCGAAGCCCTAAACCAGAGTCCTAGGAGAAAAGCACTCCCAGGATTGTCATATGGTCACTAGTTCACAACCTACTCCTCAAATCACCACCTGTCTTTGCAAACAGCAAATTCCAGGTCAGGCCACCATGAATTGGCAAAAGAGAGGTAGTATAAGAAAAGTTGCAGCTCACAGTTAATCAGGTTTTAATTAATCCAAGCGAAGTCTTATTTCCTAAAATGTTCTAGTTTATTAGATTTAGCTCTTCCCTGAAAAAATAATTAATCCGAGAAGTAATTGCCCTTATAGACCAATTGACTTAGGCTGTCTCCAACTAAAATTAATCTAAATGAGCAGTGAGCCGCAGCAGTGGCAGAAAGATGGCTTGGTGATCTGGGCTGCATTGAGTCTTCATGTAATTCTGTAATACACAGAGATATTATAAATCACCTAAACTGTATTTATGACCAGAAAAGTCATTAAGTCTTTTCATTTGTACTTGCACTAACTGGATAGTATACTTCCATGCAGGTATACAGTGGAGACAGAACATAATGCTTTTCCATTTGTGTCAGAATCAACTGTGCCAGCTGTACTGAACACCATATCTCTTAAAAAAAAAAAAGAGCCGCTTTTCCCCTCTTACAGGCATTCTGTGTTTAAACATTTCCTTAAATATGCTGATTGCGTCCTGGATTTGTTTCCGCTTCATCCAGTTATTTGGTGGAAATCCAAAACTCTGCAAGGATTAATCCATAAATCTGGCTATCCACGTTGCCAAAGCAAAGATGATGTTTGCATAATAATTCAGGGACTTAGACAATTTTAAATGCCAGACCAGTAGATCTTATTTTAAAAACATCCAAGGGCTTTTGTGAGTTATCGAGCTTAGTTATAAAGGATGCCATAAAACTGGATTCATATATACTTTATAACTTACGTGATAAATGGATTAACATTGCTTCGCATTTATTGGTTCTTTCAATATAAAGAAATAGTGTGGTTCTACTACAATATATCGTTTTGCTGAGTCACACTGGTGCCCTGATCAGAGAGAATTGCTGGAAGTGTGAGAGGCAAATGGGAATTAAACCATTATTGTGGATTGTTTCACATAGTCTGATGGAAACTAAACTTGACGCGCTCAAAACAAAATTTATTTTCTCTCATTCTCACGTTCCATCCTGTTTCCTCCATGGAGTCCTGATTAGGCGGGAGGCATCAAAATGGAAGTTAAAATTCCCAAGACAGAACCTAAAATGCACTTAAATTTTTTTTTTTATTGTTAACCTACATTTAAACATTTTTAAAATTTCTAATAGACTTTATTTTTCAGAGCTGTTTTGCTTTTACTGACAAACTGTGCAGAAGGTGCCAAGTTCCCATGCTCACCCTCCCCTGTCCCCGCAGTTCATCCTATTATTAACATCTTGACGGTGGAGACCAGAAGCCTGCGGAGAACTGCCAGGGGAGAGCCAGACTGAGATGCTAGCTCACAGCTCCTCGGAGGGCTGTGCGTGGTGGAACCCTGGTCCCTGCAGAGGCCATCAGCTCCTCAACGCTCCCTGGGACTGTCCTTCTTCCTCCACTGCTTCCCCCTTTCTCAAATCCCACTCCTCCTGTTCTTTGCACGTGCTATTCTTCATGCCTAGAACCCTGCACCCCTCTTCTCCTGCAGGGACCAGCCCCTCTCCAGCCCACACCCCTGGGCGGACCACAGAAATGCAGGTCTCAGGTGAGAGATGATTTCCGCAGGGAATGGCTTCCTGATGTCTTCTCAGCAGCGTCCCTCTGTTTCATGGTCTTGTGACAACTTGTACTTTTCCTTTGGAGAATTTATCACAATCCATGGAGACGGCCCGTGGGAGGGAGTCTGTCCTGTCTCCTGCTCTGTCCGTCCTGTCACAAAGCAGACGATCAATAATTATCTAACAAATGGGCAGACAGCCTTCAACCTGATTCCCTCCTGCCAGCCGTGTCCTCAGCAGGACCACACTCTCTACCACGGCCAGAACGGCGGGCTTAGGAGGCAGGTCTGTCCCCCTGCTCCCCTCGCTTGGATTCCTTGGGACATCTCTGCTGCCTTCTCCGTGAGAGGCCCGGTGGCTGTCACTGTGTCCCCCGAACCCCCCGCCCCCGGTGTCCCCACTCGACTGGGTGGACCTTCTCATGCATCTGCAGGGCGTTTCACTCCAGGTCTCTGGAAACTTAATTTCCAGGTGATCCTCTGTCGTTTGGCCTCTCTGTGCTGATTCTGTGCCCCAGCCACTGGGGTTGGCTGGTGCCAGATGCTTTTAGAAAGGAGTTTACATATCTTATTTCATTCTCATAACAGCTCTATGTGCTATGTGCTGTGTCACAATCCCAGTTTCCCTGAGAAAACCCCTGGGAATAGGAAAGTTCAGAAAGTTGAGGAAGGTCACTTTCTGGTTCCAGGCAGAGCTGAGATTTTAAATGAGCATCTGGACAGAGGAGAGATAGCAGAGGAGATACCTCCACTTTTATTCCACAGGGTGGCTCCCCTTTAACCAGGGGTACAAATGAGAACGAGTAAATACTAGGATAATCATGACAAAGGCATAAACAGAAAAATTTAAATTCCAAGCAAAAGCAGCTGAGGAAATTATTTTTTGAAGAAAAGAAGTTTATATTTCAGAAAACACTTATTTTTTAAAATAAATTTATTTATTTATTTTATTTATTTATTTTTGGCTGTACTGGGTCTTCATTGCTGCGTGGGCTTTCTCTAGTTGCAGCAAGCGGGGGCTACTCTTCGTTTCAGTGCGCGGGCTTCTCATTGCGGTGGCTTCTCTTGTTGTGGAGCACGGGCTCTAGACGCACGGGCTTCAGCAGTTGTGGCACACGGGCTCAGCAATTGTGGCTTGCGGGCTCTAGAGCACAGGCTCAGTAGCTGTGGCACACGGGCTTAGTTGCTCCGCAGCATGTGGGATCTTCCCGGACCAGGGCTCGAACCCGTGTCCCCTGCATTGGCAGGTGGATTCCTAGCCACTGTGCCACCAGGGAAGCCCCCAGAAAACACTTATTTGATAGAAGAATTATCCTGGGACCGTCAATTATGTCATGATAATTTCCCAAAGATAAGGTTGTTTATAACGTTGGTTTCCTAGTGTAGAGGTTGGACCTCACAGCCTTATAAGGTCTCGTCCTGATTCGTGACTTTGCCAGACAAACCCAAATTTCGTCATTCTTTTCCCATTCTAAAAGCTAACAGCTAGCATATAGAATCCTAGTTTTCAGAGTGTATTCTCTAGATGTCGCTTAGCATGGAAAAACCTGGCAGTATCATACGGCTGGTAAGGGCACTTAACGGAAAGGTGCAGATGGGAGCATTCTGTGCTGTTAATCAATAACTACACGTGCAGAGAGATTCTTCTCTGAGCCATGGCTTTAAACTAAAAGAGAGATGCTAGCAGTGGTTACCATGGTAACCAAAGTCAGCTTTATCCCAAACTTCCCCCGACTTCCTTTGTAAAAAAATGGTTCTGGGTAAGATTTTTTCATTTAACTTAACTTTCAAGGAAATGTTAAGATTTAAAGGGCCCTGAAGTTTCTTTGGGTGGAAAAAAAGGTTCTGGAGACCGGGTAGAGGTGGCCCCTGTTTCTGATGGGAAGCTGGTATGGGTTCTTATCACTGGGGGTGCTGGCCCAGCAGCGTGGAGGAGACTGTCCAGAGCAGGCAGTCCAAGCTGCAAAGTGGACACATAACTGCAAAATCAGTGCAACAGCTGAAAATCAGTATTGCAACACGCAAACCCCATGGTTAAACACCGCAAGGGCACACAAACCAAATTGCTGGTTGAGGAGAAAATTAGAGAAGTGATCGTCTCCTATCTTTTCTAAAGGGTTTGAGTCCAGTGTCTGATTCCAAGACAATCTTGTCTTCTTTGGCATCATGTCATCTCCCTCAGGACATACAATTCAGTGCCTCCACAGCGAATCTTACAAGCTGAAGTGAATCACCAAGCAGTTTCCCATAAACATTTAAAAAGTCATAGTCTCCATTTTTAAATTTCCTTTCTTCCTCCCTTCCTTCCCCTTCCCTTCCTTCCTTCCTCCCTCCCTTCTTTCCTTCCTTCCTTCCTCCCTCCCTTCCTTCCCCTCCCCTTCCCTCCTCTCCCCTCCCCTTCCTTCCCTTCCCCTTCCTTCCTTCCTTCCTTCCTTCCTTCCTTCCTTCCTTCCTTCCTTCCTTCCTTCCAAGGGCTTTGTTTCTGGTGGCCTCCCTCTCCTTCAGTCCTCAGCTGACTTCACTATTTCTGTGAAATCGTAGCTCTTACGATCACATGAACATATTTCTTTATTTGTTATTTTTCCCCTTGACATTTAAAAAAGACTGGTGAGAACCTCGATTGCTCCTTAACCTTGATTTTAGCAGAGTTGCCAGATTTCTGGTGAAGGATTTGTTTTGCTGTGCTTTTCTCTGGGTTTCATGTTTTATTCGTCACCCTCAATAAACAGCTCAGAAGCAGACTGGACAGTCATGCCTCAGCCTGGGAGAGAAGGACCAAGACAGGCTTGGTGGAGACAGAGAGAAAGGGGGAATTCTGAGATCCTCTGCTTCTAACTTTCTCCGGAGAGTCCCACAATTTCTTCACGCGTCTGCCTCGGGTCAGGAAGGTTAACTGTGAACAAAGGAACAAGGATGGGGCTCCAGCCTTCCCTCCAGCCTCTGCCCATCGCCAGCCTGGCCCAGGGAGCCCGGGGGTGTGTGCACACAGAGGACGCCCCCCTCAGTGATGATCCCCACTTACCTTTACTGACAGCTGTCCTAGTCTTAGTTTGCATTTTTTAAAGCCTTGGTATAACAAGGAGTGGTGTCCTCATTTTAAATGAAACACAAATCACCTTACTGAACCCCTGGCAGCCACCTACATGTCTTTCATTTTGATTTAGTTAGATTTTTGCTTCGCGGAAAAGACTGACATTGTGAATTTGCCTGAAGAGGTAGAATAGTAACATCAGGACAGAGTAGGAACTGGCTTTGAATTAATTTTGAAATGTGCTGTCTTCATAAGCTGTTTTTAATTTATTTGAAAGGCTCTCATATTTTCAGGAGTATTTTATATTTAATAATGGAGTTACTAGGAGAACATATGTCTTATGAGGATGCTCATTCTTCGGTTTTCAGCCGCGTAAATGCAGACTGATCAATGATACCTTAATTTTTCAAAAGGAATTTAAATTACGTGAAATATACCAAACCATTGATTATAAATCCCGAGATGAACTCCAGGGTAAATTTTTCCTTCCTCTAGGCCTTTATATTACAATGATTTTTTAAAATCGAAGTATAATTAATTTACAATATTGTGTTAGTTTCAAGTGTACAGCAAAGAAATTCAGTTATACATATATAGACATATTTTTTTCAGATTCTTTTCCCTTATAGGTTATTAAAAAATATTGAGTAGAGTTCCCTGTGCTATATAGTAGGTGCTTGTTGGTTATCTATTTTCTATGCAGTAGTGTGTATCCGCTAATCCTAAACTCCTAATTTGTACCCCTTCTTCCCCATTCAGTAACCATAAGTTTGTTTTCTATGTCTGTGGGTCTATTTCTGTTTTGTGAATAAGTTCATTTGTTTTAGAGTCCACATATAAGCAAAATGATAGGATACTTGTCTTTTTCTGTCTGGCTTACTTTACTTAGTATACGATCATCTCCAGGTCCATCCATGTTGCTGCAAGGAAATTACCATCAATTTTGAAGTCCTCTGACACTCTCCCTTCCTACGTAACCACAAGCCTAAACTATCTTCCTTTGGCTTTTCTTTACGGTATATGTAAACATATTTTTTAACAAAAAGAAAAGAAAAAGCTAATTGTTAATTACTGTAGTTAATCCATTTTCTGCACATCGCACTGCATCCCAGCTGGATGTGCCTTTCGTCCTGAGCTTTGCTCTGTGGACTTCTCTGGGCCCACCTCCTGGTGCACGTGAGCATGTCTTTCTATACTTTGTACCTGGGAGTCGGGTCTCCGCTCACGGGCTGTGAACATTCGCAGCTTCACTGTACTAACCCACTGCTTTTACAGATTTGCACACCCACCAGATATGAGCTTTGCTTTCTCCGTATTTCTCCCCATTTTAATTGCTGCCTATCTTTTTTTTTTTTTTTTTTTTTTTTTTTTTGCGATGTGCGGGCCTCTCACTGTTGTGGTCTCTCCCGTTGCGGCGCACAGGCTCCGGACGCGCAGGCCCAGCGGCCATGGCTCACGGGCTCAGCCGCTCTGCGGCATGTGGGATCTTCCCGGCCCGGGGCACGAACCCGTATCCCCTGCATCGGCAGGCGGACTCCCAACCACTGCGCCACCAGGGAAGCCCCGCTGCCCATCTTTTGAGTGGCAAACTGAGTTTGAAAATATTAAAAAAATTTTAAAACAGATACTACATTAGTAACACATTCATGTGACGCTTAGATCAAAATAGCATTCTGAAAAATATACTAAAAATTACTCATTGTTTTCCTGGAACTTACATTAAACTTGGTATCTCGTATTTTATCTGACAATCCCAAATGCAAACATTATCATATGCTGAATCTCTGACCGTGTTACCAAATCTCTGATCATTTCACATTTCCTATCCTGGTCCTTTGTTGGCTGTCTGTGTACCCAGCGGACACGTTTTCATCATCCTGCCATTTTATGTTCTATTTTAATGTCCGGTAGGAACAGTCACCCCTCAGCCTCCCACCCACACCCCCCGTGAGAGTTCTCCAGCTTTAATTGATTTATTTTTCCACATAAAGTGTAGAATCAGACATTAAAATAAAAACCTACAGGTACGTGTATTAGGATCTTGTTAAATGTATCCAATTATTCAGGAAGGACTGACATTGTGATGATGTGGAATCTCATGTCTGAGAACAGGGTTTGTCCTTCTCTGTGTTTAGATCTACTTTCACGTCTTTGCTGTTTTTCTAAACTTCTATTAATGTGTTTCCCCCCCAATTTTGGTTAGGATCCTCCTGAGGTACTTTTTCCTTTTCTTTTTTGCTGTTTTTGTCAGCAGCATTATCTCTTCCATTGCACCTTCTGTGATGCTACGGTTCTAATTGATTGTCCCAAGCGGTAAATAAAGCGTATCGATTTCTGCATTTTCCTTCTGTCCTGCAGCCTTACGGATTCACTCATTCTTTGTAGTTGTTTTTCAGTGGACTCTTTTGGATAGTGTTTGCATAAATATCGTCTGCAAATAGGGGTATATTTACTTCTTATTTTCTGATTTTTGTCCATCCACGTTCTTTCTATGCCTAATTGCTTTAGTAAATGCTTGCAGTAAATATTACTGGGGATGGTGGCTGCCCTTGCCTTTTTCCTGGGTTGAGTGGAAATATTTCCTTTGATGCCATGGGAAGTCTCTGGCTTTTAAGTTGTTGCATATATATATAAAAGTGGAATTCAATAGTTCCTTTGATATTTAATTTTTTTAATCAAGAAATGTTGTGTTTCGTCAAAAGCCTTTTCAACCTCAACAGGGCTGATCATATAATTTTTGTTCTTAGCTCTAATATGAGGGATGCAGCAGGATTGCTACTGCTCCTTGCATCCCTAGAATAAACTCCTTTTGATCAGTTTTTTTTAAAGCACTTGAGGATGCTACTCGCCACTGTGACGGCAGGGTCCTGTGGACGGGTCAGCATCACAGCCCCACACACAGTTCAAGGGCTCCTGTGATGGCACTACTCCCCTGGGACTCTTAGAACCCGACCAGGTTCCAGAGGTCTCTGCCCTCTCTCACTTTCAGAAAGTGCGTTATTACTGCTGCTTTCTGGTAGCAGCCAAGGCCCACAGGCACCTTCTATCCCCTCTTCCCTCTGGATCTTGACTCGATTAAGGGATCCCGTCCTCAGAGACTCCCTGGAGGTACCGCTCTCTGGGTGCGTGTGGTCTTGAGAATTTCGGAAATCCCCTGCCCCTTCTTGACCCCGTTGGAATGTCCCCAGGCTTCCTTGGGGACTTATGAACACACACTTGGTCTCTTTGTTTTTGGTAGCTCTTACGCGTATGTACTTTAGAGTTTACCTAAACTCTTAACTCTAGAGTTAGAGAGTTTATGTCTTTTTAAGTTTCACGATGCCGGGTTGTTGGGTTTCCCCCTGTGTCCTCCTTGCTGCTCTGTGAGGCGAGAGAAGTGAGTGGATTCTTCATGATGCCTCCCCCGTGTTTCTGGGGGAGGCACTGAGACGGCGTTTCCAGGGAGGCCTCTCTGGCGATGTGTTGAGCGCCTGTGTCAGGGGGTGGGTGGAGGCTGCCGCATCCTCCCCAGGCTGGCGGGAGGCTGTTCAAGGATGCTGCCTGAGTGTGTGAGCCCTGGGAGAGGCTAGGACACTTCTGCCCTCCCTGAGAGTCAAGGAGAGGGGTCTGGGGGGAGACGGTGGGGCCAGCTGGCTCCCTGTGGGCAGGCGGGTCTGGCCCCTTTTCTGATCAGATTGACCCTCACACGTACCTGCCTCGCGTGCTCAGCTCTCTTCTGGATTAAAATTCTGTAGCTTAGCACTTAATCTTCATCAGTCACGCTCCCGAATCACAGCTGCCCAACCTGCCTTCCCACTCCTGCTTCTTCGCTCCTACAATTTTGTGAGATCCGTTAATTCTGTTACTCTGGTTTGTTTCAGAGAACTATCTCCTCAAGTACTCATGAGGCAAATACCTACTTTGGATGATTTGAAAGGGATTTGGGTTTTCCCCTTGGCTAGGCAAACACATTAAGTTGTATTTTTCTTATGAACGACTGAGACTTGGGTTCATGTGATGCTCTAGTTCTCATGGGTTGTGCGCTGCAGCTCACACACCACACACGCTGGTGACGACGCACAGTGTGGTCTAAATGTCAAAGTCATCCCGCCGGGGCTGTCAGGAACTCTCTCGTTACCGATTCCTGGCTGAACCCGTGAGAATAGTCATTTGCAATCTGTGATTCCCAGTGTGTCGTTCAGCAGGGCTCGGAATATCGTCCCCGTAACACGCCTCATTAGGAGTGAAGGGAACATTCTCATCTTCTCCGTACTATTGAGTTGGAGTTATTTATCTGCACAGTTTTTGTGTTAGATTCACCAAGATTCAAACTGTGCTGTGAATGGGGCTTAGGCAGGCAGGATGAAAAAGAGAAGATGGCACTTCTTTGTTTTTCTGCATAAAGAGGTAATTTTATAACATTTGAAGTGAGATTTTTATTCATTGTCATTTGCCTCACTTTACAACATGGTACCCATAGTAATAGGACAAGGTCTACTGCAAAGTGCATATTTGGCAAATTCCAGTGTTTCTAACAAGATCAAGATACCTTTATGTATTTTTCCAGAAAATTTACTGATTTCTTTAACTTACATGTTCACATTATATTAGTTTTATTTCCGTTTATATTCAGTGTTATAGGGGAACCTCCATGTTATGTCACATTCTGTGTTATAAGTGGCGCTAGGAAGAACGAATGCTCTTTCTCCTGAGTGCTAAGCTGTCCCAGACACCAAATTAGATCAATCAGAGAAAGTGTACAGAAAACCTGAACATATGTGGTAACAAAGAGTCATCATTTGTACGTTATTACATGTTGACCTTTTAGATAATAAACATTTTATTTATCAAAGTATTTAAAAATTTTTGGAAATATGAATTAATTCTTTTTACATAGTAAGATATACAGTTTGTATTAAAGATGTAATTAATAGTAATGGGATGAAAGGTCACACTTAAACAATGATTCATAATAATAAAATACTTTTTAGTAACCTTGAAATAATACTTAAATGAGACATAGCTGTAAAACAGGAATCATGCATTTCTATGCTCACATGGCATTAAATGACCTTATAAGCTGGTGTTTCTGGAAGGGACCTAAGAGGTCCTCTAGCTCAAGAGTCTAGCTGATAAAGGAACACCAAGGTTCCTGAGAGCTCATCCATTCTCGGATAGAGCATTTCCAATCACAGAGCCGTCAGTCACTGTCTTCAGAGCCAGCATGCTCTACTGAGCGGCTCTAAGGTTGAGACAGTTATCACACCTCATTGTAGTTTTGATTTGCACATGAGTCCATTTAAAAAGTTTATTTCTTATGTTGCCACTGACGCTAGCGCTTCTAAGGGAGACCTTGTGAGTGCTCATAGAGGGCATTACCTAACCTTGCTCTGGGAACCAAAGAGCACCTTGCAGATACCGGCTCGTTTGATACACCTCTGAGGTCTGTGTTATTCCTATTTCAAAGGTCGAGACATAAATGATAGGAAATACATTCAGAGTTTCTTCACTTCACACTAAGAGTGAATGAGACCAGAGCATCCAATGAAAAATGAAAGCACATTTTCCCCCAATTTCCGTAAACAACTCGGTTTACAGACTAGCACCGTCTGGGTTGTTCTAAAACCAGTATCTGTATTTGAAGTAAAGGAAGATGCTCAGCTTCCCTTCTTGCTGAACAAATCCTCAGTTATAATGACGGCTGAGAAACCTATTCATCTTTTTCTGAGCACCAGCTAAAGCAGGAACGCGAGGATGAATTCCATAAGCAGTGCCTGAAGCATGCATCTGACAGCTGGTTTCACAAGTCCGCTGTTGTGATTTCCATCATCAGGGTGAGGAGGGCTCCCCTCCTGCAAAGGGCAAGGGAGGAAACTAGGGTGGTTCCAAGTTTGAAAGCAGAGGAAAGCTATTTAGCGATGTCTGTTCCCTTCGGAGATTCACAGAAGGTTAAAGTGTTTATGTTGTTAATACTTGAATTTATAAATAACTAGTCTGCACGCAGAGTTTGCTGTGGGCACAGCTTTCATGAGGACAGAGTGTGGCGTTCTGATGGCGTTTCCTGCTTTCCTTCCTTTCTTCTGCGCTCTGGTACCCTCGCATCCACAGCGCAGGGTCCCCCGTGAGGCCTGTGGCAGGTCTTACTCCTCCCAGGCTCCATTCCCTGCTAATATGAAAATGGGTTTCGTTAGTCAAGGCCCTAGAATGTATATCTGTAGACAGATGGGGAACCGTGCAGGGGACACCTTAAACCCATAGAGAAAATCTCGCAGTGGGGTGTGGCCAGCACAGCACCCCAAATGGCGGGCAGGCTTTCTGAGCCCCAAGTGCTAATGACCGGCCGGCAGTTCTAAGCTGCCTTCTTGTAATGCATCCATGTCTAGTGCTGGTATCAGCACATGAAATTGAGCGTGACTCGATTTTGAAATTTTCATCACCCTTACTGATGCCCTGGGAACAAGAGAAAATGGATGTTTGCTTTCAGTATCTCATTACTTTCCTCATGTGTGCATATGCTTTTAGACACGGGATTTTTTTTTTTTTTGAGGTTTCTTAACATTTTTTTTTGGCCTTTTAATTAATTAATTATTTTTTAATTGAAGTATAGTTGATTTACAATGTTGTGTTCATTTCTGCTATATGGCAAAGGTATTCAGTTATACATATATATACATTCTCTTTCACGTTCTTCTCCACGATGGTTTCTCTCAGGATATTGAATATAGGTCCCTGTGCTGTACGGTAGGACCTGGTGGTTTGTCCATCCTATATACACCAGTCTGCATCTGCCGACCCCAGACTCCCAGTCCACCCCCCACCCCGGCAACCCCGAGTCTGTTCTCTATGTCTGTGAGTCTGCTTGTGTTTCATACATAAGTTCATTCGTTAGACACGGGATGCTGACGCGTCTTTGCAGACATTATGCCGTGAATGGGGTCGTAATCGGGAACAGCAGGTAGAGGCACAGCCCTGGGAAGACTCGCTGTCCCTTCTCCTCAGATTGCTGGCACCCCAGGAAACCCCTCGTCTGGATGAACTTGAGTAGTTGACCATTTGCAACATCTCTAATGAATGTGTAAAGAACAGTAAAGCATGTGTTTATCAGCCATGGCGGACCTCATCTCCTGACTGATATTAGAAAGTCACCTTCAGTCCCCATAGAGGTCCTAAGCATCTCTGAATACAAAGTCCTGATTACACAGATTCAGAGGGTCATATTTTAAAGTGACTTTTCAGACATTCTGGTGTCACAATTTCTCTGTCCTTTAAATTCTCAGGCCTACTCAGCTGACCAACCTGTGAAATGAAAATGAAAAAGTTGAAGTTGAATTCTTGACTATCTACTCTATTTAATATCTGTATTTGGGCCTGTTTTTAAGGCCCTGTTTTGCAGGCTTATATAAGAACGGAAAAAGG
Organism: Delphinapterus leucas; assembly: GCF_059928025.1. Classification (NCBI taxonomy): domain Eukaryota; kingdom Metazoa; phylum Chordata; class Mammalia; order Artiodactyla; family Monodontidae; genus Delphinapterus; species Delphinapterus leucas. The sequence goes on from NC_143142.1 coordinate 87,476,794, forward strand.
GGTCTTTTACCCAAGGATCTTGTGGTATATTTGGGTAAATAAGGCATAAACTTATGAAACATTGAGAAGACGGGCCCTGTAAAGGAATATGCAATGACGAGGAAGACTCGGCACATGGAATCCAAGGGTTGAATTCAGGCAGAGGCTGAAATGTTCTGTCACTTGTTCTCCATCCTGACAGAGGAAGTCTCTCTCAGGTGGTAGGATGGACCAGGGGCTCGCAGGATGATGGAGGGAGGACCAGGACAGTACAGACAGGTTGAAGGCCCAGATGGTTCCACTTACCCAGCTCAGGACGTGTCCGGCTGTCTGGTCTAAGGGGACACGTCTGAAACACTTTACAGGTGATCCTCTATTGATGCATCTACATCTATTATAAAACACAGAGCCGCGCATAAGTGAGCACTTCAGTGAGGTGGGCCTGTTTTATCCAACAGGATGTGTCCTGTCTTTCTCAGCCCTTTCTAATTGTGAGTATAAAATCTGACAAACCGCAACAATTCAGGTTCTCTGTAGCCATACGGTTGGCCACCTGGGTAAATCTTTTCCCTTTGTGGATGGAAGCCCCCGCATGCGGGTTGGAGAGTTAGGCTCCAACTTCTCCGTGAGGACAATTGACAGAAGTCTTCTGCCACGGAATCTATCTGTTCCCTCCCAGGGGTTGATTTATTCAACAATTCGTTTGTTCTCTATGGACACATGGATGTTATCCGGTGGATTATACCACAGTATGGCTATATTCCAGGACTACTTTATGTAATTACTGCTCTAATTGGCTTTGGCCCCTGGGAGCTCTTTCAGTTGGCTCCTGTGTCCTGTGACATATCTTCACCATATTCGGGAGTTTTGTTTTTGTTTGTTTGCTCATTTTTGTTGAGTACTTCCCGACTTCCTACAAGATACTTGTGGCTTATCCGGCCAATTTCCTGCCCCGGTCCTAGAATCAGTCACTTCCGGCAGGAGCGCTGGCTCCTTTTATTGGAAAATGGTGTTAGAAACCAAGCCCTGGGTACCAGATGTGCTCACTGGAGGTGTTGCTCCCAGAGTCCTTCTCAGCCGACACAGCAAGGGGAGACCTGCAAGTAAACCAGCCAGCATACACACGCACCTCAACTATTTCTACTGGCTGCATCTGTACCTGTGTCAAGGTAAACGTGTTCCCTGAGGTCCCTGTCTCTAATCCAGCACCACACGGATAATTCTGGCCTCATCCCCTTGCTAATCTGTAACCTCCCTCTGACAGGACAGGGAGAGTCTTGATTCCATCTCTGCCGTGTGTTAACTCCCTTGTTCAGCCCCAGTGTGCACGCGTGGCTGGTTCAGAATTATTAACCTGCATCCCCACGGAAACCAGCTGTCAACTAGAGTCGGTGTCTGTGTGCAGAACACTTACCTGAAGTCTCACGGACGCTGTTCATTTCCAAATCGACTTAGGTCAGCACTTTCCCCCAGTGCCTTCGGGGAGGGTGTTTCGTACATTTGTGACACGTTTAGATTCTTTTCGCAACACCAAGCTGCCCTGATGACTTAAAGTGTGTTCTTCTAAACAAGTTGTAGTCTGGTCTTGTTTTCTCTACTTCTTCCTTCTCTAATGCTCTTTTTTTTTCTTTATGCAGATGCAAGTTTCTGACTGACAGTATTTTCCTTCTGTCTGAAGAACCGTCATTTCTTGGGGAAGCAGGTCTGCAGGCAATGATTTCCTTGTATTTGTTTCTTTTTGCGGGGTCAGAGAAAGTCTTTTCCCCTTCATTTTGAAGGATAGTTTTATTGCACATAGAATTATAGGTTTGGCGTTTCTTTTTTTTCTTTCAACACTTTAAATATTTCACTCTACTTTCTCCTTACTCAAATAGTTTCTAATGAGAAGTCTAGTGTAATTTTTATCCTGTTTCCTCTAGTGTTGAGATTTGTCCTCCCTCTGTTTCAAGATTCTCTGTTTGTCTTCGGTTTTCTGCAATTTGAATACAATATGCCTATATATGGAATCTAGAAAAATGGTACAGATGAACTGGTTTCCAAGGCAGAAATAGAGACACAGATGTAGAGAACAAACGTGTGGACACCAAGGGGGAAAGTGGTGGGGGGTGGGGGGTGGTGTGATGAATTGGGCGATTGGGATTGACATGTACACACTAATATGAACAAAATAGATAACTAATAAGAACCTGCTGTGTAGCACAGGGAACTCTGTTTCACTTCACTGTACAGAAGAGACTAACACAACATTGTAAAACAACTGTACCCCAATTTAAACAAAAAAGAATACAACATGCCTAGTGTGTGAGGTTTCTATGTGTCTGCTTTTTAATCTTGCTTTGTGTTTTCCAAGATTCCTGGATCTGTGGTTTGGTGTTTGCTATTAATTTTGGGAAGAGCTTGGCCATTATTAATTCAAACATTTCTTTGCTCAGTTCTCTCTTTCTTATTCTCTTGGTGTCCCACCTCTGTCTATCTCACATCCACGGGTCTTGTGTGTCCTGTGCTGTGTCTGTTATCTTTTTTGCCTTGTGGTTCAGTTTGGAGAGTGTCTCTCGCCCTCTGTGCAATCTTGCTGAGATGACCTCTGCTGTGTCGGTCTACTCACGAGATTTCTGGGTATGATTTGTCCTGACCTCGGTTCTCAGTTTCTAAGGAAAGGGTTTCAGTTTCTCCAGTTGTTTTCTTAGTGTAGGGTTGGGAGTGGAGACTGACAAGCTCTCTACATATCAGAGCTTCAGAATTCTTATTTAAGTTGTGTTTAGGTTTTGCTTTTAGAATTATGTTAGCCTTATAGAAGGAACAGAAAAAGTTCCCAATTTTTCCAAGAGATAAATCCAATTTTGCTTTTGAAGTTGATCTTTAAACTTGAAGTTATGAGGTTATGACCTTAGAAATAATAACACAAGCTTCGGTTATTTGTTGTAATAACGTATTCTGATTTGATGATAGGAACTCTAAAATAATCCCACAGTAGATTTAACTGAGGTTTTTTCAATCTACCCTGGATCTCATTTTGTGTTCTAATTTTCTGATAAAATTTTAAATTTTAAAATATTATTTTAAAATAAATTTATTTGTTTTTATTTTTGGCTGTGTTGGGTCTTTGTTGCTGTGCGCGGGCTTTCTCTAGTTGCAGCGAGCGGGGGCTACTCTTCATTGTGGTGTGTGGCCTTCTCATTGTCATGGCTTCTCTTGTTGCCGAGCACGGGCTCTAGGCGTGTGGGCGTCAGTAGTTGTGGCTCGCGGGCTGTAGATTGCAGGCTCAGTAGTTGTGGCGCACGGGCTTAGTTGTTCCGTGGCACGTGAGATCTTCCCGGGCCAGGGATCGAACCTGTGTCCCCTGCATTGGCAGGCGGATTCTTAACCACTATGCCACCAGGGAAGCCCAAAACTTTTAAATTTTAAAATATTTGGGCCTAAATTTTAAGTTGGATTACCAAACAGACTGTAGGAAAAACTCCAAGGTAATTTTGATAATTGATTCAGAGGAATGAAGCTTAACTTCCTGGAAGGGCATCTTTCTGTTCATTTCATTTACAATCAATTCAATTAAAAAATACACTAATCTCTACGCTTGAATTATTAATGGAGTCATTTTTTTCATGTAGCTACTATGTGCTGGCCACTGAGGATACAAACATAATTAATATTGTTTTCCTGATCTAAATGAAGGGTAAAAAATAAGAGAGAGGGAGAGAGAGAATGTGAATTAAATTTAAAGTAGTCTGGTCGATGTTATAACTCAAGTACAGGCTTATCTGAAGAGAAGTCAAGACAGATTTTATTTTTTTATTTTTTATTTTTTTTAAACATCTTTATTGGGGTATAATTGCTTTACAATGGTGTGTTAGTTTCTGCTGTATAACAAAGTGAATCAGTTACACATATACATATGTTCCCATATCTCTTCCCTCTTGCGTCTCCCTCCCTCCCTCCCACCCTAAGACAGATTTTAGATGGCAGCTCCATACCGAGCATTCAGGGACAACATCCTTGCAGTGGTTTTGCTGGGTATGACTAATAAAGGGATTTTTGTATAAGAAGGGGAAGGAAACGAAAAACAGAAAATACAGCTTTTACAGACCGGCATGAAACAGCATGGTAAGTGCGGACAGTGTGGGTATCCTGGGGAGGCTGGACTGGGATTCATGGGAAACAGTGGAGGATGATAGTGGATAGACTAAAAGGGGATTATATTATAAATATAATAATAAAGGACTTTTATGCCCCACCAAGTAATCTGAGTTCTGTCTCCTACACAGGAGAAAACAGGAAATCACGGATGTGCTTTAAATCAGAATAACCTAACCAGACTTGGAGGTTAGAAAGATTCCACCTGTAGTGGCGACAAAGATGGGTAGTTCATTTAGGGGGCGTGCATTTGGGAAATACTGAAGGCATGAGTCTGGGATGATGCAAACACATACGAGTAGGGGATTTACAATCTTCATGAGCAGTTCTAATATGTCGGCAAATAAATTGACCACCGAGTAGCCTGCAACAAATGTTAAAGGAGCAGGGGGAAAAGAGTGTCATCAGAGCACCGAAGTGTCACTCTGTTGGAAACCAGGAAGGAGTCATGCAGAGACCCGTCTCGATGTAATAGAAACAAAGCCGTTTTTTTTTTTAAAGAGAAAAAGGACTCTGTCACCCCTCCTGTTCTGAGCAGTCCTTCTACGGTTTCCACATTCCTCTAAGGGCTCCATCCAGCGGGTGGGTCAGTAGAGACGGTCTGCAACCAAGGCTGCAGCGCCGGCTCTCCACTGGACCAGCTGGGCTTTCCTCACCGCACAGTGGTCTCAAGGCAATGTGTCAAGATGGACCTCCCAGGAGTGCAAATCTGGCCAGCCCCCGCCTTGAGGACCTCTGTCAACTAATCTGAAATTACTTCCAAGTGCTCTATTGTATTGTTACTTAAAGAAGCAAATAAGGGAAGATGGTGGATAATTTTTGTGTGTGTGCAAGCGAGAAAGAAAGTAAGGAAAACTGTGCATGTGTTTCCCCATTTTTACAGAAGGAAGCACAGAAGAGACACAGCTGTAGGAATGAGATTGGTTTCCTACAGGGCAGTGAGTAGAAGGCGTGAGGGGAGTGATACTTCTCTGATTATACCTTTTATGGTTCTGACTTTTAGAACAATTTAATGATTCATATTCCCGAAAAATAAAATGAACAAGTGTGGAAGAAGAAGGAAAAACCCCAAAATACAACAGAAGGAAATAAGGTTTATGTTTTTCAAACGAATAACATTAACATACTGATGGGTGAGGGAGAAGAATGAATAAACTTTGGAACAAGCTATTTTGGGACAGTGTTTGGACTCTATAAACACAGAAATGTGGCTTTTGGTAATTATGAAACTACTGTGCTTTTTAGGTGTGAGAAAATAAATAGATGGAGGTCTTGTGGATAATGTGAGGAAGGTTTCTTCCTGGTGGAGAAGAGAGTTACAGATAAAGAAAAATGCAAAGCTGGAAGAAACCATCTGGCATTGGGATGGGAGCTATGGATGCAAAGAGAGTGAAAAAGGGATGGAGGGAGGAAGGGAGGTGGATAGGTATGAAAATAGCTGCAGACGTGTGTGTATCTATCTATATCTATTTATATATATTTCCTATCTCTACTATATGGATCACATCTAGTACCCAGTTCTGATTTGTAAATGACATTGTCCAGTGAGAGTAACCAGGGCTCCTTAGAGATGTGGCTGGTACCACTACAGGGATAAGGAAAGTATGAGATGAGCCCGAACCACCTGTGACACCAGACAGTAAGGAAACAAATGATGCAGGAGTCCTGCTGGCCAGACTCTCACTGGCATGATTTGGGACAATTTGAGCGAGCAAAAAATAAATTATAGTAATAGGTTATAAAAACTCATTGAATAAAAGAAGCAATCACAAAGGCATATTGATATAAACAAATAAATGAATAAATAAATGGCAGAGAAGGAGAAGTGTATTATTACAGCAGGAATCCAACTATAAAAAGCAGAAAGATGATGAAATTACAATATCATCATTTGGCAGCTACCATAGAAAAATTGTCTTAGGCAAGACCCATCAACCAACGGTTGTCAAAGTTATCATGCAAGAACAGAGAGGAAAACATGATATCTCTACAATCACAAAGTATCTTCTTCCAAGAATTTATTAGTTACCAAGGACAAAACAGTAACATTGTAGCAGACACTGTCTTGATCAAGTGATCATGTGATCAAGTTGACTTCACCAGTAATGGTACAGGTTGAGACCATGTGCCTTCAGATGCAATGCACTGACAAGACCTCAACACCTCCAAAAATGCACAACCCAGATCCAACCAAGAGAAAGCATACACTGAACCAAAGTGGAAGGGCTCTTCCAAATAACAGATTTCTGCATTTCAGTAGCTGTAGTTTAATCAAGTTATATTGAGCTCAGTTTTCTTGGTATAAACAAAGCATCGTCCCAAATTCTTTTGGTTGGACATGCATTTTTCATTGATTTTTCAAAACACAGAGATCAGTGTTGATCTACCGAAAGTAACTCATAACCCTAAACTGAATACCATTCTTTCTAAATAAGACTAACCAGGATTAAGGACGGTACTGAGTAAAACAGATTAGTATATGGGAGACTAAATAAGCACATTTGACATTATACAATACAAAACTCCAGAAAAGCACTGAAAATCCTATTAAAGATCTAGAAGTTTGACATTATGTAAAAAATAATCCTTATTCGGTTGTATAAATATCTGTATTTTTGCATTTACTGTGTTACTGCTGCATCTTTAAAATCATACTTTAAACTATTTTTCTTCTCTCTTGTCTCTGATTTAATTCCCCCTCAAAGCATCATGTGTTTTTAGTGAGAGTTGATGCCATGGGGATCAAAAAGGGTTTTCCATCGCTGTGTTACAACCACATCTCTTAAATAGATGCAGACAACACTTTCAAAAAAATGGGAAAAGTAGGAAGGTGTGGGCATGGGTAACAAGAGTAGAGCTCAATGCCAAATATGAGAATGAAAAGTGTAACCTTTTTTTAAAAAAAAGAACATCAATGTTCATTTTAAAAACATCATTAGAAAGACATGGTCGAATTGCTTCATGAAAACTCTCAGTTAAAATAAAGTGTAATAAAACTCATTGATTCTAATCTTAAATCCCAAAATAATATTTAAGCAAACACAATAATTTTGAAATGCCAGATTGTCTTGATGATAATAAGCGCATAGCCTGAACGACATTTGGGTTATTTTCTATCCTATCTGACTGTAAGTCAGCAACTTGGGAGCAAACCTTTCTATTCATTTTCTGTCACCTGAAAGTGAATCCTTTTGCTTGACGGACCTATCCCTATTCAATGTGAAAAACTCACCCATATTGATTTGTACACCCAGCTTTCCCTCAGAACGTGAAATTAGCATGGATTTCCTGTTTCCTCTCTGTTGGTGACCTAGTGGGGGGATGAATCAGCGTCAGGCTGGCCACTTAGTCCAGGCCACCTCGGAACAGTGATTAGAGGGAACACGGAAGCGCACACAGCTACTCCTCCATTTTGGCAATAATCCCCGCTGTTTTCAATGAACTGGGATGGGAGCAATAATGCTCTCTTGAAAAAATGGTTCAGAACAGCCAAGACGGAAAGTACAGCACAAAAGATGTGGTTATCACCACACAGAGCCTGGCCTCTGCAGCCAGAGAGAAATGGATTTGTGCCTTTATTTCACCACTCATTTTTCTGTATAACCTTGAGGATGTTCAACTTCCTTTCTCTTGAATGCACTGATCTATCAAACGTGGCTAGCAAATACTGTCCTTGGCAGGCTGCTTTGAGGACACGGGGCATCTGGCACATGGAAGGTGCTGTATCTACTCTTGTAAAAAACACAAAGTGCAAGAGGGAGGGGATATGGGGAGATATGTATATGTATAGCTGATTCACTTTGTTATACAGCAGAAACTAACACACCATTGTAAAGCAATTATACTCCAATAAAGATGTAAAAAAAAAAAAATACAAAGTGCTAAATATGTTCTAAATATGTGGGCGTCTCCCTCTATCCTGGAAGGGACGTGAGCTCTTGTAAGGATGTGTAAAGAAGAACATTAGCTTATAGATATGACAGAGTTAGGAGTAAAAACACAGGATGCTCACTTAAATTTGAATTTCAGGAAACAATGAGCAGAATTTTTTTTTTTTTTTTAGTGTAGGTACGTCCCATGCTGTGTTTGAGATATACTTATACTAAAAATTATTCATTGTTTTTCTGAGATTCAAACTTAACTGGGTGTTCTGTGTCTTATCCAGCAACCCTAGTGGAAGATCGAATTGAAAAACTTCTTTTTTCTTTTTTTTTTGGACCATTCTGTAGTCTTGCTCTTTTCTCAGTAATATCATGCTGTATTTGGCGAGGGCAGGCAGTGCTGCAAAAAATGAACTGGATTGATGATTTGAGCATAAAGTGTCTCTTATTATTTGAATATTCCTTGTTTCTCATTTATAAAGTAGGAATGATAGTAACGCCTACTATACAGGTTTGTATATTATTACGATTAAGTCAATAAATCTAACAGACTTGGAAAAGTGCAAGTACATAAGAATTGCTCAAAATGTGAATTATTACCCTCTTTCATCGATTTTAGTATGTTCACTTTTTTCACGTTTTAAGATTCTTACAGCTTGGAATTATCTTTCAACTGACGGCAATTCACAGTTGCTGCTGGCTGAAGGCAGTCGTGCTGTAGGTACAGGCACGAACTTGATCTGAGCTGTTCACACTGTCGTGGCTTCGGTTGATTTATGTGCACTTTCTGAAAAAATGCTCCACTCCTTAGAAGGAGAAAATTCACAGGCGTAGCAGGGAATCTCAAAGAAACATGAAAAGAGAAGTTTTTCTCTTAGAAAGAAAGTCTCCCAGGCTCAGGGAAAGAGTAAGAAAGGTGAGACTCTCACCATTAATACTCTTCTGGAACATATAGTGACGTGTATTAGTTCTTGGTGCATTTTCATGGACACAAACCTGAACAGTAGAAGAACAGGCTGTTTAAAGTAGAGTCCTTGAAAACAGGATATGATGAGGTATACACACCCATGTTTATCACAGCGTTATTCACAACAGCCAAGATGTGGGAACAACCCAAATCCCCAGCAACCAAAAGGCAGATAAAAAAGAGGTAGTACATATACACAATGGAATTCTACGCAGCCAGGAGAAAGGAGGAAATCCTGCTCGCGATTACATGGATGGACCTTGGGGGCATTAGGCTAAGAGAAAGTCAAATACTGTAGGAGGTCGCTTACGTGTGGAATCTAAAAAAGTCAAACTTGTGAAACATCAGAGTAAAATGGTGATGCAGGCTGACACGAGGGGAGAGGAGAGCCAGGTGCCGGAGTCCAGAGGGGGTCAGGACCCAGCCCTGGAGGGGAGGCCGTGTGGAGGAGGGGAAGCAGCAAACAGCATCCACGTTCTTCGCAAGCAACAAAGTCCATCGTGTTGACGTGAGCCGTGTGACCGAACGCATTTGTGTTGTACATAGATGCTCTCGCTGGACTTACCAACAAGAGGGACACTTTGAGTGTGTATGTACATGTGAGAGAAGGAAGAGAGATCGTTATTCAGCGTCTGGTAAGGACCAGGTTGGCTCTTTGCACGTCTTTGAAGATGAGGACTTCGACCCAGAAGGACTGAATGACTTCCCAGAGTTAACTCAGCTCCAAGAGCCGGTTCACATACTCCTGAAGGCCGATGCTCTCTTCAGTTGCCGAAAGGGGTGAGAAGAGACATCATAGCAGGTGATAGTGGTAACGCCTTCTATTGCTTATGAGAAAAAATAAGAACAGAGTGACAGATCTGATGGGCGGATGGAATGAGGACTAATTATGAGCTCGTTTTACGTCTTTGTTTTTCGAATTTATTCTTTTAGTTATAGCTGGTGAATTCGCTGTTTAAAGCGGCCCCCAAGCCTAGTGCTGAAGCGCGGTCTTGCATTCCGAAGCACAAGAAGGCTGTGATGCACCTCATGACGAAAATAAGTGTGTGAGATAAGCTTCCCTCAGACGTGAGTTACAGCGCTGTTGGCTGTGCCAGGTTCCAAACTCTGATGGCAAATCGCTTCATTCATTGACAGTGAACACGACATGAATTTGGGCCGCCCAGGGCTTAACGGAGAAGGGAAGCGTGATGAGATGCTGGAGGTCCTGATGCTGGAAAGAGGACCTTGCTGTGGGGCTGGGGTCCGCAGGGGGACTTAGCCCATATCACACAGAGAGAAAGGGGAGAAGGGACTCCTGAACTTGGAGGTGGCCATGATTCACCAGCATCACAGGTGTGTGGAGAAGGGCAGGCAGCTCTGTGCGTCTAGCGCGGGGCCCAGGCTCAGTGAAGGGACCAAGCCTGAGCGGGCCCGGCTCAGACGGTGGACCTGCCGGAGAGTCTGAAATGGATTCTGTAGGTGACTGGGGTTATTGAAAATTTTCAAGCAAGAAAGTGACATGATCCAGTGTGTATGTTAGTGAGATATTTCTGGTAGTAACATGGGAAAGAGATGGAAGAAGGCAAGATTGGCATCTGGGGACCTTTCACTGAATACGTCATGCAGGGGCGTGAACACCACGCAAGTGATAGCCAGAAAAGAGACCACGGCCTGGAGTAAGAATCCTAAAATTAGGTTTTCCTCTAAAACACGTACATTCGACGTGACTATTCGATAGCCTGTACAAATTCAGGAACCGTATCCAGCAAACTCAGCTTCGGGTAAACTTCAGTACTGCTGGGAAGACTGTGAATCCTGCTTGCTTAAAATTCCTTTCTAATCGACAGACACGCTTTTGAAGTCAAAGTGAGCCTTGGACCGCACGGTGCCTCCTGCACTCCCAGGTCCACACCGTAGTCCTGGTTACCTTTGAAGCTGCTCCACACCCGGAACTCACATGCAGGTGTCCTGCTCTCTGACCATCAGCCAAGTTTGCTCAAAAATCCAGCACGTGTACCTCTGTTCTTTTTCGTCATCGGGACTTAACATCCATTGACCTTCCTACCTTTATCTTTCTGCAGAAGAGCCTGCCTTCATGAGTTCCCTCCACTGGCCCTCAAACTCTGCCTTTTACTGACAATATCTGAATCTCTCATCCCATGTTTTCACAGTCTCTCAGCACAACCCTAACTCTGGATGAATCCAGTAACTAGCCTGTGCTTGAGGGAAGTGGTTCTGTTCAGGTTCAAGGTGGAAGGGGCCTGGGAGCCTCTCTGGGGCCTCTTATAAGGACAAGAATCCATTCACCAGGGCTCCATGCTCATGACTGAATCACCTCCCAAAGGCCCCACCTGATAAGACCATTGTTTGGGGGCTTAGGTTTCCCACCTATCAATTTTGGAAGGACAATCAGACTACAACCAGACTACAGTAATGTTCTTCTAAACAACCTGAATCTTATTGCACAATTGATTTGTTCAAATCTCTCAAGTTATTATCATAGATAGATTATTGCGGATAATTTTCCCTATGTTTACATGCTTTCTCTTAGGTTTGTTTTATATAAATGTGTGTATGAGTGAGTGTCCCTGTGTGTATAGTAGATATACATGTGCACATGTACATATATGTGCACATCTACACACACATGTAACATACAGCACATAATACAGCAATAAATGATGAGTCAACAAGACGTTCTGTGGGCTATGTCACGGCACAGTCATCCATAAGCACGTGAATGAAATGTTTGTAAAAGCGTAATTATGGGAATAGTTTGAAATTTGAAAATTTATGGATCGTTAAAAATACATGAATAATGGTAGCTTACTTCAGGATAATTTAGTAAGCAGCCCTACAGCCTTAAATGCAAATTCCAAATATATTTCTTTCCACACGAATTTCATCATCCACCCATTTGTACGTTTATGTGAAAAAGTGGCTCAGGATCCATCTCAGAGTAATTCATTTCTGCCATTGTTCCTATCGGAGCCTGATTTTATTTGAACCTGCCTGGTGGAGACCAGAATGACTTGTACCTGTTGGATGCCAGCTCTAGAGCTTGTTCACTACCAGGACGTGGTCGTTATGTTGCGTCGGTTACTCTGTTCTGAGATGAATAATCACTAGCTTTGACTTGTCCTTTTTTGGCTGGCTTGGGGCAAAGCCCATCAAAGCAGGTACCATTTGCCCTGTGAGCTGTACCAGCCTCCAGCGACTGCAGGGGCACTAGATCCAGGGGAGCCACGTGAAATAACAGACTCCCTGTAAAATCAAGGTATGAATGGAAGGAACCTAAGTCCTTCTATCCCTCCCAAGTTTAGGCATGAGGATTAAAAATAGCACAATAGGGTGAGTTAGCAGTTGTCGCTTTGCTAACAGCCATGGTGCCACAAAGTATGAAAAGAGGAAAGCAGACAAGAGAAAACCAGCAGAATAAAGCCAATTCTGTGCTGGGCACAGACATTCAATAGACCCTGCCTGTCACTGTGAGGACACGTGTTGCGAACGAGGGACTGAGTCACGAATGCTCTTAAGTGGTTCCTGATGAAGAAGACAGCCGAGTATGAAATAATTTTAGAGACGCTTCAGTCAGAAATTCTGGAGAAAAATAATTCTTGGTTATTCAGTGGGCATCACGCTAGTTTTCTATGCTGCAGTCACACATTGCCACAAACCTTATCTCACAGTTCCGTAGCTTGGAAGCCCGGGCTGTGCTCCTTTCTGCAGGGTCTGGGGGGCAATCTGCCCATTTCTGTTGCTGCGAATTGAGTCCCATGCAGCTGTAGGATGAAGGCCTGGTTCTTTGGGGGCTGGGGGCTGCCTTTGGCTTCTGGGGACAGAATCGCATTTTATGTTTTTCCTAAAGTTCCTTTCCTTGGTCAGTTTGCTTTGGCTTCTGTCTTTTTTTTTTTTTTTTTTTTGCGGTACTTTTTTTTTTTTTTTTTTTGCGGTACGCGGGCCTCTCACTGCTGTGGCCTCTCCCGTTGCGGAGCACAGGCTCCGGACGCGCAGGCTCAGCGGCCATGGCTCACGGGCCCAGCCGCTCCGCGGCATGTGGGATCTTCCCGGACCGGGGCACGAACCCGTGTCCCTTGCATCGGCAGGCGGACTCTCAACCACTGCGGCACCAGGGAAACCCTGGCTTCTGTCTTTAACGTGGGCTCTTTTCTCAAATATCTGATGGCATCTGACCGAAGGGTAACGAGATGCAAAGCCTAGGGAGCAAGGTGGGCGTGAGGGGGCGGCCTTCCCTCTGTCCTCACTTGGGTCGCCCACCTGCTGGCATCCATGTCTCTCTGGTGTCCTTGAGTGTCTCCAACAAAGAGTCCTCGGTCGCTTGCTGCGTTGCTGGGTGAGCCAGCGTCCCTCTCCTCGGTCCTCAAGCAGCCTGTTCTCCATCCTTGGCTCTGCTAAGCCTTTTGGTCTTCCACCCACCTTCTTTCTTCCTGCGTCTGGCACCTCTGTCATTGACGACGGTGTTTATTTTTGGTCCTTATTCTTTTTTATCTGTGGGAGAAAGGAAGGACTATAAAGATGTTTACTTCCGCATCATGAAACCAACGCCACCTTCCGTTTACAGACTTCCGTTTCTGCACACCCGCTTTGCACCCCAAATATTTGCAAATGATTTCACTCCCTCTGTCATTCAGAAACGTTTCTTTCCAGCTGGGAAGGTATGAATTTGCTCTGAGGGATGGAAGGAGAGTGTGCTGATACGTTTTTGTTTATTTTATATGCCATACTCGGCTCTGCATTTGATAGGTATTTACTCATTTTCTCCTCAAAGAATTCCATGGAGTGAACATGGTCATCATCCCGCTTTGTATATCAGAAAACTAAGGATTCAAAAGAAAAATAACGTCTCAGACATTGTAAAAGCCACGTCATCACGCTGTCTCCAAACCTGCCTGATCCCCCCTCACGTTCCTGCTTGGCCCCACGTCCTTTACTTTCACCCTCCCCTAATTAAGGGCAAAGAGGAGAAAAGAACAAACACTGTGTGGACCGGCATTTGCCACCCTGTTACTGCTGTTCTTAACCAGCACTTTTGTCTCTCTCTGCCTAAATCACTAGCCCAAAGCCCCCCATTTTCAGCTCCCAGTTACTTACTGATTCATACTGGATGGTTACTGATAAAAGACCACCCTTTAATCAGTAAATGTTTATAGAACATTTATTACATGGAATGCAGAAGCAAGAACGATTCCTAGCTTCATGTAAAATTTTCATACAGGGATTTAGTACTAAGAAAATGCCAATCCCTGCCAGGATTTGCCTCTAAACACATTTAAATTATGTACAGCGAGATAAGGTGCTTTGTCCAGTGCGGTTCAATTTTATTACATTATAATCAACGGTTGTGTTTTGTGTGCACTTTATTCAACCAAGATGCATATTTAAGCTTCTGTTTTAAGCTGCTTCCCCCAGTTCCTTTCCTGCTTCTTCTGCAAATTAAATTGCGGGCCTCCGGTTAATGAACCATTGTCTGATGCCAAAGAATACGTCCTTTGACATCCAGTTAAAATTGACGGTCACACTGAACAAAGCTCGTTATGAAAATGAGTGCCTTTCTTCGCTCTGAATTACAGACTTTTATTAGGATAAATGTAAATTATTTAAATGAGAAAAAAACCTTAAAACTGTACAGTTAAGCAATCAAGTGAGTCATTTCTTACCTGACTACAAAATATCTCTGTGAATTCCAATCAAATCAAACTGATTTAACGTACACTATCTTGAGAATGAAATATATGTCTGTTGCTTCATTCCTCATAAATTATCAGTATCTTTTCTCATAAATGATCAGCAGTGGGCCTGCTTCAAGTATCTCAGAATTAATGTCTTTGTTTGTGAGCTATTTTAGGATCCCTTAAGTTTCAGCTCTAAAGATTAAACATAATTAACTAAAAGTAATGTAATGACACGCTACAGCAATTGACAAAACTCAGCAGTTGAGTTTTACTACAATAATTTCTTTTGGTAATTAAGCTTTTAAAATAATCCTTCTGAAAATGTAAAAATTTAAAAGATACTTAATCTTTCTTCTTCCTTAAGGACAAAAGAATTTTTAAGGCGCACAATTAATATTTCTGTCAAAGCCGCATCATATTTTCTAACAGATGATAAACACACTGTGATAAATTCTATATCTTTGCCAAAGAGCAGGCATTTAATAAATATTTGTTGGGTGGATAAGTTAACAAACAAATGAAATAAGGAACAAAATTTTTATTTCACCAGGAAATAGAACTTTGAAAAATATTTAGGTCTAATTCAAAGAATAGTCTTATTTTCGAGTTTATATTTTTTCTAATCTTTTGATGCTATAGGTAATAATGGATAAATATTTATAGCTGTTTGGGGGATTAAAAAAAGCCTGAAACTAAAAGACATTTTTTAATATACAATCATTTTTGTCTTATGTACTGTTCTTAGGGCAAAGCAGTACCATTATTGTTTCCATAGGAACAGTTAGTTTTTGAAAGCCAAAAAGAATGCGAAGAGAGGAAAGCACCTGAGGAGAAACAGTCATTCAAAGCATGCGTTCACGCCTTCCCAGATACTGATTGGAACAGCCATTGCATTATTCATGTGCATGAGAAATAACATAGAATACTCAAAAGAAAATTGCTCAGGGTTTGTTTTTTTTTTTTTTTGCTAAATGTAGTTTAGACTTTTGCAGCTTCCATGTATTCCAGAAATGCCTGGTAAGGGTAGGGTTGATTAGGGAGTAGTGTCTGAACATGGGGGCAAAATTAAAACTCAACAGGAATGAAAATGGAGAATCAGGAGCTGTCGTGTTGTGTCTCTCCAGTTAATTGTCATACACCTTCCTTCTGTGTGGCCTCTGGAAACGCCCGCTGCTTGTCTTGCATTAAGTTCATACTGCTTCCTGGGGAGGACTTCTTGGCTATTTGTAGGGTGGTTTGACTTGATTCATGTATTATTTCTTAAAAGGCCACATATATCATGCATTCGTTAATTATGGAATAAATGACGTTGACCCAGTTTGTATACATACATATTTCAGGCCTCAACAGCCCATAAGGGGACAGGGTTTGCACCAAACTCTCCAGATGATGCGACAAAACAGGGCCAACCTTCTGACTAGTTGTAACGTTTGCCTTGTCCGCTTACTGCTTTCACAATTTTTCAGAGAGAGATTGGCATCCTCTTACAGAACTTCTGAGAAAGAGATGAAGCTCTTTAGAGAAACTTCAGTTACAATGGTTTGGGGGGAAATAAAAGGGGCCATTGGCGGCTGTCTAAGGTCCCATGGCTATTGTCACAAATGACCACCCCTGGGAGGCTTATCACAGCCAAGTGTGTTTTCTCAGAGTCCTGGAGGTCAGAAGCCTGATCAAGTTGTTGGTAGGGCCACACGCCCCCTGAAGACCCCAGGAAGACTCCCCCCTGCCTCGTCCAGCATCTGCTGGCTCCTGGAACCCTTGGCTTGTGGGAGCATCACTCTGAGCTCTGCATCCTTCTTCCCCCTGCATCCCTGCGGGTCTCCAATCTCCCTCTCCCGGTTAGGTCACGGCCCATTGGATTTACGGCCCAGCCATAACCAGCAGGCCCTCATCTTAGCTTGATTACAACTGCAAAGACCCTCTTTCCCCATAAGGCCACCTTCACAGGGACCAGGGTTAGATTTGAATGTATCTTTTTGGGGGACATGATTCAAGCCACAGAGTGGTGGGTTCAGGTCATTGGTGGGAGATCGGCTAGAGATTCTGACCCTAAAAAGGCTTGGAGAAGGAAGAGGTAAGGGTGAAGGTGAAGCAAGCAACCTCTTTGCTGTAGGAGGAACAGAGCATCTCCTGCGGGCGCGAGTGATGTGGAGGGCGGCGTGAGCCCTGAGGAACACCCGTGCTGGCCATGCCCCAAGGTTCTGATGGTTCTTCATTCCCGAACTGCCACGTAGGAAGAGAAGAAATCGTTTGCTCTTGTGAGTGGTGGAATGAATGAAGAAAAACTAAGTCAGCATTTATATTGCTCCATAAATTCTTATGATAATATCAACCAAAGCGGAATGCAGGTAAGGCCATACCAAGAGTGTACTCTTGTTTTTATTGCTGCCTTCAATGTGTCTGAATCAAAATCTTGAAGCAAGTCTGGAATTATTAACACTTTGCAGTCTAGGAGCCTGTGAGCTCCCCGTGGCCTGTCAAACCTTGTTTGCTCTTCCCTGACTGCCTGTGACCCATCCTCGATGGCTTGGAATCCTTTTTCTTGGGGAGTGAGGAAGAGAAGGAGATGGGCTGAAAATCAGCTTTCCAAATGCTCAAAACCTAGGGGCAGGACAGGGATAAAGACGCAGATGTAGAGAATGGACTTGAGGACACGGGCAGGGGGAAGGGGAATCTGGTACAAAGTGAGAGAGTGGCATGGACATATGTACACTACCAAATGTAAAATAGATAGCTAGTGGGAAGCGGCCACGTAGCACAGGGAGATCAGCTCGGTGCTGTGTGACCACCTAGAGGCGTGGGATAGGGACGGAGGGAGGGAGACGCGAGAGGGAGGAGATATGGGGGTATATGTGTATGTGTAGCTGGTTCACTTTGTTACACAGCAGAACCTAACACACCATCGTAAAGCGATTATACTCCAATGAAGATGTTTTTTTAAAAAAAAGCTTGCACTGTCATCAGGAGTGGGTGAGAATTCCCTGTCTCCACATCCAGCCGATAGCTGGTAGGTAAGAGAGCGTGTAAAGGTGCCTGTCAAATTTTACATTTAATTTGATTTTCTCTGATTAATTTGGAATTGTACATAAAAATATATGAATTGCCTTTAAGTCTGCTGAATGTCAGCTAATTGGCACGGCTTTCTTTATATATTCTGATTATATATTAAAATATGTTATTAACATCTCCTATTAATAGCCTATTAATTATCCTTTATCTTATTTTAAGCTGTCATTGGTCACACAGAAACTTTAAATTCTTTTTGATTAGTTTTAATTTTAAAAAATGGGACTCTAATTTGTTGAATTTTAGAGAATGTTTTCATTATTATGACAACTTTTTGCATGTATATGTTGACATCCAGCTCCAGTTAGACACAGTGGGCACAGTGGGTGTGTCTATTTTATATAGTTTTTGTTATTTTAAGCATTTATATCACAGGAGATTTCACAATCCCCCATGTAGCCATTTTTTTCAATGATCACATCATAACATATCAGGGTACATACTTACACTGATGTTACTGCGTCTGAATACCTCACTGAGTTAGTGTTTCTCACATTTTCCCACCACAAATTTACTCTTTTCTTCCCCCATTTCCATTTTGTAATCTTTGGAGGGAAACCATTATATGCAGTCCACACTTGTGGAGAATCAGGCTTCACCTCCTCGTGGGAGGAATGTCTGCCTGATTTATTTGGAATTCTTCTACATCTTAACAATATGGAGTCCTCTACTTCGTGAGCATGGAATAGCTCTCCACTTATTTAGATGGTTGACTACTTTCATCAGACTTTTGTAGTTTTCCACAAATAGATCCCGTACCTGCTTTGTTAGCTTTATATCTTTGTACTTCATTTTTTGGTGCTGTTGTTAAGGACATCTCTAAAATTTTAAATTCTAATTTTTTATTAGATGAATATTTGAATATTTTTGTGATAGCTAAGTATACTTAGACATTTTCTTTTCTTTTTCTTCTTTTTTGCTGTTATTCACCATTATGTCTTCTAGCCTATTTTCGTTTGTGTATAGAAAGGCTATTTCTCTATGTCAATTTTATTTTATTTTTTTTAATTGATAAGCTGGTCTTCATTAATTTTTTTTGAATTTTTGAATTTTATTTTTTTATACAGCAGGTTCTTATTAGTTATCCATTTTATACACATTAGTGTATAGATGTCAATCCCAATCTCCCAACTCATCTATGTCAATTTTAAAATATGCTACTTTGTGAAATTCTCTTATTTTTGTTAGGGTGTTTCCATAAGAAATGCAAGTTAGCTTATTTCTTCCTTTCTAATTGCTATGTCTCTGATTGCTTTTTCTTTTCTAATTGCCTTGTCTAACTTTCAAGGAAGCCTCAAGTTTTTTCTCATTAAGAGCAATATTGTCTTTGGGTTGAAGCATATTAAAAAAGTATTTCTATTCACTGAATACTTTTAAGATGAATACATGATGAATTTTGCCAACTGTCTTTTTTGTATCTATGAAAATTATTTGATTTTACCTTTACCTCTGTTAATATGACGAATTTTGTTACTGAGCTTTCTAATGCTGAGCCACCTTGTATTTCTCGAATAAACCTCCTTGTTCCTGGTGTATTTCTATTTCAGATTCTTGCATTGAGGTCTCATAAGTGAGGCTGCTCTGTGTTTTCCTTTGTGGTAAAACTGTTTTGTAAAAAAAGTCTTCTGGCCTGCTTTTATTGTCTCTAGAGACTCTTTTGTTCTTAAGTCTTTTTCTTGTAATGATTTTGTATGAGAATTGACTGAGAATGTTTTCTTTTGACTATTTTTTAAGTAAAATTAATTTCCGTTTTTCTGAGGGATCGAACCCTCAAAAACTCTAGGCTTGTTTTATTTATTTATTTTTTTGGCCCTTTTTATGTGGGTTTCAGCATGTGATATCAGATAGGGACTTATAATTTCTGAGATTTTTTTCTCCTCTCTTCTCCTTCCTTTTATCTAGACCTTCCCTGTCTCTGATCTTACTTTTATTGTAAGTGCAAAGTTTTGTCCTAGAAGGTGCCTTTGGCTTTTAGTTTTGATAATACCCGGGACTCTGAGCCCAAGACAATTTCAGTGCCGTTAGAACTTCTGTTGCTCTGCTTCTATGTTCATTAAGAGTTTTGCATCTATCAAAATAGATAAATACAGTGGATATCACAAGTGGAATGACATGTATGAGTACTAAATACTCTGACAGCGTAAATTTTTGAGATAAGCTAATATAGTAGAATTTGGTACCACATTGTGAATGAATGTGAAGTCACATAACACCAAGACATTTTGTAAAGTCATGCTGTAAACAATGTAGCAAATAAAAGCACACTCATTTTTCTACAGATTTCTGTTAAAACTAAGAGACCCGGTGGAGATCAGGAACCGTAAACTCCTGCTGCCTGTGCCCTGGCTTTGCGTCAGCTTCACGGAGACCTGTGCTCTGTAAGCTGTGTATGCTGCACGTCCTTTTCTTGTTCTTGTCGTACTGGATTGTAATTAATACATGATGAAAGAAGTTTCTAGAAGAGGAGGAAATCTGAGCCCCAAGTATAACACTTTGCAGGTAGAAAATTAAAACGTTTATTTTCAAAATGTCTCCAGATGTAATGTCGCTGGCATCACGTGGGAATGATTTGCCAGCTTTTTATCTAAGTCTTTGGAATTCGTAGCTGCCTGCCAGTGAATCTACAGTCTCCTTTGATTTACTCGCTCTGCCTCGAGTTCTTTGCTTGAAAGCCTTTAATCAGTGTTTAGAGAGGTCTCCATAAATAAAATGTTTAGCAGATCCAAGCACTTATGCAAATTAAAATTTTAAAAAATCATTAATATTAAATTATAACAGTCTTACCAAAATTTTCAAGATACACGCACTTCAGCAGAAAATATGAAAAATTCACTGACCGACATGAGTTAGTCACTGAGTTGAGTCGGTCTGTACTTTACATAATATTTATTTTACTTATATATACCTTGAGAACTGGGATAAGAAAAGAGATTAACAGTATGTTTCTGTATGTTTAAAAATATTACACGGTACATGTCAAAGCTTTGAGTTATTATCTTTATAGGGTATTTGAGATGTGCCGGATTTTTATGGCGGACTCTTCAATATATTGATTTAATGCGTGTAGTTCACGAGTTTTTACACATTAATAGATAGTGATGTAGACAGATTGTAAACTTTTGATAGGTCAGTGAACTTTTAATCTGTTATCCAAACAAGGACACATTTGAGAGTGAAAAGGAGGCAGATTTACAATTTCTTCCTACAACAGAGGTCAGACGGGTCCTCTGGCCAAACCAGGCTGTGTGGGCAGCCCACTCAGGGATCACACTTTCTTTCTTAAATTCCAAGTCAACTGACAGCTAGAGAGAGGCATAGATGACTTTTCTTTGTAATTCTCAAATTCCTCTTAGGAAACACCACAGCTGAGGCCGCAATAACTGTATCTTGTAACAATCGATTTGAGAGATAAAAATAATTCACTTAAAAATGACTCAAAAGTCAAATTAATAAAAACGTGAATGATTTACACAAAATAGGCACAACCCGAGACTTACAGTACAGAGCTCTGGGGCTCTAGAGTCTGTGGTCCTCAGATCAATGGGTAACAGGTGCAGGTACGTGGGTGTTGCCTTCTTTCATCACAGACTCTAGATCCTCAGTAGAAAGAGTCTTAAGGTGTTTTCCCCTTTAATTAGACTTCCTGGTGAGTCTTACTGAGTAATAGGCTCCACCATTAAGGAGTTGGGTCATTTTTTTTTTTTAATGTAAAGTGATGTAAAATGAACTCACAGTTGATTTAAACAAAAAATAATTGTCTTGGATCAAGAAGCTTCATGCCTGCTTTGCTCCAGAGCTAAAATGACGTCTTCCTGGCTCGGTTTTCCTCTCTGTCCTTCTGCTCTGCTTTCTGCCCTCTTGTGTCCATCCTCAGACAGGCAGGGGGTGCAGCAGTCAACGGTCAGAGCAGCTCCCTCCAGCATCTGTTCAAGTTCAAGAATGTGGAGCAGAGAGTGGCCGTGTGCAGCAGAGTTCAAGCAAAGATGCAGGATTCAGCTTTGCTGGCATTGATTGGCCTGGCTTGGTCATGGGCTGGGCTGTGAACCAACTCCTGTTTAGGTCTTGGTCCCATGTGGACCCACAGAGCTTAGGGAGGGTTAGCCACTGGCATGTGGGAGGGAAACAATCTCTCCAGGGAAACACAGAGAACGCTGACGGAAGTTAAAGCCGGGAAACCGAACACCATCACATGTTCTCTACAGCAGGGACTTCTGTGTACAAACTTGACCCCCTGCAGGTGCCAAGTGGAGGAGAGTGGCATCTACCATGTGGCAAGGCCTGCTGTCAGCGCTTCCCATGTGTTCATCAAACAGCCTGTGAATCCAGCGCCGCTGCCAGCCCCACTTTATAGATGAGGAGACCTGGCTACACAGAATCATCCACTTACCCAAAGTCACAAAAGTGAGGACGAGAACCTGGAGGGGGATGGGTCCCATCCAGAGCCTGTACTGCCCCCACTGCCTTACTTGCTCAGAATAAGTGCGGAAGGGGGAGGAGAGGGACACGGGGAGACAGAAAGATCTAGGCTGGGAATGTCTGCCAATCTGAGGGGACAGAGTGGAAATGGAATCTGCTTTCGTAACAATCTTAGATTTTTGTATTTTCCAACATGTTCAAGAGAATGAGCCTTGCTGTAGGAATTATTGGAAATAAAGTCTTAAAAATACCATATCAGGTCTTACCGAAGGAAGCATATATGAAGAGTCTATCTATGAAAACACACCTAAACATGGAAAGTCAGTTATCTTCATTCTGCTGACCCGTCCGCAGTAAGTGATGGATTTTTCTCCTGGTGGTGGTGGTGGATTTGTCCTGGTCCTGTTGAGCTGGTTACAGTTCCCTGGACCTCTCTGCAGCATCTGACAGGTGGCCTTGAAATTCCCTTTCCTTAGCTCCTGTGGTCACACACATTCCAACTTTCTCTTTCATTTTTCTGGCCTTTTCTTCCTCTCGTTTTTGTATTGGTTTCTTTTCTTCCCCACACTCCAAGTGTGCCTGCCACATGACTCCGTGTCCTGAGTTTCTTTGCAATTCTTCTTTTCTCAATGATTATACCAGCTCTTACGGATCCAAGCAGATCCTGGATCTATATCCATCCAGATTCTACCTCCCGTTCTCTCGCGATCTGTTAAACATTTCTACTTGAACGCACCATACTCGCCTCATAATTGAAAGCCAAATGGATTTTTTGTCTTCAAGCCGGCTGTTTCTCAAGACTCTGTCCCCAAACCTAAAAGCTCAGGAAACTGGGACTTCCCTGGCGGTCCAGTGGTTAAGACTTCACGCTTCCACTTCAGGGGGTGTGGATTTGATCCCTTGTCTGGGAACTAAGATTCCACAAGCCGCACGGCCAAAAGAGTAAAAAAATAAAAGCTCAGGAAAACACCTGGGATTTCTCATTCACCCCCTGTAGCTCATCATTGTCATCACATCCTCATGGAGTTAGCTTAAAATTTATTTCACTTTCAATGTTACGTAATTTCCAATCGTCCCATTATGGTCTAACTCTCCATTCCTTCAAACTTAGGTTATTAAACCCATTATTTCTGTCCAGAGTTTTTATTCCTCTCATCCAGTTTATACATTGTAATCTCATTTGTTTTCCTAAAATCTTTTCCTGAATCTCCCCTCTCTTCCCTATACATTTGACCAATACTTGTTCTTTATAGAATAATCTCCAAACTCATCATATCCTGCCTGGTGCATGCAGTCTGGTCACAATCCATTCTAATAATTTTTTTAAAAATTTATTTATTTATTTTTGGCCGCGTTGGGTCTTCATTGCTGCATGCGGGCTTTCTCTAGTTGCATTGAGTGGGGGCTACTCTTCGTTGCGGTGAGCGGGCTTGTCATTGCGGTGGTTTCTCTTGTTGTGGAGCATGGGCTCTAGGCGCGCGGGCTTCTGTAGTTGCAGCATGTAGGCTTCAGTAGTTGTGGCTCGCGGGCTCTAGAGCACAGGCTCAGTAGTTGTGGCACGTGGGCTTAGTTGCTCCGTGGCGTGTGGGATCTTCCCGGACCAGGGCTCGAACCCATGTCCCCTGCATTGGCAGGCGGATTCTTAACCACTGCACTGCCAGGGAAGTCCCCACAATCCATTCTAAATCTTCTCTTTTTCTCAAAACTTACCACTTGACCTCAATTCCCTTCCAAACATTCCAAGCCAAATGGCCATGGAATATTTCATATAGGTGATTCCTGTTTGTGTTTACTGTACCTTATCTCAACCTCTGGCTCTACACAAATCAGCCCTTTTCTCAGTGATAGTGGTCATTGCAAGCTTCATGAAGAGAGCTGTGGATCCAGGAACAACCTGAGGACCTAGGAACGGCCAGGTCTCAGAACTAGTGGCCCTTCAGCATCCTCAAACCCAAGACGCGTGAGTAGCCGGGTGGACTCTCATCCCCATCCTCAAGGATGACTTTTCACACTCAAATAACACTTTACGGAGGCTTCAGAGCTTTCGCTTATCACAGTAACTAGACCAGCCAATCGCAGGTCAGATCTGTGATGGGGTCATGATGTCGGATGGGGCTTCCTGAAACCAACAGTCTCGTCTTTACCTTTCCTTCAAAGGCTCAAATCCAGGCCTAACATTTCAGTAAAGCTTGACTCTGGTAACCCTACTTACAGTCATCCTTTTATCTCTAATCACCAACGTCCCGGCACAGATGCTCTATGTCCGACGTCCACTCTCTCTTCCCATCTTGTAAGCTCCTGGAGGACATTTCCTGTGCTCCTTTCTCTGCAGTCATGTGATACTGCCTGGTTCCCATCAAGCACCCAAATAATACTTCCTGATTAAGTAATTTCGAACTCGCGGGTGGCGGTCATCTTCACTGACTCTGCATCTCTGAAGCTCTAGCTTAGCAGCTCTGTGTCACTTCAGTATACGTAGTGGGTGTCTTCTTCTCTGGCTTTTACACCTGTAAACATCCCCTGGCGTTTGGTGTAATTGTACCGTCTATTACTGCACTCCATTACTTTGTTCATCCGGAACGGGAGCTTTTCTTTTCCTTCCTGGAAGTAAATCCTTACAGTGCTTAGTAGAAAAAAAAAAAATGAAAAAAATAGTTATGTCAAAAAAGGCAGAGTGGACACATTTGTGAACTGCAAAGGACGTGGATCCCTTTGCTGCTTCTGTCGCAAACTGGAGTGGCCCTAACGTCCCGTGTCCTCAGCCAAACGGAGGGAAACACTATCATCCAAACCCAGACAGAGCCTCATCCTGCTTGTGACCAAACGTTCTTCCTGGGATTGCTCCAGCATTTCATCACTGTGGTCATGGCTACATGAATGTGTGTAGTTTGTTATTTCAAAAGGGAAAATGCTTTCGGTCATCATGTCTTATCATTTACTTCACCCCAGTACAACAACTTCAGCTGAAAAGGAAAATGTAAGTTGGCTAAAAGGAAAGTGGACGGTGTGAGCTTACTTTGATTCTGTCTCAGAAACTATGTGTGTATATTTAATTCTAACGGCTATTTACAGGTCCACATTTCCTTATCTGCGATGACAAAATCCACAAAGCTTTGACAAATGAAGTTTTTACAGTCAAATCTGTCCTAAACTCACGTGAGACTGGTTGTAACCCGGACCCCATGTGTAATGTGATTATGAGGTACTATCCCAGACCCTACTGATAAGTTATGTGACATGAAACAATTCTTAACTCTGAAACACATCTGTTCCCACGTGCCTTGGTCAAGGGATTGTGGACCTGTAATACATAAATATGGCTTGATAGCTCAAAACTTACAGAATGCTATTAAATAGAAAATAAAATATTCTGGTCTTCAACTCCAATCTACTTCTCAGAAGAAATGATCTTTAATTTGTCTTTTTACCACTGTAATTATAACTGCCATGTTTATACGCTTTATTTCTCGATTTCAGATCTTATATAATGACTTACTACTGTAAAAGATGAGGAAGGTAATGCAGTATGTCTTCATCCAGTTACACCTTTAAATATTTATCTGTATTTCTGAGTCTATTGAAGTAACCAGAAACTCTCCACATCCATAAGATAAAACAGTTAGTGCCCTGTATACTTTATCCTGTACCTATTCTCCCTTGACTATCCTTATATAATGTCTGTCACTTGGATCTTTTTTAAAAAAATTATCAGTACCTTGACATTTTAATTTTTTCAGTAATTTTGTGCTTGCTTATAAATGATTTCTAAAATAGAAAATCAGTAATGGCATGAACACTCTTATGAATGTGTAGCAGTATTTAACGATTGAACTGTGTAAGGTCATGGCAGCCTTGGAAATTACAACTCAGCCAACTAGAGTCATTCCAGAACGTTCCAAGCATCAAGGCCAATGCAGTCTTTATTTCTCTCTCCTTTCTCTCCCTCCTTACCTACCTAACCTTCTGTCAATTGACCGCCCCAAATTACAGCATTTCGTATTGTTTCATTTCACTTCTCTGTGGACCTTAATCTTCTTACAAAGAATTGTTGGGCATTTTCGCATTGTTTTCTAATTACTTTTCTATATAATTGAGAAAATCAATGTAAATAAGATAACCTTTTAAAAATATCATTTCATTGTTTGAATTGTTTAGTTTGGAATAATTACCCATCTGTAATCCGAAGGATTTATTTTTTGCTCTGTTTTTTTCAAAGCATGTTTGGTTTAAGGTCTCTGTTCCTTGGATCTCATGTCTACTTACTTGGATTACTGGGGGATGTTGAGTATGTACTGATTTTTTTTTTTTTATAGCTACCAAATGTAAATGATCTAAGATCACTCATGTCTGAAATATACTTTATTGTCCTGAGTGGTAGTTTAGCTGGGCATCAAATTGTGGTTTCCAAATCCTTTTCCCCCATAACCTTAGGAAAAAAGTGCCAATTTCATTTTAAAATGTCTACAGTATAGGGTTTTTTCCCTATGTTTGTCATTGTCTTTACAGAATAAAATGCGATTAGTAAAAGTTCGACTTGAGAATAAATAGTTCAGGAGATTAAAGCGTACCACTGCCTTTAGTAAGTCCTCCCAAAGTTTTTCCTGAGACTGAATCATTTTCTATTTCTTTTAGTTTCTTGTTTTTCCTCACTGAATTGCCACATCCAACTCTCTAACAGCTAATGTACATCACCACATCTAAACTCAAAGTAAATTATTTAAGTTACTTTTAGAGAAAGAGTATTTTTAAACTCTTTTCTCTATAGGTTTTATATTATTGTATTTTAGTGTTTTTTATTTAACCATTACTTTGTGGAAGTGAACAAAATCCAGGTGCTTCTTATGATGTACCCCACTGGGGATATGGTGTGGTTTGTCCCCTCCTCCTGGCCCAGGGCTCATTTACTTTTGGTCTTAGTAACTAAATTAAAAACAGGACAAAATTCCCTTGAAAGACCCTCCGTTAGAAGTCGGTGTGTTTCAGAGAAGCTTCTCAGTTTGGGATTTGCAGAATACTATGATTAAATAAGGGGCAGGGGCCCTTCCTTCCCACTCTCTCCTGTTTCT
Source organism: Delphinapterus leucas (assembly GCF_059928025.1). Classification (NCBI taxonomy): domain Eukaryota; kingdom Metazoa; phylum Chordata; class Mammalia; order Artiodactyla; family Monodontidae; genus Delphinapterus; species Delphinapterus leucas. The sequence goes on from NC_143142.1 coordinate 87,503,975, forward strand.
CTCATGCACACCATCACAGATCACACACACTCACCCACATGAAGCATTTGGATCTACACTTCCTTCATCTTTTAAATAATCCTCCATCTAAATGCACAATGTGTTACTTGCCAAAAAACCCAGCTGGTACGATTTTTTATTCTGAACTAATTGTTTTGACATTATATAGAAATTGCTAATCAATTCACATAAAATGTGTAAGTTTCAACCGAAATTTTAATTTTTGTTTCCATTGTTCCTGTTAGATTCAATAAAGATAATTTCATAATGTGTTCTAAGCAATCGAATTACCTCTTTGTATATCATGGGATTTGAGATAAAATGGTAACCAAAACCGCATATTGGAGAATCTCTCGTAGCTTAAAAGTCAGGCAGCAGCAATATGCCATTAAGGTTTTTGCTTTCTCCAGCCTTTGCCTTGTGTTACGTGATACATCTTACAGGGCGGTTTTTAGGATAAAATGACAGCAAAGGTAAGAGCACTTAGAAAAATCACCCGCAAAGAGCGATTATGACATCTGTTTATGCAGTTCTTTAGTGAGGCCTACATAGGATAAAATTACCTATTTCCTGTCCTTGACGCATAGGAGGTACTTAAATATTTTTTACCTTTTACGTCAGTTTCCTAACTGGTTATAGTTGTTATAACATTCTGGTTATAACATTCTGGTTATAGTTGTTATTATTATAATAATATGGGTTATAAGAAGCTTCTATACACAAAAAAATGATGTCCCTTTTGTAAAACAGATTTTTAATGTTTGGAATGAAAAGTGTTTTAATTAATATGAGTCACTGAGAGAAAACCCTAATAAGCTTGGCCTTTAGGTTGGTGGTCTTTACCGGTATTGGAGTGCTATGGATCTTGTAGTGATTTGCCCAGAATCCAAGCGGGGCCCGGGGGACAGGTGCTGGCAGGCCTTGGGATCTCAGCTCAGGGGTGAACAATCCCCCAGCTGGGCTCATAAGGGCCTCACGCAGACCTTCCCCGTCTGTGACAGCTGCTGCTAAGTGCCTTCCACCCATTGCCAACGTTTAGCAGAAATATTCACAGGCCGTTTTCCTTGGAAAACTGAACCACGGTGAGAACCCACTATAAACAAACAAACAAACCACAGAACCTCTTAGTGCCCTTATACATCTCTGGTTTCTTTCCAGCATTTTCCTTTCACTTCTCATTTGTCACCTGCACTAACTCTGGGAGCTGGAATCTACTCGTTCTCCCTTTCACAGCCGCTGATGGGCGGCCCTGCCCTGGGAGGGGCACGTGCACATGGCCCAGCAGTGTCAGCACTGGCGGGAACATCGAGTTCTCATCCAATGACGTGATTATTTGCAGAATAAGCTGTGTATCCCCACTGACGTGATTCCTTCGGGGGGGGATGGGCTTTTATTTGCAATTGAGCAGAACAGGAGACTCCCTCTGGGAGGGGACATGAGGGTATCCTCACTTTTTCCAGGTCTGTATGGGGAGACACCCCCTCTCAGACTTCAGTCCTTCCCTCCTCTACCCTGTGAAATAAGGGGCAGCAACAGCAGTAAACATCTAACACCTGGATTAAAAAAAAAAGGTGTGGTTGATTCCCAGGGGCTTCACACACTTCATCGTCCTCTGATTCTACATCTGACTGAACTAGGTCCAGTGTTAGGGTACGTTTTATAGAGACATGGGGAAAGTCAGGGGGTAAGGGGGGTAAATGAATTGTCGGGGGAAAGCTCAGGGAGTGAATTAAACAGACACGGAGTAGGTCCAGCACTTCTGACTCTGGGGCTCCCCTCTTCCCGCATCCTTGCACCCAGAAGACGAAATCTGCTTGGCTTACAAACCCGTGCAGGTCTCTATGGTTTTTCAAAGGTGCCCAAACTCCTCAGACTGATCTAAAATTCAAATTCAAGGTAACAGATTCCCTGAAGTTCCCCAATGATGGCACATTCGTTTGCCCCATATATCTTCTCTTTATAGACCTCTTGAGGTCATTCATTTATCCGGCTAGTTATGAAAACCCTCACCAAATCACGTCCCCAGCAGCCACAGAGCAGAGACTTGAAGGGAGGTGCTTGGCTGTGCCTGGTTTCCCTGGTAACAGGCATCTGTAGCTCTCAGGTGACCCGCATGCTTACATCATCTACTTCCCATCTATTTCGTTTAAAGGAAGGAGGCTCATTGTGAAGAAGAGATGCCACGACCATTAAATCATTAATCCTGTTTCACCCACTGGCGATGGAGTGTTTGCTTTCTACTTTGCTGTCAGGGCAAAACAAATCAAGTTTCTGTTCAGAAACTCTAGCTAGAAAGAAGTCACCCTTAGGGGCTGCACTTACAATGGATTTAGTGTAATGTCACTAGAATGTTTTATTTGAACGACTGGCCGAATAATGAAAGCAGTAAGAGAAAATCTGAGTAAACTGAAAAGGATGGCTTTCTTCCTCTCTATGAAGAGGTTAAGAACCCAGTGGCTTCAATGAATCCATAGGAACATCCTCCATTCTTTTCATGGAGCATTTTTTTCTCTACATTTGGTTAACCAGGCTGAGTCACAGCAACCTATGAAGCCGATGCCTCTTCTGAAATTTCTAGATGGTTAATGTTAGTTGTCTTAAACCTTTGGACCCCAGTTATTTTCCACCACAAAAGATAAAAGTAGGAATAATAATTGTTTTAGAAGCAACTTCTCCAACATTCACCCTTATAAGTGGTGGGCAATCCACCATCATAATTAAAAGTATTTAGCAAGTGTTTAAATGTGCATTCTATTACTCCAGGTTCTGAGCAGAGATAACTGGAGATGGGTGTCTAGTCTTGTGATAGAGATCAGAAGACTAGATCGGAGATCTAGGGCAAGAGATCAGAAGGGAACTTAATCAATACAGAGTGTATTGTCTGTATTACGTTTATCACGCGGTAAATGCTTTTCAATTAATCGACAGTCTTGTATTGGGGCCTACTCTGTGCAAGACAAAATTCCAAATTTTGTAGGGTAAAGAAAGAAATTTGTCATGGCCTCTGCTCTCAGGAAGCTTATAGCTGACCCTCTTGGAACCAATTTCGGGAGAGAAGGACCCATGGAAATCATAGTTGGGGTAGAGGGAGGGGAGTTCTTGGCCCTGCGGGCCCAGGCTGGGGGTGAGGGTGGGGAAAGGAAGTCATGAACACTGGAAGCCATCGATCACTCCAGGATTTCATCCACTAGGACGTTTTCTCATTCAACAAATACTTGCTCTTCACCTACCGGGTTTTCAGCACTTTTTGGTCAATGCCTTCAAGATCACTGTCTAATTGATAAGCTTATAAACAATTCAATTTTTAAATAACTTTAATTTTCTGAAACCATGTATAAGTAAAATTGTAAGTAGTGTGCAAATTCAGGAAGTAAAGATCCCTGGGTTTGGGGTGAGCAATGGAATATTTCCTGCCGTATCAGTAAACAAAGGATGTCACAGGCATCAGCGCTTGCAGCCCTGCAACGTGAGCCCCGAGGAAACTCAGGAAGGAAAGAACACCTGCCATCAGCAGCGTCAGACTGCGGCCACTCCCCACGGTGAGCCCTGAGGAAACTCAGGATGTGAAAACACAGGATACTGGCCCCAGAGAGCTGAGGTGCCTATCAAAGGAATGATTTCACTGAGCCCAGACTCTTGCATCTTCCCATACCTAGAAAAGCGCTAAATCCCTTAACTGGGGATAGCTAGTTTTCTTTAATTAACAATAATCCTTTGATGTTCAAACTACATGCCCTTTGTTGCAAAACTCCTATATAACCTGTCTTCCCCTTCCCCTCCTCGGAGCAGTTCTCTCAGGGTTACTTGAGATGCTGCCTCCCGGGCGTGAAGTCCTAAACATCCCCACCGCATAAAACGGAACTCTCAACTTTTCGGTTGTGCATGTTTTTTAAGTCGACAGGGGACAGTCAACAAATTAATAAAATAATTGGTGCACTTTTCAAGGAATGGGTAGAAGTGAGCAGACAGAGAGTGTGGAATCAAAGCAGCGTCAGCCAACCAGCACAGAGAGAAATCACCGTGGGATCTCGACAGAGAGCAATGACCTCATAGGACCCCGAGGGCGTCACCAGGAAGTGTAAGAGTGAGAAATAAGGATGGAAAAGAAGCTTGATGCCGGATTGGGGAGGTCATTCCATCATCAAGGTAGTTTGGAAACACTTTGTGAGAAATTGGTAAGTATTTGAAAAAGAAAAGAAATCCTGATAGACTGTTCTATAGGCTTTAGCAGTGTTTTTTATTTGTGAAAGTAATGCCTGGCTGTGTCTGTGAATTGCCTCGGGTGTGCTAAATGACAGAGTCTGATTCAGTCGGTATATGTTCGGTCCAAGACTCTGGATTTCTAACAGCTCCCTGGGTGTATCCTCTGGGTCACCTTACCTGAACTCCAGATGGAGTGGGCCGTCCTCAGGGCTGGATCCGCGGGGGAGAATCTTGACTCACAAGGAGGCAGAATGAAGTCTTGGGTAAACTCTGATCTCTGGCACAGACACAGGTGATGAAAGAAGGAAACTGGGTCACACTGACAGGCGTGGCCCTGAAGAATGCCTCCTCCTGGCTTTGGAAATAGAGAGGGTCCCTGCTGTGTGTCTGCTCACCCTGCCACCATCCAGAGCTTGGGGTTCATCCCCATACTTGGGAGGGACACTTAGAGGAAGCAGAAGTAACACAGCTACAGTAGGGACATGGGACAGCTGTCCAAACCAACCATCCCAGCCCTTCACTCGAGACGGAAGCAGCCAGCCAGGACCACCACTCCATCCACCAAGCAGAAGCTTCCCTCCTTCCTCAGTAATCCCCTCACCCGCAGGTCTGCCTTCTCTACTGTTGCCAGAGCTTCTCACACACCAATTCAGCAAGTCTCTTCCAGCTCCCACGCCCTCGCTGGCTCCTTTCTGTCTAGAGGGCAAAGTCATCCTCCCTGACAGTATCTTGTGAGCATCACCGTGCATCGCAACCCATCACACCATCCTTTCCTCCTGACCACTGAGCTCCTGGCCACAGCTTTCCGTGCCCTGTTTCAGATGTTCTACTACCATAGACCTGCATTCATGACAAAACCTTCCCTGGGTTCCCCTTCCCTCCTGACCTCTCAAAACCGCCACATTTCTTTTCTGAAGGAAACCCCACACATGGATCAGGACCTGGTTCCCGTACCACCCTCTTGTAAAGTCTCCCCAGTCGTCCAGGTCGAACCGCTTACACTGTTTGCCATCCCTCCATAACATTTTAATTTAATAAGATCTTCATTTTTTTGCACATTCAGAAAAAAATTTTAAATGCATTCAGGAGACTTTATAACATTTTCCAGTTTTTGGTATTTATTTCTCCCTCTTCTAGGTGATGTGAATCTCTCTGAGGCAGAAAAGACTCAATTTATGTATTATTATTATTATCATTTTAGCAGCAGTATTATGGTTAAGAGTTTGACATCTGAGAGGCTGAATTCAAAGCAAGGTTTATATCATTGGGAAAATTAATAAAGCCACTCTGAGCCTATTTCTTGAGTTTCCGGATCTGCAAAATGGAGTTCATAATAGGACTTATCCTCCAGGCTTCCATGAGGCTCACATAAGTCTGCCTATAAATGACCTGCTACAGAGTAGCGTTAATGAATATTAACTATTAGTATTAGGATCCCCAGTATCTGGTGTGGCGACCTATAGGTGCCCATGAGCTGTTATCTTAGATCAGTTGTGTGGAGCTGAGAATTCAGTGAAGTGCTGTGGTCGTGTAGCTGTAGATTTGACGGTGGGTTATTACGGATATGATGAATCAAAGCGCTGAAAGCCTCTTTTACAGTGTTAGGTACATGTGGTTCTTTTCATTTTCTGATTGAAAATGGAAGGAAACAAAAAATAAGAAAAGAATGATGAAGGGAATATTCTGGTAAACTAGTTTAGCTTAAAAGTCAGAGCTCTGGTTAACTGGTTACAGGAATCTGATACTGGAGCAAAGTCTAGTTTGGGAAGGAATTGTCCACTGAAGTTATCGTTAAATTGACACAAAGTGAGGAGGATTCCAAGCTGAGGACTGCCATGTCTATAGCAATTTCATATTCCAGCACATGTGGGGAATAACCTATAGCATCTACGACAGAAAATATTTCAGGGTGGGATCTGCATTGACGTACAAATACTGTGCCTGGGTCTGTAAGCAAGAGACATCCGCTGTGAAATTCGTGATAATCTTGAGCAACGCTTCTCAAGCTGGTTGGTTTGGGGACCCCTTTTCACTCTTAAAAATCATTGTGGATCTCAAAGTAAATTTGTGCATATGAGTTAACATCAAAAATGACAAAGGCCCTCTAGGTAAATATCATCTACGGAGAAGAGATTAAATAAGATATTTCTTTGCTCCAAACAGAACAAAAGTGTACAAGTTTACATTAGGTAAAATGAAACTGCGAACTGATTCTAAGATGGTCTTAGAGAAAAAGAAGTATTTTCCCTCAAAGAAGTCTGCATTGAACGTATTTTTCTTTTTATTCTTTTTGTGTTAAGACATTTTAAAATTTAAATAGGAATTTAACATATGCCTTAGAGAATGAGAAATAAGAATGCACATGCTTTGACTGGGTTGACCGTCTTACCGATGTCAGTGGTGGAAATGTACTAGATGGGATGCAGTTTAGCCGATGAAGCAACTGTCTTAGGAAGGACTACCGCCTGCGTGATGCCCCCAAACCCGTAGAACTGTGTGACTATGTCAGAGCTTCCCCTCTGGGTAGAATTCTTTCTCCTATACGGCAATATGGCTTCCTCCCCTGAGCGGCCCACACCAGGAAAAAGAAAACATTTCGATTCATTTATCACTAAGGAAGTAAAGTCTGGTTGCTAGGCATGACTGTTGCCATGGCAGCCACGTTGAGAGGCTGCCTTAGTTATTAAGTTATATTTCCATCTGCAATTAACACTCTCAGCCACGTCTGACATTAGCTGAAACAACAGCTTTGCTGCTGACCAGGATCTCTGATGTTCGTGTGCTGTATTCGCTTTTTCCCTCCCTCTTCTCAATTTGGGACTCCTTGTTGATTAAAAACAACAGTAGTTGTTAACTGAAACTTTAATCTATTTCCCTGTACAAAAAACGCTTTTTTTTTTTTTTTTGCTGTACGCGGGCCTCTCACTGTTGTGGCCTCTCCCGTTAAGGAGCACAGGCTCCGGACGTGCAGGCTCAGCGGCCATGGCTCACGGGCCCAGCCGCTCCGCGACATGTGGGATCTTCCTGGACCGGGGCACGAACCCGTGTCCCCTGCATCGGCAGGCGGACTCTCAACCACTGCGCCACCAGGGAAGCCCTACTTTTTTTTTTTTTTTTTTTTTTTTTTAATATTTCAAAAATACTCATAGGTGGAAGCATCACTGTTCCTGATCAAAGTGGAGAATAGCACGCACGGAGATTGGGCTGATCTCCTGAAATGAAAGGCCGCTGTCGGCAGACAGAGATCCTCAAGACAAAGAAACATCTTCAGAATGGAGCTCTCCGCGACCACCTGCAGGACGGACGGCCACACAGCCAAGGGGAGTGCGAGAAACAGCCGCGGAGCCATGACTACCTTGACCACCTTTAAAGGAAGATTGTTAAAAAATCATTTGTATAGACTGGGGTTTCTTTCCTTATACACGTGAGCATATATATGTGTATTCTTTACACATGTGCTAATAGTTATATTCAAACATGGTGTATATTCACATTTCAAGCAATTCATTATGAAAATTCTCAAAAAGACAAACTCATTTAACCAACTCTTCACCCTTATAAGTACCCTTCGAATTTTTTCCAGTGGATTTTTACATTCTAAGGATCTCTCCTTTGGAATAATTGACTTGTAAGATATTGATTATATAAAAACTTCAGTAATTTCATCAAGCACTAAATTGTTAGAATTCTATGAATAAATTATTTTGAAGAAAAATTGCTGAAGTTTGCACAAAACGATGCTACTTAGTTTCCTGTATTACTGATTCAAATTGTGAAGACAAAACATAGGGGATGCACCGGGCTAATTCTGTCTCGTGATCTGGCAGGACTTATGTTCTTTTCCCTTGTGGAAAGCATTTTACTTGCAGGATCTAACCCAGGTAAATGCAACATAAGCTAAAAGTCCATCTCACCGTAAGTGTGTCCTCTTGTGTGTGAATTATCGAGTGCGTCTATACATGCTTCTGGAGTCTAGGGCACTGCTGTCCAAACTTCTAGAGAATATCACGTGTGGCAAAGGTGACATTTTCACACCTGGAACAAATCCAGGCCCATTTCCCTGCTCTTCTGAAAGAAAGCAGCCATTTTGGCATTAGCATCAGTTTTGCTGCAAAGTATTTGTCTAATAATTTATATACTTGATAGCTTATGAGTAATAAGAGTTATTGTCTCATTTTGGGGTGGACTAAAGATAAACTAAACTCATGGTGTAATTTCAATTGAATTTTGAGTATTTGACGTGTTACATATTCATAACTTTCTATTATTTTGCACTTTTTTAGGTGACCTGCCCCCAAATTTAAACGTCTTGGGAAAGTTATTCCTCAAACCGAATATTAGGAACAACCACAATGATGATGATAAGAAATATCAAATTGCCTAGTTAGAGAATAATTCGTACTCTCGAATTAATTCAAACTTTTTTCAAGTCCTTTTAAGGAAGTAAGGGAAGCATAGAGTTTAGAATCAGAAAGACGTGGATATAAAGCCCAGCTTCATCACTTACAGGCCGTATGAATTGGCTCATCTTAAACCTTCAGTGTAATTTTTTTCTATTTAAACAAATATTAGTAATAATATCAACATCATAAGGTTGTTGTGAAGATTAAATGAGAAAAATCATGGGCCTTATATTTTTAAAAAAGGAAGATAAAATTTTAATTTCTGTCTTTTCCTCTTGCCTTTCCTCAAAGCACTCAGATTCTCAAAATAATAATAATAATAACAACAACAGCAACATAACTATGAGGTCAACTACAGAGAACATTTCTGTGTAACTCTGTTTTATTTCTTTTGGTGAAGTGATCTGAGTACCTAAACTGCTCACTGAGAATATAGCTGAATACAGCTAATTAGAGTTCATTAATGTGTACTTCCCTTTTCGCAAATTTAAAGATTATAAAGGGCCAAGAGAGTTATTACAGAAACTTGAGAGAATGTTTACTATTACTCAAAAGAGAGTTTAATCAATCTGGTTGTGGGGATTGGAAGAAAGAAAAAACACGCTATTTTAGGAATGCAGACTATAGAATATTTTAAGTATAATTTATTAGAGACCAAATAATGAGCAGAGTAGCCTGACTACTCTGAGTGAGGTTGACGTAGCAGTAGGCAGGGTATCCATAGCATATGTTAATGGTGGGTTTCTACAGCTGTTGCTAAATATATATATCTTTTGCACGTTACACCAATCTGCAACTCATATGAACGCACAAGCTAACATTAAATAAGCTCTCTTTCTATGATGTGTCAAGTACATGCAGATTGCTGGATGGAACCTCGATTGCAGTTTTTTCTTAACCAGATCGCTTTCTTCAGAACCGTCTGATGTGCTTGTTATAAACCTCAAAGCAGACCTGCTGACCCAGAATCCCCGGAGAGGGGCTAACAATTTCCCACACATTTTCATGCCCCTAGAAGTCTGAGGAATATCTTCTGTTGGCTCTTCTCAGGTAAGCCTCGGGGGAGGTGGAATCTGCCCCCTGCAGGCAGGATGCTCAGCTAACAGGGTGCCCAGGGGCAACTCGGGCTCTACAGGCACCAAAGTGCAGGTAAGGCCTGCAAACATGGATGACCTTGGCAGAGAGCGAGAGCGCTCTCCGAAGAAGGACTGGAGAGGGGTCTTTGTGGGGTACCCTGGGAACCCAGGTTTGGGTCCTGAAGAAGCTGGAGGCTTGAGCCGAGGGAAGAAAAAAACCGTTTCCAAATGCAGCTCAATGGGGGATGCTTTATGAACTGGGGGTTACAATTTGAGACTGAAACCAAGATCCAGTTTGTGCATGCTTATAGACTCTGTGTGTGGTCTTGATAATCACAATGAAAGATGTTTAAAAATAATCCTTCCCAGGGCTTCCCTGGTGGCACAGTGGTTGAGGGTCTGCCTGCCGATGCAGGGGATGCAGGTTCGTGTCCTGGTCCGGGAGGATCCTGCGTGCCACGGAGCGGCTGGGCCCGTGAGTCATGGCCGCTGAGCCTGCGCGTCCGGAGCCTGTGCTCCGCGGCGGGAGAGGCCACAGCGGTGAGAGGCCTGCGTACCGCAAAAAAAAAAAAAAAAAAAATCCTTCCCATGCACTATAATGGTGTGTGTGTGTGTGTGTGTGTGTACACAAGTATACATATATACGTATAAGTTCACACACAGAAAACAATATGTGTGCTATTTAAGTATATATGTTTATATGTGTATATATATGGAATACTTCTCAGCCATAAAAAAGAACAAAAATTTGCCATTTGCAGCAACATGGATGGACTTGGAGGGCACTATGCTAGGTGAAATAAATCAGGCAGAGAAAGACAAATCTTGTATGATATCACTTATATGTGGAATCTAAAAAATACAATAAACAGATGTTCTTAACTCTTAATCACAGTTAAAAACGCCCTATGTACTTCATTCTCTTCATATTAGTCTTAGGTTTCTGCATTCCCACGTTCAATTTTGATAATTATTCTCTTTATAAAGGAACAGATTGGTTTAAGATGGATTTACTTGTGTCTCTTGGAGAACACTTGTGCACATCAATGTTATTTCTTAATATTTTTATACAAGGAATCACTCTGAAATGAAAGTTGAGAGACATATCAATAGAAACATCTTTTACTCAACGTCATCTCTATGTTCATTTATATAGTGAGACTCGTCTGCTTAGTCTGGTCATTTCCACTTGTGGCTTGTTTGTACAGCGGACTAAATTCTGCACATAGAAAAGGAGCAATTAATTTGTCTTTCAACATCATTCTTTTTACGTGTGCTTCTTCAGAGTAGTTCAAACTGTTCCTGACATTATGGGATAATTGTCTTTAGGCCCATAATCTAGATTTGCCCTTTGACCCCCCAGTGGATGCTAATGCTTGAGTTCTGAAATGCCGACTCTCCTCTTCTTTTACCATAAAAGCCTCGGGTTGCTGAACAAATGTTTTTGGAAAGTTTCCAGGAACAACTATGATTTTCTGCTGTTGTGGCCTATATTGCTTTGCATCACGTTCTAGGATGTGGCCTCCGGCTGGCTTCAGACGCATTCGATCATTTCCGTTCAAATGCAGACATGCATCCTGACAGCCTCCCATCCTGAAACGCTGCAGTGTCCTCAACTCCAAACTTGGAAATGACTCACTGCCAGCATCACACCGACAGGCCCGGGGATGGCAAACGTTCCTCCACTTAAGATTCAGCACTTTAGTGGCGTTTTCATTTTCTTGATTTTCTTAGTGTCTCTCTGCAAAGAGCAGAAGCCCACCCTAGTCCTTACACAGCAGAGTACAACGTGAGCACAAATGTCCTAACTGAATTCTGTCGACATTATCTGTGCTTGATTATTTTATCCATTATGCTGATTTAGTAAAGACTTCGAGTCTTGAGTTATATAATCCTGAAAGCAGAAACTCTAGTGGTTAAGCAAGGAGTGCAGTCGTTTATTTCCTTAGATGATGAACATCAAGGTCAGGAAGGAGAGGCTGTGGACCGCCTACCCAGATGCTTCATTCTAAATAGAAAATATTAGAATATTTTCAATACATTAGTGACAATAGTGAATTCTCACCTTATAAGTAGAAAGGAAAGGAGGTTGGTAATGGATGCATCTATTTTTAGCGGTCAGAGAATGGATGGTTTTGTATTGTCTGCATAACTCTACATACTTATTTTATGAGTCAAAATGCTCAGTTATGAATCAAAGCACTGTTGATATGAACATACAGCCTTGTACCTGATCAGTTAACACGACTCAACAAACTCAATCGACGACATAAAAGAAGCAATCATTTCCACTTACAAAACAAGAATAACAGCAACTAAAAATTCCTTGGCCACTGTTGGGGCTCAGGCCACCCCAAAATATGCCAAGTGGTATACTGATTATTTTGGGTGAAAGCTACTTGAGAAACAGCCGATACAGAAGGACACTCTGACCCTCCCCTCTGTCTCTCTGAAAACAGGAAATAAATCTCCCGTGTGAAAGGTACTCTCTCTCTCTAGCAGCAGGTAGAGAAGCATCCTTATTACCAGAGATGGGGGATTTCAGGCCAAAAAGTCTGTACAAACAAAACTTGTTGCTTCTTTATTCATTTACTACCCCAAGCCCACACTCTGTTTAGATTCTTACGAATTAAACCCCCAAGCCTAAATTTCTTTGTTCTGTCAATTCCTCACACATTTCGTCTTTTTCAAAAATGTATAAAAGCTGGCTGCTTTGGCCACATTTTAGTTGCTATTTATTGGAGATCTCCAGGCACACAGATTAAATTTGTTTTCTCCTGTTAATCTGTCTTGTGTCAATTTAATTATGAGAGAAGCCAAAAAAACCAAGGGGACTAGAGAGAGATGTTTCCCCTCCCCAATGCCACTTAAGACAGCAACGGTAATAAACTGATTTATGTAAAGCATCCTTTGGACACCAACTCTGCGTGTGCAGACGCCCTGTGGTAGGTTAGATTGACAACATTTACAAGTGCTGCAGAGCAACCCGATTTCTTAGAAAAGTCCTTAACAAGATGTTTTGGTAAATGTTAGCAAAGTAATCATTTCAAATAGAAATAGCAAATATTGTCAAGCCTAATTTTTTAGTACTTAACTGGTGTGAAGACTTTATCAAAAGTACAATTGAAAGTTCTTAGAATTATGCATGATTTGACCTTAAAAGTTGAAGGGACGCATTGCATTTTTGCATCCGGAGAATATGTGTGGTCCATTGGCATGTTTCAGGTCATATTTTGATGTCTTCTGCTCTAAGGCACTGTCGCTGGGTGACCTTTCCGTTTGTTTGCAAAATCTGTGACAGCCTATTCGGATCTGCTCTTTTATGTCCACATATTTGATAGAAAAGAACACTTTGACCCAGACACTTAAAACTGGGGAAGAGGGCTTCCCTGGTGGCGCAGTGGTTGAGAGTCCGCCTGCCGATGCAGGGGACGCGGGTTCGTGACCCGGTCCGGGAAGATCCCACATGTCGCGGAGCGGCTGGGCCCGTGAGCCATGGCCGCTGAGCCTGCGCGTCCGAAGCCTGTGCTCCGCAATGGGAGAGGCCGCAACAGTGAGAGGCCTGCGTACCGCGAAAAAAAAAAAAAGCCTTGGGGAAGGGACAGTTGATGTGAAAAGCGATATTTGCACAGCAGGACAGGTGAGAGACCAGCAGAGGAAGTGAAGAGAGTGGGTGAGGTCAAGGAGCAAAGAACCTTATGACCGACTGTATTTGATCAGAGAGGCAGACAGATCCAAAGGGAAAAAACTGTCCCGAAGTGAAAACAAGCCACCCGTCTCCTCGACGCACCCCTTCCGCCGCAAAGTAGGAGAGAAACGCAGGGAAAACATAGACGGTGCGGACAACTCTTCCTGTACTGGAAGCCGACCAGGGCTGGGCTCCCGTCTTCTGCGCTCTGGCTTGCGCTTATTAGTTAAGTAAGAGGTGCTCACAGCTGCTCCAGCGTGCGGCCAGGACCCGCCGGACACCGTGCGCCCACCTCCTGCATCGTTCTTTCCTCTCCCCCAAAGAATCCTACGCTGGAAGAAGAATGCTTCTCTCATAATTGTATGTCCTCCTAAAGTCTAAGAAAGTATGTGAGACTCTAATTACCCCTGAATGAACTACTCTAACTTATTTAGGGAGAAAAATTGAATGGACTGGAACATTCTTTGGACGGAGTAATGTTGATAACTACAGGTAGTCTTGATTTATGACACACTTGGAGCCAAAACATCCTTATTATTTCAAGATAAGCATGAATATATCTCTGCTTTTATTCTCTAGGAGGAAGAACAATGATAATGTACTAGGAACATTTTCATAAATAGTTTGATATCTCACCTACCTTTTAAATCCAAATCTTGAAGTCTGCATAAACACAACAGAGTTTTATAAAGATGTTCATGTGGGAACAGTTCAGTGCATTTCTAATGGAGTGGAATACATTCATCCCTTCCAAAGGCCTTGCAAGCTTTTTGTGCTGCAACGCTTATTCAGTCATTAATTTACCAAGTACCCACTGAGCTCCCCGTGGCTTGTTAGAAACACCCCGTGAATCATTTGTTCAACTGTAACGTGTAGCCAATTTGTTCAGAAGTGTTGTAGGTATTCGCTCCATGTGGTATGTTGTGCTGAGTCATGGGGTATAAATTTTAATAGGACTCGGGTCCTGCCATTAAGAAATGAACAGTCTAGTCCATGTCTTATTTTATTCCTTTTACTTGAATATCCCATGGCAAGTTGGAGGTAAATATGTTGAAAAGACATTCATTTCTCAGGACACAGAGAACTCCCCCAAAAAACCAATTAAGACTCAAGTTTATCTTACAGGTGTATGTAGCCTCCATGAGTCGGTAAAGACCCCCAAACCGTGACACCGAATCCTGGGAAATAAAGAAAAAGGAACGAGGATGCTGCTGTGGGTTCTCGCCTTTACCCTTTTATCCACGTGGCTGCTGCTGTTACTAGTACTAACACTTGAATGTTGGGGTCCCTACCTCAGGCGCTGGTGATAACATTGGCCCTTTCTTTAGGAAATTTTCTCCATACTGGGTTGTTAGTGCAGCTGAGCACGTGGACCAAGCCCCCTTGCGCTCCTGCACCCATGTGTGCTCCGTATTTATGCTTCGCAGCCAGCCCACAGAATCATCCGTGTCCACAGACACGTGTACACACACGGGTGAGTGTCCACACACGTGCTCCACGGTCTGTCAGCTGAGAGGCCAAGAGGCCCTAGAAGCAAGACAATTCGCCCGAGATGGCAAGTACCCCTGTGGTCCGCTCCCAAAGCCCGTCACCCACGCCAACCATGAGAACTTCCGACAAATCCGAGGCCAGGGATGTTCTGATCAGTTCCCAGAAATATCAAGGTCTTAAAAGACAAGGAGAGTCTGGGAAACTGTCACAGCCCAATGGAGCCTCAGGATGACCCAGTGTGGTGCCCGGGGTGGGATCCTGAGACAGAAAGAGGATGTTAGGGGGAAAGCTGAGGCGTATGCATAAAGTGTGGACTCTAATAAAAACGTGTCAGGGCTGGTCCATTAACTGTGCAAATGTACCATGGAATTAAGTTGATAATAATAGAAGTTGGCTTGGGATCTTGAGAATTCTATGCTGTCTTCACAGTTTTTCTGTGAATATAAGTCTATTCTTAAATTTCAAAGTTTATTAAGAAATAAAAAATGTATCATGGTCATGATTTAAAATATTATGATCTGTTTAAGAAATATACCAAGTATTTATAAAGGAATATGATGTCTGGGATCTGCTTTAAAACACATGAAGGGTGCTGTATGTAAGGATAATAAATGATGCAAGAATAACAAAATGTATTGTTGAAGCTCAGTGATGGGGCTCCTTTAATTATCCTTTCCACTTTTGTGAAAAAGTATTAATATAAAAATACAAAAACATTAAAAATGGAAAGGCAATTCCCAGAAGAAATATTGTAAATGACAAATAAGCATATGGAAAAATACCACTTCTCATAGAAAAAGTGTGGAAACAATCCAAATGGTCCTTAGTAGAGTGACCGAGACATCCATTACAATAATACCATACTATTACATAATATATATGTGTGTGTGTGGATATATATAATAAAGGTATAAAGTATAAGGAAGATTGCATAAGTATATGCACTGGCATGAAAAGATACAAAAAATATTTTAAGTGAAAAAGGCAAGATACAAAACAATTCTTAAAGTATGATGTATTATATTTCTAAATATATTTAAGAATATGCACCATAAAATATTTGTAATTGTAATACATCAAATTGTTACCAGTCTTTGGGATTAGGATTAGAAGGAATCAGATTTTATCCATGATGAATTTGAGTTTCCATAAAATAAATGGAATTTCAAAGCTTAAGATGCAACACAATTAAAATACAAAAGAAGACTTGTTTATTGAAATATTATTTATTATAAAAATCTGCATAGAACTAAGACATTTGACAAAAATGAAATGTGCAGCAAGTAGACGCCTGTGTATTAAACATGGGATGGAACTGTGAACAAGATAGACCCTGACCAGTGGCTGATCCGACAGTTTAGTGGAGAGATGGATATTCATAAAAGATACCCCTAGGTGTGCTTTGGTAAGTTATGTACTACGAGGAAGAAATATGGGACAATGAGAGCATATGTCAGGGGAATGTGACCTTCTCTGGGAATAAAGGTCTTTTGTGAGGATGTGAAATTGAGCTGATGTTCAGGCAGTAACCTTCAGGCGGTGTTTCTCGAAGTGTGGTTTCTGGAGCAGCAGCGGCAGCAGAAGCATCTGGACCAGTTCCAGCGCCTGGAACTTGTTAAAATTGCAGACTCTCAGATCTAACCCCAGACTCACGGGATCTGCAGCCCAGGACGGGGCCGCTGTCCTGTGTCCTACCATCCAGGGGATTCTGATGCACGGCATGGTCTGAGAGCCACAGGCTTAGGAGAAGAGTCTAGGCCGAAGGTAGACAGTGGTCCAGGCAGCAGGTGCATGCGATGCTAATGGTCAGATGGGACGGACAAGCATTAGAAAGGGACGGCAATAAACCCAGCTCTGCTGAAACAGAAAGAAGGACGACTCAGAGACTGGATTCTGGAGAAGATGGCGGGGCCGTGTCCCTCAGGGACCCCAGGCCATGTTAAGCCCCGTGGGTTTTATTTTAAAAACAATAGGAGAGCTACGGGAGGGGGAACAGGTGGTGTGATTGTTGTTGGCGATGATGATATTTTTTAAAAAGGAATAGGTCAAAAACTGTTAACTACTTAAGAAGAATATTGTTTTCAAAATCTTAGTAATCTTGTGGCCTTTTATAAGCACTGCACACGTAAAAAATCTTCAGTGTTTTGGTTGCACCTGTCTGTGAAGGTGGTCTAAAAGACCTGTGACGTGTACATTTTAAATGAGCACATCTCTGCTTCCTGTTTCAGATTCTGAATAAAGAGGAGATGATTCATTTGACAGGATCTAGCAACAATCATCCTCTCAGTTTTGATTACTTATTATAAACTCTATTTTAATTTTTATTTTATTTCTTAAAATAAATTTATTTATTTATTTTTGGCTGCGCTGGGTCTTCATTGCGGCGCGCGGGCTTTCTCTAGTTGCATCGAGTGGGGGCTACTCCTCGTTGCGGTGCACAGACTTCTCATTGCGGTGCACAGACTTCTCATTGCGGTGGCTTCTCTTGTTGTGAAGCATGGGCTCCAGGGGCACAGGCTTCAGTAGTTGTGGCACGTGGGCTCAGTAGCTGTGGCTCGTGGGCTCTAGAGCGTAGGATCAGTAGTTGTGGCGCACGGGCTTAGTTGCTCCGCGGCATGTGGGATCTTCCCGGACCAGGGCTCAAACCCATGTCCCCTGCATTGGCAGGCGGATTCTTAACCACTGCGCCACTAGGGAAGCCCCTGAACTCATTTTATTTTTAAATGTTGAACACTAATCTGTCAGAAAGAGAATTAAAAAGAACTTTCTCATTAGATTTAAATCAGGCATTTAATTTCATCATGCCCTAGTTTTATAATTAAAGTGGCAAAAATCCCTGTGAAGAACACAAGAAAATAAGTAGAGTTACTATTCAATTCGCAGAAGTGTCTTTACACAGATAACCCTCCAAAGGGAAATATTAACGTCCGTCATTACTCACTGACGTTAACGCATTGACTTAATGAGCGTTTGGAAGTTATAATTGTTATTTTAGTACCTCAGGATATACATATTTCTTTCTTTCTTGGAATCCCTACAAACTATTTGAGCCAGAAAGGAAATTTCCCTTTACTCCCTACCAGTTTTACTCACCACCCTACCAAATACAGGGAAGGAAATACATCAAATAATTCAAAATTTGGCACTAATGCTATGTTATGTATCCAAAATTGGCAGAAACCTTGCATAAGATATTTTTTTTATTCAGTTGTGTTGAAACACAATTTTTAAACTGAAAGTGTGTTAGTCACAAACAGACATCCTTCAGACCCTAAACGTATGTCACGTAGAAGCCTCGGAGGAACGGCTGACCACCTGCCGTTACTTGCCGGTGGGGAAGCAGAGGTGGCGCAGCGCTAGAGGGATGCCCATGTGCTTAGGGCTTCCTGTATAGTTTGAAGCTCAGTGGAAAGATTAGAATCTGGCAACTGCAGCCCAAACACCTCCTGTGTTTTTCATTATAACATATTTAATTTTCTTTAAAAGCCCAGATAAAAGAGAGATACAAGTCAGAAGAGTAGTCTTCTTGAAAAGTCTCAAGAAAGGGTTGGCATCTCCTTTTGCCAAGAGGCAGTTTCAGAGCCTTGGTATTGGAGAAGCTCTGGGTCTCGCTCTACCAGGTGGGGGTGAGCGCTGTCCCCCTCTGCTGGGGCCAAAAGTCAGAGTCCAGGTGCTGGGTGATTCCATTTCAGGTGAGAGAGAGAGAGAGAGAGAGAGAGAGAGACAAAAATCTGCAAGCTCGTTTTGCTCACCGCACGACAGGCCAATGAATCGGAGATGAGGTGTTGAAGCAAGAAATACGGCTCTATTCAGAAAGCCGGCGGACCGAGAAGAGGGTGGACTGGTGTCTCTGAAAAACCATCTTATCGGGGTTGGGATGCCGGTTTCTTGTATAGCACAGAGACGGGTAGGAGATGAGGAAGCAAAGTAAATAGGCCATATGTTTTGCAAATGTCCCCTGGAATGGCCAGCTTCGGGGAGGGGATGTGTTAATTTCTTCTATCCTGCAGCCAGCCACAGGTGGACAGGGTCCGGATGTACAAAGGCACTTTGGTTTAATATTCAGGCAGAGGGGCAGGGTTCCCTGAGGCAGGCCATTATGTATGATTATATAACAAAAGCAAGGAAAAACAAAGGTTAAAGTCAAAGACACAGATGAAACACAGAGTCCGATTTAGCTCTTTCCTGTTACATTACCTCCAAAACTCATCGCTAATACATTTTTCCTGGTTTTTTGTTTGTTTGTTTTTACAATCTTGGACCAACATCTGTTAGGAGGGAGGCAGCCTGGAACGCTAAGCTGAGGACAGGGAAATGGTCCAGCCCCGAGCAACTCCCCGTGCCCAAGGACCTGTGGGTTAGGACAGGAAACACAGCACACGCGCCGTGCCAGTATTTGTAAGCCCTGATGTGTAGCATCCCTTTTGACCTTGACTGTGGGCATAGTTTAGAATGCACAGAATTAGGTCAAATTCCTGAAACCCCAAATTCCTGTCTGGCTCTGCTCTCAATTGTCTGAAAATATTCAGAAGTCACCCAAATCAGACTCAGTTTCCTCACTAAGCATGATTTCCACACTTCCTGCTTTTCAGGGTACTTAGAAACTCCAAAGGAAGCCAGGCGTGAGCTACAGGTTGGAAAGAAGAAGGGACCATGTGAGTGAGGTAACCCCGTGGACCGCAGGGTTCAACTCGTCAGCCAGCAGCTGTCCAACGGTGTATTTCGTTTTTCATATCTTTGGACAAAGAGAGCTGGGAGATGGATCTTCTGTAAGAATGTCCCTGACATCCTGACAAACCACTCCCAGACTTAGCCAGCCTTCCAGAAAATATATTTTCGTGGAGAACCTGATGGCCCTTTTATAAGGCTTTTCGTAATTGTAGGATCAAACCTCTTTTCACAGTTAGAAGTGGCAGAACTCACAGCTGAATTTCCTTCTCAGTGCAAATGTTTGAAGAGCTTAACTTATTCTTTTCCAAACGTGGGATATGACCATTTTTTGACTGGTGCCCAAATGTGCAACTTACAGCCTATTTTGCATAATATTTTAATGATTACTTATGTATTATATTTTCATCTTTAGTGATGAAAGACTTAAGTTTGTTAGAAACTTCACAACTTTAAATTTGAAGTGCATCTGCAAGCAAGAGAAATAGCAGCTAACCAAATAGCAATCTGAGGTTTATTCACATTCTTTTTTTTAAACACTTCTTAATGAATATTCAATGACATATTCAATGCATATTACATGGCCATTAATAAACAATTATCAACTCCACTATAATGTAACATGGGTACTTGTTAAAATTCTGCAAGAGGAAACAAAACATTCAAGAAAGTATTCAGAGCAAGATTCCCAAATTCAAGTGAGATTTGAAAACAGGTCCTTCATCGTGTTAAAGCAAAGTTGAACCCAGGGGCAATTTGACAGAATTGTTGAGGGCTGACTTTCTTACAGCAGGGTGGCCAAACCTTGTCGAAAACTTTTCTGACAATTTGTTCCAGTAACTTCCTTGCCTTGAAAGTTGTCCAGGTTCAAGTTATTGCTATCAAAGAAGTTGACCAGAAAAACTCTAGAAATATTTAAGGTTACGATTAGATGCTCTTCCAAACTTTTCACACTGAGTTGTTTTTTCCATTTTATTTTGAGCTTTGGAAAATGTATTTAATAATTATTTTTGAAGTATACTGAAAAACACATATGGTAGGAAGCCTGAAGCTTTTCTGATGGTGAATTATTCCAAATATGCGACGACTGTATTTAACTTTCATACCCTGGCAAACCTATCTTCATGTACTAGTTCCTCTAAAGAGGCAAAACTTACTATTGATTCCTTGGGAGAATAATAACAAAGTGAGGCACTGAATTGTGATGCAGACCAGTAACTGCATCATGTTTTCTTAATGGTCCTTTTCTTTAAAAAATAAGTAGTAGTTGATTTTCCTTTCTGGAAAATTCTATGTAACACAATACACTCTCACTTTGTAAACTGCACGTGCTTCCTGGCCTTTTAAAAAGTTCAGTGTTAGAATTATGCTTTCAAAGTTATTGACTGTCATGTTCTCCTAGAGAATTCTCAATTCACAAAGGCTTCATAGCTTTGTGTAACAAACTCAGTTACCTTTCTAGCTTTAAAGACTTTGAAGCCAACTGAGATGACAAATATAACTTTGAACCTTAGTAGCAGTGGCTGATGTAGCAAAAATAGAAATGAAGTGTCCCCCCCCCCCAGAACAAATCACCCCTTGTAGTATTTGCTTTTCAGAAAAGAAGCTGCGGCCAATAACCCAGAGACAAAAGGACCCAATTACCCGGCGGCCTGGTGCCAGCTGTGACTGTTTTGAAATAATGCAGGAAGAAGAAGAATGCAACACTTTCACTACTTAGATCCTTATCATATACCCGGGAGTGCGAACCCCCACATATAAAATCTTCTCCGATTCCCGAAGGGGGCTGGCCCAGTTCTTAAGGCGCTAGCCGGCTGTGTCTTCCCTCCTGTCTGGCAGAACAATAAAGCCATCTCTCTCTTCCTCCAAAATCTGTCTTCGTGTTTCTGTTCGGCATCTGTGCACAGAGAAGCCGAGATTTCGGCAATATGACTTCAAACGTTCACTTTTCTCTATTTGAATGGACCCAGGAAAAGTGGACTTGGCAAATCTCTGTTTTGATGTTGCAGGTTCAGAAAGTTACAAGGCTCAGATACGGTGTGCTTTCAATGAAATGCAGCTAAGAATCACAGCTAAACACAGTATCAAGAGAGATGGGCTTAGAGAGACCAAGCTTGGGAGGAAAACATACCTGCACTAGAAATGAAAGTGGTTTTCACCATAAAACTGAAGATTCATCCTGGAATAAGATAATTATGAGATTCTTAGAGCTGATCATCCAGTTTGGTTTATTTATTATAAAATTCGTTTTTATTTGCATCGTACCCACGATAAATGTTTCTTTTAAAAGATTCTACCTGGTGTGAAGCCCCGCAGACTCCCCGCCTGTCCTAAGAGGTGTGTGTGTGTGTGAGGCCTCCCTAACCGTGGATGTGGACACTATCATGGACCCTCTATTCTCCATGAAAATGTGTAAGAAATGCAGCGTGTCTCTACTGGAGGAAAATCAAGAACACTGGCTGAGCACCAAGCGCTTCAGTACTTAGAATGAGGCTTTTAGTCCAGGCTCATCCCTGGAACTTCCACATTTTTCACGCTGGATTTTTTCAGCTATGGGAGTGGACGTTACACCTTCACATTCCCCTCGATACAAACCGGCAAAGCTGCAGCAAGAAGGCTATCGTGCCCACCCCAGCTCAGATAGCACATGTGCTGCCCCCAACCGGGAAGGACCAGCACCTCCAGGTGGCCACATCCATGGACCAGAGTCCCCACCTGAGAGGAAACGTAGCTGCCCCATCTGATCAGACCTCACACTTACCTGTCCCCTACAGGTGCCCACCTGTTTCAGAGTCAGAGGTATCTTTGCCTCATAGCTTCTTATGGAACTAAATCCCTGGTTCCCAGAAAAGTATTGACTCTGTACATTGGCTGGGCTAGAAAATTACTGATGAGCTCTGGAAGAGGGTGGGCTTTGTAAAGGTGATGGAGGCATCCCAGAGGTCTCAGGAAAACGCAGTATGAAAACCTGTATCCTTTACATACGATTTGAAAACAAACATACTATTACATATTTGCACATGTGATAGAATATTTTTACAATAAAGCACAGGAAGGATACATAACTTCAGAAAAGTAGTTAATTATTAGGGGAAAAGAGGAGTACACAGATGTATTTGGGTCTTGGTTTGACAGTTAAGGGTTGATTTCTATAAAAAAATAATAAAGAAATAGAGCAATATAGAGCAATGATAATTTTTATTACATTTGGGTAATAAGAACCCTAAAGTCTATTAATTTTGATTAGACTTTCAAAAAGTTTTAGTGCCTTAAAAAGACTAATCTAATTAGACAGTGCCAACTAGAAGACATTTTTTCCTTATTTGGGCAGTACTGCTTGAGGGCACTTTATAACAATACTCTGAATCTTCCGTTTTCCTGTCAAGTTAATCAAATAAATTGTGCTTCAGTTTTAAAATCTTAAAAATAAAACTAAAAGTGAACTTATTAAGGTGAATTATGGGGCTCAGTGTTCCCTCAAGGGGCTGGACACCATCAGACACCCTGTCCCACACTGGGCGTCACTTTGCATCTTTGGAGCAGCAGAAATGGCTGTTTCACACCTTTTTATGCAGGACGATGCTTTGTTTCCATTGACCACCATGATATAGAACGCATTAGATGAAGGTCCAAGACTTCCACAGATTTCACGCGGGATCAATGGATTACAAGTTATTGAATTACAATTAAATTTACTTTGGTGGATCTGAGAGATTTTAAATTACATTTCATAAAACACGTCGACAATTTTTATCCCATAAAAAAAGTGACCACTTGATTTCCCATTATTGAAGGAAACACAAAATACTGGTTTTTTTAGAAGGTGACCTAGTAAGAAACGTTGAGTCCATTTCATCATTTAGGTAATTCATTTCTCCTGTTGGAATGCAGTTGATGGGAAGGCAATCTCAGTCAGTCTGGGAACTAATGTCCATGGGTCACCTCCTTCATGTCAAGCCCGAGGTCCTGGAGACCCTGGAACAAGTAACTCAGAGCTGCACCCTCCCCGCTGCCCCAGAGCTCACATTTCCGGAGTTAAAAGATGGGAAGTGCAGGCTGAAATGAACGGGGCAGCTCCCAAAGTGGTGAGGCTGCCAGCAGGCAGTAGGGCAGTGGTCCTAGAGCCCCAGTGAGAATCAGGGTTACTGGCGGATCGTTAAGACACGGAGACTGGCCCTGCCCTCTGCTCACACCCAGAGATGCACGACACAGAGAGGCTTATATTCTAGTGGAAGGGACAGAAAATCAGCCAATGAACAGCCGTTCTTTCAAAAACACATACTTCTGTGTGCCCACCGCGAGCCTGGCACGACTGGGTGCCCTGACACATAAAGATCTTCCTTATTTTTCAGCATGTTTATTCTTCACTGTCTACATTGTTAGAATTTCTGCAGCCCTTCACAGAGCACCTGGATTAGATTTCAGTCCTTCAATGTTCAAAAAAAGCCTAGTTTATTGTTACATCTTTCTTGGGTCCTCTCTCTCCTGCTCTGACCATCCAGCCTCACATCCCCACACCTGGACGCAAGGCGGACACCCTCCAGCACAGGGGCTGAGGGATGGGCACCCCTCAGCAATGAAGGAGGAGCCCTTCGACTCCAGGGTCGTACACTCTTTCGCTCTTGATTTTTCTCCCGTGAAGATTTTTTTTGCTAGAAGTGCCTTTTTCTAAATGCCGAGGGAGGAGGAAAAAGGCAAGTCATGAAACTGTGCAGTGTCACAGAGGCTCGCCCTTTGCTCGGCTGACACCTGTTGAAACATCCTTCTTTGCTAACACATACTTAAGAAAAAAAATTGGTTGAATGCATTGAAATTGGGAAATTTTTTGATCAAGGAGAAATAATAATAAAAAACCCTACTAGATGCTTTATAAGACCCAGGACAAATGCAACAAGGAGTATTTGTACATTCTGTGCATTTTTCTCTTGGGGATTAATGGTGGGAAATACCATCTAGTTGAACGTTTCCCAAGCTTCCAGAGGTAGCAATCACCTGGAAGAGCAATAAAAAAATAAAGATTCCCGGGCTTCCCTGGTGGCGCAGTGGTTGAGAGTCCGCCTGCCGATGCAGAGGACACGGGTTCGTGCTCCGGTCCGGGAAGATCCCACGTGTTGCGGAACGGCTGGGCCCGTGAGCCATGGCCGCTGAGCCTGCGCGTCCAGAGCCTGTGCTCTGCAACGGGAGAGGCCACAGCAGTGAGAGGCCTGCGTACCAAAACAAACAAACAAACAAAAATAAAGATTCTTGAGTGTGTCCCTTGGGGAGTCGAGTTCCATGATGTCTCTGGATACCCGCAGCATTTTCTTTGTGCCTCTTTTGGACCCTATTTCCTTGTCTTCTTTTATGGGCCTTGGAAATTATGATTATACTCTTCTTAAAAAATAGAAGGTCCATCCAGTAGGTAATCACGGGATAAATAAAGTCACCAACCCAAAATGCAAAGCCAGGGTGCTAGGGGTAAGTCTAGCCCTACCTTCCTTTCTCAGTGATGACCCGACGCCCTGCCGTGATGAGCTCAGGTATGGATGGACATGGGGGAGGAGGGTCTGAAAGGCGTGTGCACGTTTGGAAGCCATTTTCCACAATGTCAGCGTCACGTGCCTGGAACTCTCCAGAGGATGAAGAGATAGAATAAATCCAGAAGGCAGATTGGCAGCTCATAAAGGGTCGTGGAAGAACAAAGACGTGTTAATGTCTGAAGGGAGGTCTAGGCCACGGTGTTCCCAGATGGTCAATGGGCTACATATCGCGCTGTGAGTCTCAGCTTGAACATTATCATTTGGGGGTACCCTGATGACTGTCAGTGTATTAATGCTGGGGACAGGCTTTCTGGTTTCCAGGACGCACATTTGAGGCTCCCAACACATTCTTGTGTTTCTGTCCAAGAGAAGGAATATTTCCGATCACTCAAATTAAATCCAACAAATACTAACTGAGGTCCAATTACGTGTGAATCATTGTGCTGGGCTTGTAAACATGAGGAAAAGATGCAGCCATATGCTGGTGGAGCTCACAGTTTAGTTCAGAAAATAAACTTCAGAATTTCCAGGAACTCAGATTGTTTTTGGCATATATTTTGATTTGTACAATTATTTGTAGAACAACAGCAAAAGAAGAGATCCAACATGATATACCTTTATATTTACAGTTTCCTACTGCCTTCACTGAAAGTGGGGTCCGGCTGCTCACCGCTCAAAAGCCAATAAAGGGGCCAGCGTGGTGGAAAGGAAAGTTTGCTTTATTTCAGAGGCCGGCACCCTGGGTGGGGGGAGGGTGGACTCATGTGGAAAGGCCGACTCCGCGCGCACTGACGCACAGTGGGCAAGAGCTTCTATAGGCGGAGGGAGGGGCTACATACAGAGACAGCGCAGTCAGCTCTGACAGTCATCTTGAAATTTGTCGTCGGTGTTCTGACCAGCATCATCTTGATTGCTTTAAGTACAGTTACTCTTCAGTTCCAGCGTCGGTTTGTTCCCATTTCTTTGAGACCAGTTCGCAGAATTGTGGCAGCTGGTGTCATGGCTGAGGTCTGGTCATCACGTAGTTTAACTTCTTCCACCTGGTGGGGCTTTCAGTGTCTATAAAACAGCTCAAAGGACATGGCTCAGAATATTACCTAGAGCCCTTGAGGAGGAACTAAACGTCCTTGACTTTGCTTAATGACTACACTATTATCATTTAGTCTTGCTGGACTGTTTTCCTTTGTTTCTGCATTTTCTCACTTCTCTGATTAAACTTATTATTTGGCTAAAGTTTTTCCACAGACAAAAGGCAGGCTGAGGACATGGCGGGCAAGGACCAGAGGGTCCTGCTTCTTTTCAAGAGGAGAACGGCTACTTGTAGACTGTAGGCCTTTTCCTCAGTAAGAGGGTGACCGTGATTAGAGAAACCAAACCAGGGTTATCACCCGGGAATGAGACAGCCGGGGTGGAAGTGGAGGCAGCGGCAGCTTGAAGGTGCCCTGGAAGCATTCAGAGGGGAGAATTTGGGGGGAAAGGTACATTTAGTAGGGAATCTGTGTTCTACAATATAATTCCTTGCCTTTTTGATCTCCCCTCTAGAATTGCTTGTAAAAGAATCATTTCTCAGTGATATCTTGTAGGAGTGGATTTTCTCGTTGAGGAGGAAGAGAATTGCTGAGCTCTGCTCCAAGGCAAGTGGGGGAAGAAAACCAGATGTTCTCACTTACATAGACACTATCCGTATAAGTACCATCATTTGTTCCACTCAGAAATACATAAAAACATATGCAAAGGGATAAACTCCATGCCGTCAGAAGGTCTAAAGGACGTTTCTAGAATTGGAGATTTTTGTACAAACTCTAATGGAATGATCAGTAATAGAATGAAGGCTCATTCCTCATGGAACAGCAAAATTCATTTTATCTGAGAAAAGAGTTCCGGGGAGTTTCATTATAAATTTTCCTTTGTGCAAAGTTCTGTTTTCTGATTGACGTTGGCCGTGGGTCCCTACTTAAGGCTTGTTTAAAATCTGGTGTCTGGGTTCAGATACAAGCTCCAGTGTGGTCTTGGAAACAGCTCTCATAAGTTGTACTTCTTCAGAGGCTGCAAGCCAGAGCTCTTTATAAATTAATTTAGAATACTTCCTTTTTCTGTTTTGCAAATCACCATGGTTAAAAATGGATTAAATGGATGTCATCAGGATACTCGAACATTTAACCCGCTCTTGAACTGAGAGGGTGCTGTTACTTCTCCCATGCCCTCTGACACAACAGAAATTCCATAGAATGATCTATTTCACAAACAACAAAGTAGAGAGAAAGACGACTGAAAATCACCGACTTTGGTTTTGTCTAGATTTCTGACTCCAAATTGAATAAAAACAATGAGGCTTTGTAGAGTCAGTGAGTGTCCCTGAAGGGGGGGTGGGGAACTCCAGAAGCCCAGGAAAGCCCAGTACCCACCCCTGCCGGGATATCAGCTACCACCCACCCTGAGCCACACTGCCCCCTCCCATCCTCGAGAGAGAGTCAAAAATACGGGTGGAGGTGAGCATTTTTTTTTTTTTTTTGCTCCGTTCTTCTTCTGGGAGCTGGGCACGCTCTCCTCTGGGAGCTTTTCGTCTGCGCCTGGAGGAGGCTCTGGCTCAGAGGCCCCTGCAGCTCCCAGACAGGGAGGGACAGGAGGGGACAGGGAAGCAGTGGACTCAGGGCACGTCCCCCCTCGGGTCTGAGTTCCCTAGGCTGCCTCTGGGGGCGGGGGTTCCTGTACCAGCTGGTTGCGTTGCCCGCGGGGCTTTTACTTGTAAGGAGGGAACCCGCGGGGACAGGGGATACCTTTGGCAGAACTGGAAGTTCTCTCTTGATTTTGAAATTAAGAGGTTGAAAGCATCAGCAGGTACAGGAGCCAGAGAGGAGGTGAGGACAAGACGGGAGGGTGGCCAAGGCCCCACGTACTGACCAGGGGACCACGGGGCCGCCAGGGAAGCTGAGGGTCGCTGAGCATGGGGACCAGGTGTTATCGAGGACCCGAAGCTTCACGGTGACGTCTTGGCCATTCAGGGCACACGGCCAAGAAGATATGGACGGATCAGCCCAGGCTTGGAGTTCTGCCTGCTGCTCGTGATAACAGGCCCGCGGGGCTAGGGGTTGGTGAGAGCAGCTGTATCTGGATTTTCACGGGGCAAATGTACAATCACCAGAGTGATGTGTACTGATTTCACTTTGGAGAATATTCATTTTAGCACCGTCTGCATTGATGTTTCTCCAGTCTTTATATTTAGAGCATACAGGGGCTGTTGGAACACACATTTAGAGAAAGACACTGTGAAATTGGAAAGGGGAAGTGTTCCGCAGGGATCTGGGAAAAGGAAGCAGAGCTAAGCCCAACGAAGGCCAGAGCCATGGCTCCCCCCGTCCCGGTCGGGTCCAGGATCGGCGGGAGGCTTAGCCCAGGCCAAGCGGGCGGGGACACAGGTGTGTGAGGCACCGGGCAGTTTACTCTGGGCATCTTCTTCTTCCTCCTGGGAGGACCTCGGCCTCCAGGACCCCGAGTCTCCCCCTGCATCTCCCATTGGGCCTTCACGTAACAGGTGCTGCTACATCTTTGCTGAACTGAATTCCACTGGAGGAAGCTTCTGGAGAATTTTCCCAGAAACGAGAGAGGGGGCAAAGGGACGGACGTTTGACCAGAGAGGCACATTTTCTGGAAGGTTGTGGAAGTGAACAAAGAACCTCAAGGAAGTCATCTTGCCCGTAAAATTCTGGGCGTACGGTTCATGCTCACCCAGTGCCTGCCACTCCTCCCTGAGGGCTGTGCTGTGAGCATCTCTAAAAGCATTAGAGCAAAGAGTAGGCTACTGCCTGATGTTTCCAAAGAGGCTCTTATTCCTTTCTGATTGGCTGTCTTAGTGCTTCTGTTTCTAAAACACTTACCATTTTTTGAGAATCCATTTATTTTTTTCTGTGGAAACAAGCATATTCAAAAATTCTAATTACCTCTACTAAAGTGGCTAAAATTCCATTTAAGACCGCAGTTTGCTTACCTAAATGCATGGGGTAAGTAGCGATTACATTTTATGTGAAGTTGCTGACCTTTTACATGCACAAAAGCATGTGGGATGGATAATCCTTCTCAGAGCCCTGAGGTTCCTCAAAGATGTGGAGCAGGAAAGCAGGTTGAAGAATCAAAGCGGAAATGGCCCAACTGGCTGATGTCTAGTGAATCCAGAGGACTGAATCTCGCACGGTGGAAACCAGAAGTCAGGCGGAGCAGAGGAACGATTTCTCCCGCCCCCTCCCCCATTTATCTC
Source organism: Delphinapterus leucas (assembly GCF_059928025.1). Classification (NCBI taxonomy): domain Eukaryota; kingdom Metazoa; phylum Chordata; class Mammalia; order Artiodactyla; family Monodontidae; genus Delphinapterus; species Delphinapterus leucas. The sequence continues at coordinate 87,533,275 of NC_143142.1, forward strand.
CCGTCTGACCCTCCTGATTTAGAGCCAGGACTTAGGGGAGCACAGAACATGGGGTAGATGGAAACTGTCAGGCAGGGAGCCTCAACCAAGTCCCCATGTGATGGAGAATTTCTCTCCACTGTGACACTGAGAAACGGCCTTGGCATGCAGGAAAGAGAAAAGACCATGGTGTCAAAATAAAACCTCCTGAGTAGTGTCTGAGATTTCAATTCTCAAATGCCCGAAGAATTAGTAATTGCTTTACTGTTGAGGAATGAGATCTGACCAACACAGTTCAAGGTCACCGGGAAGCTCCGAGCATCTGAGGACAGTTGACTCACGCTCGCCAAGACCACAACTGCTTGGAAAATTATTTCACCCAATAACATCTGGCCTTTATGAATATGGATACATTATGTTTTTTAGTGAACTTTAATGCAGAAAATACTCGAAAAGATTTGTACAAAATTTCTGGTGTTTTGAACGAATTGGAAATTGAGTACTCATAGGGAACACGTTTTCCATCAGTTGTATACGTGTGACCTAATTTATAACAATAAGTACGATATCTATTTAGTCTATGAATATCTGATTATGGTTAATATGGAAAGATACAGATTGAATCTTGTCCAGTTAGATTGGAGGGCACTGGGCTTCTCGGCAGATAAAGCCTTGCACATTGATACTCCACCTCTCAAAATGCATTTGCCACCCCTGGGCTTAACCCGCGATGCAAATGAAGTTCGTGGTGAATGACAAAGCAAGCGAGCGATAGCGAAAGTGTTGGAACCAAAATGATGCTGTTATGTTTTTTTCAGTATCTAATGTGCATGACTTTGAGTGAAGACGACAAAGTGAACAGGGACACTGAATAATTCCCTCCTAAATGGCCTGCAAAAGTCTTTTGAAATTGTCAGAAGATAATAATACATTTCTTAACAACCGCAGTAAAATGCAAGAAATTAAAAGACTTGAAATTCTCAGAAACGACCCACCCCAGTTTCCTATGGGTACATTAAGAACGGAGGGCTCTCCACACAGAAAGTGCTGGTTTTCTCAGTTCATCTGAGGAGCTGAAGTCTCTCCCCAGTCTTGTCCACTCCAGGGCATATTCAGTTTTAGGCTCCATTTCCAGCAAATTCCTCTGCCTGGTGAGCAGCAAGCATTTCTTCAGCCTGGGGCTTGGTTACTCTCATCTACCTGCTCGGCCTTCCCCCCAGGGCTGGACAGGAGCCTCTGCACCTGAAGGGTTTGTGCTGAAGCCTAGGTCGGTCAGCGTCCAGCCGCCCTGCAGTGCCGGGGTCGGTGGGGGGAGGGGGAGGTGAAGGTGAGGGGCGGGCAGTGGGGGGACGGGAGAGGAAGCACAGGAGAGAAGGAAGTGGTCCTGCTGCGGAGGATGAGGGAAAGCATCTCGGGTGTAGATTTCCTGTAAGAAGTAGCACCTGTGATGCAGATGCAGAGAGCAACGCCATTTACCGAGGTCCAGGTATGCGCCGGGCACTGCCCTACCCTCCATATACATATGGCATCATTTCATCGTATCAACGAGCTTTTGAAGTATCCACTCTTGTTGGAGCTGGAATTCACATTTGAGTTGTCTCATTGCATGATGGAGAAAGCGCATCCCAGACAAGGGGAGCTGAGAGCGCGGAAACGGAATTCGGCGCGTCCATTGTGGACACAGACGGCAGATGTGACCGGAAGGCAAGAGTACTTTTTATTAGAAAGTATAATAATGCTTAGTGCATTGGCAAATTAAAGGGGGAAAGACTGCACTTATATCTAAAGCATAGGTTCTAATTCGGTAGCCATTTCTAATAAAAACTCTTAAATAAAAGAGGAGTGGAGGGAACTTGCCTAAGTGGGCTGAAGGCTAAGGTAAGTCACCTGTGATCATGACATGAGACCAGCAGTTCTCACCTGGCTGCTCGTCAGAAACTGCTGCACATCTTCTGATCCCCCCGAGAGGCCACCCACGGGCCAGTTGCAATCAGGGTCTGTGGAGGTGGGAGCCAGGCATCCCTGTCTGCTGAAATCTCCTCACGTGATCGCTGTGTGCAGAGGAAACTGAACAGGGATGGTCTGGTGTGTGTGTGTGGGTGAGTCCGAATGGCAGCAGCATCAAAACCGGGGGGCTTTTCAGTCTAGGGTGTGAGCCAAAGCCAGGGTCCCGAGTTCCCCACTGTGGGTCCGTGCAGGAGTCAAACCCAGGAGGTGGCCCAGGACATCCTGATTTGTGTTACTGGGATGTGAGTCGGTTGAGGGTTAGAAACACTCAGGCGGATTTCATCCAGGTCTCTTGGGAGCATCACTGCAGGAACCACAGCAGGGAGGGGACCCAGCCAGGTGGAAGGCTGGACCGTGGGCTTGGCACTTGGAAACGTGTCCCCTGTACAGAAAAAAAACCAAAAAAAAAAACCCCCCAAAAATACAGTTCATTTCCAATTCTACCATGCAGCTGAACAGGCTGTGGCTTCACTGATGCCTGTGGTCACGAGGATTAGAGGACTCCCGGTCCCGGGAGTGCCGGGCCCTTTTATGCCTGTGGGATTTATCTTGACTCCTACTTCTACTTCTGTGACTACGCCCCTCAGAGCGCCCACTGTGCCGGCTGCAACGTGCGTGTGAGCTTCGACCTCCGTCTCTATGTCTGTGCCTGTCTTCTTGCTCTTCCCTCCTGCCTGATGACTTGTGTTCGTGCTTGGGCTTCTTCCTCCTCGGCTCCCGGTCTCGGTCCTCTGTTCCCCCACGGCAGGTCGTCCTGATCTCAGGGGAGCTGGGATGGGGCTCCCACACCTCCCTGGACTCCGACTTCTGACCCCTCTCTGAGTTCTTGCCACTGTGCTTTTTAGAGCCAAGGTCACCCTTTTCCTTTATCATCTTGCTTCTGGGCGATGAAGAGGAGGCTGGCTGCTCTGCCTGTACCTCCTGGTCAGTCTTCTCTTTTTCTTTCTTTCTTTTCTTGGTTTCCTTTCTGTCTTTTTTGTGTTTTCTGGTGGGCCTGTCATCTTCAGAGCCCTCAGATGAACTCAGTGAGGGAGTGTGCGCCCCGCAGCCCCTCTCATGCAGCTCTCTGGTCACATCGTCCATTTCTTCTGAGTCCGTAGGAGCCCGATAGCGAGACACATGATCCACTCGGATAGCTCTTCCTTTGATCTTGATCCCATTAAAATTGTCAACAGCCAGAATTGTGCTCCTCTGGTCTTCATAGCAGAGGAAACAGAATCCTTTGGATTTCCCAGTCTTCTTGTCCCGTACCAAATTAATGTTAACAATTTCGCCATATTGTGACAACACACAGATGATGTCCCCTTCAGTCAGCTCATAAGGAAGCCCTCCCAAGAAGATCCAGGCGCTGTCCTTGTACTCGGAGTGCCAAGACGCCTTCTCTGCTACCCCCAGCTGGAGATCACGCTCATTCAGCTTGTTGATCAGCTTAACTTTAGTTAAAGGGTTCATCTCTGTGGGTTCACGCTCAGAAGCTAGCAACCGACTTCACGTTCAGAAGCTAGCAACTGACTTCACGCCCAGAACCTAGGAACCGACTTCACGCCCAGAACCTAGGAACCGACTTCCGGGACAAGCCGTAAGACGCATGCGCAGCCCCGGTGCCACGCGCCCATTGGTCTCCAAGGAGCTTGCGCCGTTGATGAGTTTACTCTTAAGGAATAGTGTACTTAAAGTCTTGTGTTTATTGGGAGTTGTTTTAGAAATCAAGTGGGGTTGCTTTTTGAATTTGTATTGTGGTCTTTGCTTAGAATTATTATTTGATTTTACAATGACTTTACATATAGATGCCTATTTCAGTAGAGCTATTAAAATCTGCACTTTTTTGAATCTGTGATTTTCTGTGAGGTGGCCATAACAACAAGATTCTAACAAGAATAAGGCGCCCTGTCCCCTGATTTCCAATGAGGCTCGTGCTGTGGAGTTAAGGAGATACATACTCAAGACGGAAACCTATTTCCTGAGCCCCTGTCTTTCTTCTGTCACCAGTTTCCCTTCCATTTTTCTTTATTATTTAGACTTTTGTAGTCAGGCTTCCACCTTGAGCTTGCTCTGTACTCCTGGGAATAAGATATCTGGGCGTGTTTGGAGTAATAATGGGCCCCAAATCTGTGACCCAGGAGGCTCCACAGAAGTTCACACCCAGCGTACAGCTTGGTCCGGGAACGTGGCTCCTGGTGCCACAGGGGAAGGGCTTAGACACACGTGTCCTGGGGAAATCGGGACTGCAAGACGAAAGGCTTCTACTCAAAATCTCCATCAGACTTGGGAGCACGAGGCAACCCTGCTCTCTGGCCAATATAACAGAGAAACTCATGCACTCACAGTTTTGCCACAGAGATTCTCAACCTGGCGTCCACAGGGGACCCCACCAGAGGTCTGTTCATAGAAATTTAATGGGGTCTGGAGACCAGGATGGGAAAAATTATATCCTTCTTTTCAGCAGTTTCAACCTGAAATTTAGCATTTCCTTCCATTGTGAACATAGGAAAAAAATCCCAGTATCATAAGCAGCACCTATAACTTTGTTCCTAAAGGAAATTGCAGGTACATTTCTACCCCATTCCAAGTGTTAAAGGTATTTTATAACAGAATATCATTTACCCTCTTAGTTACTTCAAAGTCATGGTAGATGAGGGATGTACGGCTAGGTCTTATCCTATAACGAAATCATCTGTTAGTGTAAAACATTTTTCTTTATATGTGCATGGCTGTAGTTCAATATAATTGGCTTCTTTTGTAATGATGTGGGTTTAAAAAAATACGTTTAAAAACATTATTCCTAGAAAGGGTGTACAGGCTTCACCAGATCTTCAAGGGGGCAGTTGTGCAAAAAGGTTCAGGACTCCATGGCAGCCCCAGGACCCTGAGCTCAGCTCTGTCACGTGTGTCTGCCGGTGGCCCTGGGAACTCCACCTGCACCCACGCAACGCCGGCACCTCAGGCGTCTACACCAGCAATGTTGGAGACAACCCCGACTCCGGGGTCAGGAACTGGAAGAAGCCCCCTCATGGTAGCTGGAAACATCGGCTGCAATGTCAATAGATTGGGAACTTCATTAAGGTACCAGGTGGTCAAGTTCCTCGACAACTCACATCAACAAAAAGAGGACAAAAGAGCCAGTTATCACATGTCTTTATTGACCTGTTGTTAACATTCAAAAGACATTACTTGGAAAGCTTGAGGTACATTCACAGAAAAGGGTTCAGCATGGAGCTGGGAGTCCCAGCTAAGTAAGAGACGCACGCCGAGGGAAATAATGCGTTTAGTGTAAAACACCTGGTGTCATGTGCTGTCTTTTCCATACTTGTGCTTTTTTATGTAATTGTAATGATCACAGGCATCTGATCTTAGCTTCTGAACTAGACCTTAGCAAGGTCCCCTGTTAACATAGAACTTTATAACAACTATTCTTACTGGTTGCAATAATAATAATCAGTGGAAATAACTTTAACTATTCTTCTAATAGTGAACATTTTGATTGATTTCAAGCTGCTGTTGCTAAAACTGATATTCATTTTTGAAATTGAAATACAGTTGATTTACAATATTTTGTTAGTTTCAGGTGTACAGCAAAATGATTCAGTTTTTTTATATATTTTTTTTCAGATTTTTTTCCATTATAGGTTATTATAAGCTGTTGAATATAGTTCCCTGTGCTATACAGTAGGTCCTTGTTGCTTATCTATTTTACGTACTGTAGCTTGTATCCATTAATCCCATACTCCTAATTTATCCCCCTCCCCTTTCCCCTTTGGTAACCATAGGTTTGTTTTCTATATCTGTGAGTCTGTTTGTGTTTTGCGTATAGATTCAGTTGTATTATAAAAATGACATCCTTAAGAACGTTTGTACACATTTTGGACGGTATGCAAATTATGAAACTGTTTTACACAAGGTGGTCCCAAGTAACATTTTTGTCACCTTGGGGCAAAATGATTAGGGTCATTCCTGATGTAGTTTTTAACGAACTTCCTGGGTTTTCATTATTAAAGTGAAAAAAAGAATTCCTTGGCAGAAGAAATAAAAGTTAAGGGGGTTATAAAAAGGAAGGCATCCTAATTACATCATAAATCTTCCTGGGCTCTCTGCCGGTTAGAGAGACCCTAAGACTAATGAGGTCTTTTGTTCTGCACAGATAGTTTCTTGAGGCCTTGGGCCACATTCATAATCTCTCCCACTTGGCAGAAAGCAGCTGAGAACTCAGGGAAAGAACGTTTCATTAGGGCTGGAAAAGGGTCACCTCTTCGGAGGTTACAATAGACCAGGTAATCTAGCAAGTTTAAGGATTAAAGGCCACCTACACAGAATTTTTCAGTGGGAAAACGAGAAAGCAAGAGAGGAGGCCAGGGAAAAAGAGACGCGCAAAGAGGTTTAAGAAATCGAATAGTGTGCTTTTATTTTTTTAGTAGTTAATTCTTTTTTTTTTTTAACATCTTTATTGGAGTATAATTGCTTTACAATGGTGTGTTAGTTTCTGCTTTATAACAAAGTGAATCAGTTATACATATACATATGTTCCCATATCTCTTCCCTCTTGCGTCTCCCTCCCTCCCACCCTCCCTATCCCACCCCTCTAGGTGGTCACAAAGCACCGAGCTGATGTCCCTGTGCTGTGCGGCTGCTTCCCACTAGCTATCTACCTTACGTTTGGTAGTGTATATATGTCCATGCCTCTCTCTCGCTTTGTCACAGCTTACCCTTCCCCCTCCCCATATCCTCAAGTCCATTCTCTAGTAGGTCTGTGTCTTTATTCCCGTCTTACCCCTAGGTTGCTCATGACCTTTTTTTTTTTTCTTAGATTCCATATATATGTGTTAGCATACGGTATTTGTCTTTCTCTTTCTGACTTACTTCACTCTGTATGACAGACTCCAGGTCCATCCACCTCATTACAAATAACTCAATTTCGTTTCTTTTTATGGCTGAGTAATATTCCATTGTATATATGTGCCACATCTTCTTTATCCATTCATCCGATGATGGACACTTAGGTTACTTCCATGTCCTGGCTGTTGTAAATAGAGCTGCAATGAACATTTTGGTACGTGACTCTTTTTGAATTATGGTCAATATACTTTTAACGATTTGTTTTTCCTTGGATACGTCAGGCTGAGGATACAGCAGTCACTTCTCTGGGCAAAGTTAGGTTCATGGAAGAGACAGACTGATGTAGAAAAGTTAGAATATAGGGTGTTAAGTCCTTTTACAGGGTAAGCGCTGGGCACGATGGCAACCTTGGCTGGCGACTCTGGCCGGTCCTGAGAGTCGAGGAGGAGAGGCTCCCTGGCAGGCAGGAGTGGGTGTTCGGGCCCCGGGGACCAGGGAAGGATACGGTGTGTGGTGAGCCCTGAGTCAGGAGGGGCACACAGGGGCAGGTGGCGAAGACCTCGGAGGCTGACGGCGCAAGCAGAGGAGGGCTGGGCTTGCATTTTAGAGATATGGTTCGCGATGTACGGTGGACGCTGTATTCAGGAGCAGCTCGGGGGCTCTGCCGCAGCCATGGCTGCCCACGCGTAGGTTCCCAGGGGCGCCACGCGGAGGGCACGGTAACCACGTTCGGAGAGGGAGGGCTAAGCCGGGGGCTGGAAAGGGGCTCGGGGGCAGGAGGAGGCCCCGTGTGCGCATGTTCTCCCCCCAGGGCTCATTCTAACTCCAGGAAGGGGGCCGAGCTCCGCGCCCCTCCATCCTGCCTCTGCCCGCGACGGGATGACGGGCCCCCTGCTCGCCTACTTTCACTGGGGCGGGGGTCGGCGGTGGGCCCCCTCCAGCCCCAGTGGACCGGGATGCGCGCCTGCGGGTTCGTCCTTGGTGCTTGGCTGCAGCTGGTGAGCCTTGCCAGACAGGCGTCCTGCCGCCGCGGGGACACTTTGCTCGGTCCTTCGTCTGGGAGCTGGGCACTCTCTCCTCTGGGAGCTTTTCGTCTGCGCCTGGAGGAGGCTCTGGCTCAGAGGCCCCTGCAGCTCCCAGACAGGGAGGGACGGGAGGGGACAGGGAAGCAGTGGACTCAGGGCACATCCCCCCTCGGGTCTGAGTCCCCTAGGCTGCCTCTGGGGGGCGGGGGTTCCTGTACCAGCTGGTTGCGTTGCCCGCGGGGCTTTTACTTGTAAGGAGGGAACCCGCGGGGACAGGGGATACCTTTGGCAGAACTGGAAGTTCTCTCTTGATTTTGAAATTAAGAGGTTGAAAGCATCAGCAGGTACAGGAGCCAGAGAGGAGGTGAGGACAAGACGGGAGGGTGGCCAAGGCCCCACGTACTGACCAGGGGACCACGGGGCCGCCAGGGAAGCTGAGGGTCGCTGAGCATGGGGACCAGGTGTTATCGAGGACCCCAAGCTTTGCGGTGACGTCTTGGCCATTCAGGGCACACGGCCAAGAAGATATGGACGGATCAGCCCAGGCTTGGAGTTCTGCCTGCTGCTCGTGATAACAGGCCCGCGGGGCTAGGGGTTGGTGAGAGCAGCTGTATCTGGATTTTCACGGGGCAAATGTACAATCACCAGAGTGATGTGTACTGATTTCACTTTGGAGAATATTCATTTTAGCACCGTCTGCATTGATGTTTCTCCAGTCTTTATATTCAGAGCATACAGGGGCTGTTGGAACACACATTTAGAGAAAGGCACTGTGAAATTGGAAAGGGGAAGCCTCAGAATCGACACTTTTTAAAAATCCAAAGCACGGGGCTTTCCTGGTGGTGCAGTGGTTGAGAGTCTGCCTGCCGATGCCGGCGATGCGGGTTCGTGCCCCGGTCCGGGAAGATCCCACATGCCTCGGAGCGGCTGGGCCCGTGAACCATGGCCGCTGAGCCTGTGCGTCCGGAGCCTGTGCTCCGCAACGGGAGAGGCCACAACAGTGAGAGGTACGCGTACCGCAAAACAAAACAAAACAAAACAAAGCATGATAGTATTCTATTAGGAAGTTGTATTTCCAGTGAGAAAATTTTATTTCCATGTTAAATGAAATCAATGGAGACATTTTCCTAGAAAAGGAACACCTTTTCTGTGCTTTGTTATATATTATAGTCATAAAAATTCAAAGAGTATTCAAGAACATTCCTGCTGATCAAAAGCTTATAGTTGAGTCTAAGAAGCAAAATATAAATCCATGATGAGTAAAATAACAAAATACCACAACATTCTTTCTTAGATTCACTGCCAGGTGAATCCCTTTGACATTAATTGCTTTAGCAGTTCATAAGGAAGGATTCTAGAAGGAAGTGGAATTTGAACTACACTTTGAGAGGCAGAGTTTAAGGAGTCAGAGAGAAGTCCAAGAGTATCCCAGGCAGGTGACGTGGCAGGTGTTAGAGGTGAGAAAGACCTGGGTGCAGTTATAGGGAAGAAAGTGAACCTCTTTGGGATCAGGCCAGTAGGTCAAGCCAGGGCCAGAAAATGAACTCACTTGCCAGCTGATCTAAAGAACTAGAAGGGAGTGTGGAAATTTGGAAAGAGCCCCCAAAACTCAAAATAATGACTTCCTGGGCAGGATCTGATATTGGTTAGACGTGTGGGTAACCAGTGGCAGACGAAAATTTTTAGTCTTAATCTCTTCCCCTGGTAGCGTGTATATAATAACAGCCATCCACCTCCCTCCCCGGTGTTTGTGACCCTGAAATGAGACAATGCCTGTGAAAGATGCTTTAGAAGCCCAATGTTGGCACATGTAACGTATCATGTAGAAACTGAGACATCAATAAGATTTAGATAGGGGGACTTAGTGTCTTATTTCCGTGCTGAGTAAATACGTGTGGATTCCTTTTGGAAAGGCAGGAAGGAGTTAGGAAGCGCTTCTACTATTCAGTAACTCATCGTGGGAAGCAAACAGCTTTTTCAGCGTCACGATGGATGCTCACGGTGCTAAATGTGCCACGGCAAGAATCAAAGATGTGGAAATGAAGTTACGTGGGTGAAATATTGCCACTGGGGAAGCGTGAAAGCGGTTTGGAAGACTTCTGATTACGTGTTTATACGTCTTGGCATGTGTACAAAATGAGACGCAGCATTAACCAGAGCTGGCAGGGCCTGCTCCAGTCCCACCCAATAACACGCTGCTTATGGGGAGGAGAATCTGAAATAATTCTCCTCCCTGTGGGAGTTTACAAACACGGTGACCAAAGGGGAAAGTTTGGGGTTGGGGGGGATGAATTAGGAGCTTGGGATTAACATACACACACTACTATACATAAGATAGGTCAACAACAAGGAGCTACTGTGGAACACAGGGAACTCTATTATTCTGTAATAACCTAGAAGGGAAAAGAATCTGAAAAAAGCTAGATATATATGTATGTATAACTGAATCACTGTGCTGTACACCTGAACCTAAGACAACATGGTAAATCAACTATACTTCAATAAAAGAATAAAATAAATTAAAAAATATATGTCTAGAAATTTTTTTATGGAATCCAAAGATGGGTGGGCTTATGCATTTTGTTTCTTTTTTTGGACCTTAGAAACACAGAATCGAGGTAACCAGACTGCTCAGTCCATGACTGTTACTGTCCTGACTTGCTTTGTTGTTCAAATTGTTGGCTCTAAGATTTCTTCCGGGTTCCTTTTATCTTCTCTTTCTCTCTCGGGGATCTTAATTGCTTTAGAGGACTCCTGTTTTCTCCATTCATGCCTCCATTTGTGTCTGCTTACTCGCTGCGACGTGTCTGTGACGGTGGCCGTCAAGTCTTCATCAGATGACTGCAGCATCTCTATTCCGATTGTCTCCTTTCAGTCACCCTGAGATCTTCCTGCTCCTTGGTGTGATGGGTGATCACTGATGGAAAGCTGGGTATTTTTGGTGTTACGGAGTAAGAATCTGGGTCTCGTTTGTCTTATTTAAGCCTGTTCCAGCAGCTTCCTTGACACTAACTGGGCAGTGGAAGGGGGCCCCTGTCCTGTAACTGGGAGGCCGGGTGACAGTCAGGGTCCCACTCACCTTGGATGATTGGCAGGATGGGGGGGTGGGGGGCTTTGTGCGGTGTGGTGGAGAAGTGGTTCTTGTCTGAAAGTGCTCTGTCTTGGGGCTGCTTCTTTCCTGGCCCTTCAACTAGAGAGAGGGCTTCAGCTGAGGTCTCTTGTTGGCGCCTCTGGTTGCCTGTCTCTTCTGCCCCGAGTCTGGGAAGCACGGGGACCGCACCTTGTTTCATTCCTTGGGTCCCCAGGAAGTCTCCCTTCTACTGAGCCTTCTCATGCTTGTTTTATATATTATGGTCAAGGTTATTAGTTATACTTAATGGGTGGAAAAGAGGAAAAGTATGTTATTCCCTCTTCCCAGAAGGGAAATCCTTCTCATTTATTTTTTAAATTTCATTTTTACATTGTATTTCTATCCCTTAAACTGAATTGAAGTTCTAAGAGAATTATGGCAAAGGACCAGGAATGTCCAAATTGAATCTCAGCCCAATCGCGGCTTCAACCTGAGAGTGGAAATATAAACACCAAAGATACCACTTCATTTGCTGCTGAGCTAATGCCCTGTAACCAAGGTAAATGTATGATTTATTATCCAAATGAAGGTAGCCAAACTGAGAGTAAAAAAAGTGCTAAAATTACATAATTTGAAGTATTCATTTAAGAAAGAAAACTATTGTATATTCATGTACATTGAAACAAAATCAGAAAATCTTCTTTATATTATCTGAATATTAAAAAACACTTAAGCAGAATTATTATTTTTATTACATAGTCACTTAATTTTAAAAGTTCTCGGCTGTATCCAAGCTGATACTATGTCATTCATCGTTTCTAAAAACATACACTTTTTATAATTTCATCTTATAATTTCTTTCTGCATAAAATACCTGATTCCTTTTCAAAGTTATATACTGTGTTTATGTGTTGACATTTTCAACACTTTCAATTGACAATTTAAAAAATTACTTGTGATGTGGTTGCAGTGATACCAAAGCTCCTTAGAACAAAATATGCTGGAGCAGAACTTCCTCAATTTTATGTATTTTTATATTGAAATATGTAAATATTTTAGCTTGAATATTTGGTTGTCAAATATTTTGTCCCCATTAAAAGTACCTTTTTGGGCACTGATCTGTATGAGGCAAAATGCATCCAATAACTTGCCTTAAGTTACAATTTTTTTAATGTTTTATTAAATTTTGGTATTTCAAAATCATAGGCCTTCTCAATTTTATTCCACCTAATATAGAATAGCCATATGTCAAATTTAATTTTTCCAAGTAAAAATGAGGACTCTAGCAAAAGACTCTTTCTAGATTGGTCTATTCCAAAGCATAATTACAGAATATCAAATTAAATTTTGTCCAGTTGGAGCCATCATTGTTCAGTTTGCTGAGTCCCTCCTCAGTTACCGCAGGGATATCCTGCATCGTGGTTCAGTTTCCATGGAGAAATTCTTTGGCATCTCATTTCTTGAATACGGGACTAAAGGTTTCCAACTAACTTGAAAAATACGACAGCAACTTTTAGAGGACCCATTTCCAAAGTGTTCAAAATCACCACAGGGCCCTTGGGTTGACTTACAAAGTATATTCTTCAAAAGCTCAAACGTTCCTGCAGTTTGTCTGATGATGAACCACAGCGCTTCTTTTTAAAGTCCACCTCGGCTTTGTCACCGAAGTATTCTGAACCAGTTTCTCTGTGTGTGTGTGTGTGTGTGTGTGTGTGTGTGAATTCTGATGACTGCAACTTGTTGGGACACGTTTGTGAATTGTCTGCCCCACAATTTCAAGTAAAATTCAAATCCATTGGTTTTATTTTAGCAAGAACACTGCATGGAGAAAGAGATAGAAAGATATAAAGATGGATAGAGGCAGAGAGACACACAGAGAAAGATACAGATAGAGATGGAGAGAGACAGAGACAGACAGACGGTGAGAGAGACAGAGACAAAGAAGGAGAAAGAAAGACTGAGAGAGACAGAAAAATACAGATAGAGACAGAGAGACAGAGAGAGATGAAGAAGAGAGAAAGACTGAGACAGACAGAGAGAAAAATACAGATAGAGACAGAGACTCAGAGACAGAAAGACAGAAGCGGAGGCTCCTCCATCGGAACATGGGGTCCATAGAAGCTGGGGCTTCATTTTTCGTGACCTTTTTATCTGTGCCCTGAATAGGACCAGGCTCAGGGTAGATCCTCAAGCAACATTTGTTAAACTTAATTTTATTGAATTCAACTGAATTTTGTTTTTCTTAGAATGTACCTTTCTTTCTGTTCTGTTCACCTCTACTGTACTCTGTTTTTTAAATTTTCTGTCACGACTCTCTTTCTGATTGTTCCTGTCTTTTTCTGTCAGCTGGTGTGTGAGTGAGGGGCTGGGCAGTGTTGCCCATAAACCCCAGACGGGGTGGGTTTCTTGGGTTCTCCCCACCTTCTTCTGCCTGGTGGCCGCTGGAACCTCACAAGTAGGTTAAAGGCAGAGATGCGTGGACACACAGTCCCCAGCCATGGTTCTCGGGATGCCCCTGTGCCCTGGCCTCCCACAATGCAACCTGGGGCTCTTACTCTGCTGTGGGCAGAATGACTGCTTCCTGCTTCTGATGGGAAACCCCAGGCCGACCCAGAGAGGGGGTTTGGTCTGGGAGATGCTGCGGGTCTTTCCTCCAGTCCCAGAAATGGTGGGTCTGGGAGGAGGGTGGTCACAGGGACTCTTTCAGCCTTGAGGGGCTGCCCCCGGGGACTACCTAAGCTTTGGTGGGTGGGATTGTCTCACTGGGTCTGGACAAACACAAATTGATGCTGCTGATTTCCAGTAGCATTATAACTTTACATCCTTTCTGCATTTTCATGCGAATTCCATTGGGACGTTGGGAAAAGATGAAGCAGTAATAATTACTTATGCAATACAACTCAGAAGTTCCTAAAGTGATTTAAAATATTGATTTAAGCTACCCTATCCAAAAGAAGTCTTAAATAGTCCCCTAATTTAATGACAATTCCATCCTTATAGATAAATGTATTTATCTACATTTATCTATATCTATGTGTATAGAAAGGCATACACATCAATGTACATGCATGTGTGTATAGATACATATAAATATCAATCTCTCGCTGTATGTACAAAGATAAACTTTTTTGGCAAACTAGTAAACTCAATTTCCCAGTCATTTGTGTTTGAGATCACGCACTTCGTGTATCAGAAACCTGCGGGATGCTCAGTGAAGCATCCGGAGAAAGCTGGTCCGTATCCCAGGCTGCCTCTGCCCCCTGCTGCTCTTCCCTGGAAAACATCCCTTTGTTCCGCTGCTGGTGAAGGGAAGAAGCCCCAGAAGGAGGCCTCCGCGTTCAAGCTTCCTGAAGAGCTAGATCCTTTGTGATGTATAGGACACAATTTAAGGAGAATTGGGAACTGAGTGGCGATTGGAGGCTTTTTTTTTTTTTTTTACTTTTTTTTATTAAAGAATATTGAAAATGACTTTGGCTTATATTTGATTTCCACCCCACTTTTTTTTAATTTAGTTTTTAAAAATGTGTTAGTTTTTTTTAAGATTTATTATTTACTTATTTTATTATTATTATTTTTTGGCTGCGTCGGGTCTTAGCTGCGGCCTGTGGGATCTTTGTTGAGGCGGGCGGGCTCTTCATTGTAGTGCGCAGGCTTCTCTAGTTGTGGCATGCAGGCTCCAGAGTGCGTGGGTTCTGTAGTTTGTGGCGAGCAGGCTCTAGTTTAGGTGGGCGAGCTCAGGCTTAGTTGCCCCGCGGCACGTGGGATCTTAGTTCCCTGACCAGGGATCGAACCTGCGTCCCTTGCATTGCAACGTGGATTCTTTACCACTGGACCACCAGGGAAGTCCCTTCCCTTTTTAATAAAAGAACTTGTATAGGAATTGGTTGCAAGAGACATACGATGCCGCCGTTGGGAACCCAGCGCACCAGATGTTCCTGCCCGGGTCCCACACCTGGAACCTTGGAGAAGATGCATAATCCCTCCGGGCCTTGCTGCCCTGTCTATAAACTGGAGATGAGAATAAGAAGCCTTGTAGGGTTGCTGTGAGGATTGCAGGTGATCAGGCATGTAACCAGCCATAAGGAATAAGTATGAGCTACGATTCGTAATCTGTGTATTATTAGTTCCCATCGTCACCACTTGGTCAGGCGGGGTGGCCTGGCAGGGAGGGGCGCAGCCTGAGGCCCATGGACAGTTAGGGATGCGTGAGCCCCTTCCAGCCAGGTGGGCTGGGGAGGGTGACAAACAAGGGCCTTCCTCTCCAGAAAGCTGTCCACGTGGTCTGGAAAATGCAGAGAGAGTCAAGAGGAGTCACAATGTAATGATGACGAAGATGAACCCAGCAGAGGTTTCAGGCTCTGTCTGTAGATGCTGCCCACCTGTCCTGCCCTCGTGGAATCTACCCCGCATGAGAAGCGCCCTCCAAACTCCTCACGCACGGAAGGCTTAAGGCCCATCAACAAGTGGTACACTGTCAGGTGTGTGGCACCTGCTCACAAAAGGATATTCTGATTGATTGTTTAAAACAAAACTAACCAAGCTCCTTGCCCAGCCTCCTCCTGACTGAGCGCCTCCCCTGGGTTACCTTGACAGAGGTACGTATGCTATCAGAAAAAGCACTCTGTGATCAGTTTCCAGGAACAACTCGTGATTTTCCTCCTCTGAAAAGGTGACTGGACTCTACGTGGAGGATGCCAAGTCCAAACGGTCTCAGCACAAGGATATTACAAAGAGAAACCTCAAGTAATGGCTTTAAGTCGTTGCCGAGATCCATGGAAGGTCAGGACCCTGGAACAGGGAAGAGGGCCCTGCAGGAAAGGGCCCAGGCTTTGCAGACGGGTCCTGGCCAGTCACAATCAGCCATGCTCTGACTACGTGGCCTTTGACCAGCACCTTGTCCTCTTTGAGATTCTTCATCAGGAAATTGGAGATAAAAATATTTATTTCCGTCCAACAGAGCACCGGGAGAACACCACGGAGCCATTAACCTGATGTTTGTAAGGAATATTTTATCACGTAGAAAATGCTATTGGTATATTTCGAGAGAATCAAAAGTACAGTAATATATACATTACTGTATATTTATATTATATATATTATATATAACAAAATTTATATATTATATGTAATACGATTCCAACAATGTAAAATACCATGCTGAAGGGTAATAAAGCAGCAGAAGTGAATTCAGTCATGAAACTGTTAATAGCTATCTTCTCTTTTTCAGTGTTTTTATAAAGTGTATTTTCAATGTTTTCTAATGTAAAATGAATATTCTTAGCACCATTTCATGACCGATAACTTCAGAACCAGAAAACTACTTGATGAGCAGTTTCTAACCCTCAGTACCAGACAGTTTCCTTCCAGTAAAGCCCTGGCTTTCTTCCCCTTATGGTCCAGGCATGACAGCATCCCTCATCCAGAGATTCCTCAGACTTGACTTTGTGTGTGAAACGTAATTCCAAGGTGAACACAAGGATGCTGGGACAGGGCCTGCCCGACTGTCAGGGTCACCTCCCATCAGCCCTCCAAAGATCAGGGTGCGGGGGGGACACAGGTTCCCACTGCTCTTAGGCCCACTCTGCTTTGGGGGTGCCCCAGTTTTGTAGCTTGTAGGGCCTGTTCTCATTTAGTTTGACATTATATAGTCCGCTTTATAGAGGTTCGGAGGAGTTGATATTTATCCAGGCGCAAACTCAAAACTGTCTGTTGTTAAGGGTTCGTCTTTTGTGCCCTGCCAAGGTCATTAACACAGAGTGTGTTGTCTAAACAGAGCCACGTGTTGGGACAATTCAGGTCTCCAATTCCCTTTCCATCAGCCTCTGAGCGATCACGGGGGCCCTCTGAGATGGGTCGGAGCACATTCCAGACCCTACAGAACGTATGATGGAGAGTTTCCTTCGTCCTCAGCAGCTTTTTTTCATACTTGAAGGAAGTACTTGCTCCTCAGCTACAGCATCAGTGGCCACCGAACCCCTAAAACGGGCCAAGCCGTCCTGGATTTGAGGTGCTGCTCTGTCTGCGTGCACCTGCTTCCTGCACAGTCATCCTCGCGGACCTGCGTTACCCTTTTTCTTGCAGGGCTGGGGACGGTGTTCAGGACAGGGTTGTATGACTCAGATTATTCTCCTAATCACAGGCTCTGCATTCCTGCAAATCTATCATTTCTGAAAACGTACTTTCTAGACCTTTCAAAGCAGTCAGTGCCGTGGAACTCAGCCCACTTACGGAGGAAGAAAGTAATCTTGGTGGAGAGTCTCTCTTTTTTTTTTTCCTTCCAGTCTTTCATATTGAGGATTGCTTACAATAGAAAATTTTCCTATTTCATTTGGGGGATCAAAGGGGAATGAACCTAGGATAGGGGATTGAAGGAGGTGATGTTATCGTCTGTCTTGTTTTCTTGTCTCCTGCCTGTTGGACATGGATGGGGTGGATATTTTCATTTTGAAATAACTATGGACTTTTGCTCCTTTATCTGCAAGTTTTTTCCTTCCCCCTTCTTTCATTAATACCAAGTCATAAGACTGGTTTCTGAAGGAACATAATATACTATCTTAGGAGGATAGAATGTTACATAAGGAAAGCACATCTAGGCTGAAAGAAGAGATGAAAGCGCCCCCTTCTGGCCGATTGGAGATAGCAAAAGTGGATGGTGTGGCCGTGCAGCAAAAGTGGATGGTGTGGCCGTGCGGAGTCATCTCCCTTCTCCGCACCAGGAAGGATTTAGGAAAAATCAAGACATACGTGTTGAAACCCAAGAATATCACATGAAGGGCAGTTTGCCCAGGAAACATCTCAGGATGTCTCCAGACTCCTCGGGAAGCATTTTTTCTTTTCTGTGCAGTGGTCAGCTAGAGACAGGAGTGGGCGCTGAGCCCTGGGAGATGAACGTACAGGGGGCTAATGGGTCTCATGACATGCTTCTGGGTGCAGGGGGGTGGGCACCCAAAGGGCATGAACCGAGGGGCTGGTGGGGGCCCCACAGTACCCTGTCCCACCCCAGGAAGAAGCATGGCCTGGAGTGAGGCAGCCCTGGAGGAGCTGAGGGTCTTCCTGCAGGGCGGGCAGTGCACCACAATGCCCAGCATGGCTGAGGGGTCAGGGGGCATCAAGTTCCCGAGACCAGGGAATCGAGAGCCAGTGGGGACCTGCCCTCCTGGCAATGGCTAATCTCATGCACCATTTCTTCTTCCCCAGCTTTCTCTAGTGGACCCTGATCTTCAAGATATGGAGGTTGGGATTCCTTCCTTATGATAATCTTTCTGCCTAAGCCCCCAGGCCCCAAAATCATAGAGATGAAGAGGAATTGCCAGTGTGTTTCGTTCAAAGGCCACCGCAGCCTTGCTGCTCTGCATCCGAGTAGAGCTGCAGCCTGGTGTCTTGACAGGTACCATCGCACCCTCTTAATTTGGGCTCCCAGAAAACAGCCTCTGGGGCTTACTGAGGAAGGCGGCTTCTGCAGCCACCACCCCCGACAGCTGGAGGAATTTGTGTTTGGTCTGAAATGAGAATCTGGGTGGTGATCACAGCACATTTTATCTGCAGAAGCTATCAGAGATGAAGCCAGGCTCTTTGCAGCCTCATTTGCTCCCTACAGGAGGAAAATTGCTTCTTTTTCTTTCCTTTTTCTTACCAGCTTCTGTAGCCAGAGGAAATTGGGAGGGTGATCAGGTTGGTGTGGGCTATGGTTACAATATGTCACTGTAGTGGTTGGAGCCCCCCCTGTCTGATCAAGGCTCATACCTCTGTCTGAAGGCCTCTAATGGCATCCTAGACATATACACAGACACCTTTAAAAAACGTGCCTTCTTAGAAATGGTCTGAAAGCCCACTTCTCAACATCTCCAAACCCAAGTTGCAGCCCCTGAGAACATGCTTCCATCCCAAAGGCTCGCCTCTTGGTCACCCTCCACCTCCTTTACCTTCTGCATCTTGTCTTGGCCACCCCTGCAGCTCTTGCACGCATCCCCTCGGCCGCGTTCAGATACCCTCTCCATATGCACCAGCCCATCTCTGGAACTGCTTCAGCGAACGGGATGGCTTTCTCTCGGGGGCGGGTCATCTCCAGCTACATGTGTGGTGTCGCATCTCCTCTTGGCCACAGTCGGGGCACATTCTCCATAGGATTTGGTGTCTTGTTTTGGAAGGCCTTGCTTTCCAGCTCCAGGAATGAAGTCATCTTTTGGATCAAGTGTTTGGTGGATCCGCTTGAGGTGGTGCGTCCCTTCCATCAGGAGGTAGGGATTCCAGGGATTGTTTTCCTCTTCTTTTGTGATACCCATGGCCATGGATGATCATTGCTAAGATCCACAGCTTCACTGGGGATTGAAAAATGGTGATAGTATGATTCTGTTCTTTATTCTCCCTTTATTATTAGCTGAAGTTACCCTTTAAAGAGCAACATTGCCAAATCAACCGTTTGGATACATCGAGGTCCAGTTTTCATAGTACGGGCAGAATCGATGCTTGATTCTCTTTCTTTATTTATTAGATTCCAAAAACTGCATTGGTTTCTAGCAATATCCAAAGGTGACTAAGGGGTTTTGTTTGTTTTGGTGTCATTAGAAACCTGTGGATTTAGATGTTTTGGGTGTGTTTCTGTCTATTGTAGGGATCTACATCCATTTGTCCCATCTCAGGCCATTGGGAATCTATTCAAGCTGGATTCTCTTTCATAGATACTACCCTAATGTCCCCAAATTATGGAAGGATAAGGTGTCTGGGCTAACGCTGCCCATCTCCCATCCCAAACTGAGAATTATCCAAGTTTTAATAGGAAATGATATTTCAAACAACAATTTGGATGCTACAAGAACTTATTACAACTAGGTTGGTCAAGTTTCTCATTTGCTCAGTGGACAGAGGTAGGGTGTATCTATCTATCTATCTGTCTATCATCTATCTATCATCTATCTATGTATATATCTTTTCTTTCAGGATGAACTACAACCTAAGTATAAACTGAAGCTTTCAATTCAAATTTATCTACCTACAACAGCTGATCGTCCTTTCTCTGCCTCCCTCCCTCCCTCCCTCTCTCTCTCTCTCTCTCTCTCTCTCCTTCTCCCTGTACATGGGAAAGGAGAAGCCAGGTGGGCACCCGGAGAGAGGCACCTTCTACAATCCCGGGGAACAACTCTCACCAGAAACCAACCCTGCCGGCACCTTGGTCCTGGGTTTCCAGGCTCTGGAACTGTGAGAAATTCACTTTCTGTTGTTTGAGGCACTCAGCATACGGTCTTTTGCTACGGCAGCCAGAGCAGACTAAGATGCCTGCAGAGCCAAAAATACCTGCCGCCTGGCCCATTACAGAAAACGCTTCCTGACTTCTCCTCTATAGAAATGAATGCAACCAAGTCCAAAAATGTTTCCGCAGGCCACCTAAAGCCCACCCAGTGATGCCTCTGGGAATCTGTAGCTCAGGTTAAGCATCCTGTTAGAAGTAGGGAAGAAAGGGCTTGTTATTTTCCCTAGCATTCGTGATGACAGTCCTATGGAGTTATGCCATATTGTCCCCTGATAGCGGGGTGAGACACATCCCAAGTGCCCAAGTGCACTTTCACGGCTATTTTCCCCATGAGATCTGACCTACGTTTATACTTTACTATGAGGCAGTGACATTTATTAAGAAGGTTTTCTGTGCTGTTGATGTAAATCCTATTATACATCCATGAATATGGATGAGTGTCAAAATAAATGTACTCTCCCACAGAGGTTACATCAATTCAAAACTTCATTGTTCTTGAAGCCTTTGGAAATTCAAATTTATAATCCTAAACCACGAGAATTAAAATCTTCATGATTAAATTGACATAAATACACAATACAAGATTCTTGACTACATCTCTTGGCTGGCTTTATCTTCACGTCTAAAAGGATGTTTTGATTCTTAGCCACTGTATCCAGTACCCACTGCTGCAAATGTGCATTAGAAGACTTCCTTGGGTGCTCGGTGCATTCATCACCCATCACCCCACGGGGCTCAGATCCGGGTTGGACTCTGACGTTCGCTCCAGCTCAAGCATCTGGGGGTCAGATGAGGGTCCCCTGGGCCCCAGAGGCCAGTACAGCATGCTCTCCTCCAGGTGAAGACAGAGGACAGAGAGAAGAGTCAACGGCACCCGTGCTTCTCCAGTCTTGGGGTCTTGTCTCTCCCAGGAACATTCTACTAACCAAAGCTAATCACCGACCAAGTCCAAAGTTAAGAAATGGGGAACTACATTCCTCTTCTTCAGTGGGAGGACTTGCAAAGTCACACGCCAGGGAGCGTGGACGCTGGGAGACGTGGAGAATTGGGGCAGCGAACCCACCAACCGAAGCTAATAACCTACATCCGTCCTGTCCAGCGTGAGTGGAAAGCCAGTCCTTCCAGGTAGAGCTGGTGTCAGCATGGTGGCCGGTGCAGGACCCTGCCCCGCTCTGGGGCCTGCCTCGCCGTCGGATCACTGGACGTTCACTGCACAATCAGCTTCTCTCTTTCTCATCCTCTTGCATCTTTCCCTATATTTCTCTGAAATAGTTACAAGCCAGAGTTATTCCTGGTTTAATGTTGAGACACCTGTTAGGATCAAAACAGATTAACTGGTCCTTTCTGAGAGGCCTGAGAAAGTTCATCTGAATTTCACGATTTCATGATAACAGTAAGAATCTCTGTTTTAAGAACACTGTACGGTTCAGAGCTGAACTTGAAGCACTTAAAGGCTAGTTAATTGTTATTTTTATTTTTTCCAAATTTTTTTAGTAAAAACAAATTTTTACGCATTGCCTAAATGATCGAATAATTATTAAAACCATGTAATGTCTACATTTAATTAAGATCTACTTACATAATCATATCTTAAAAATTTCCCATTTTTCATTGAAATTATGAACTGCTAGAGAAAATGTGTATCCAAAGATAGGGCTGAGTTGCTTTAAGCCTCCTTAAACTGTATCCAAGTACACAAGCGGTGCAGATAACGCCCTTGGCCTTTCATCCAGCTGCATTCAGTCTCCGAGCACCACTCAGAGAAGGTAAGGCGGATCTTATGGACTATCGGACAGTAAAGAAACGGGTGCGTGGAAATGTCTGGTGAGGTTCACAGACTTTCACTGGTGCTGTCCGCACTGAAGCCCAGTCACCGGGGCGGGGAGGAGACGGCTCTCTCCACCTGCTCTGTCTTCAAACAAGAAGGTCTGTGATTCTGTCTGCAGCCTTGTCCCATTGTCCATGCCATCTGCTCTCTAACATCACTGCTCAACCCTTGCTGCACTTCCCACGTCTGTGTTCTTATTTCTATGAGCTTCCTCCGCAAACATGCTTCTCTGAAGATCAGCCCAATAAGGTTTTTCACTGACCTTTCCCAGACTGGCTCATGTCCAAATTGCTCTAACTGCCCACAGAGACTGGGAATTGAGTTTTCCCTCACCGACTACTCCCCTGGAGCTGGGAACGCGGGGCTTAATTCCACGCACGTCCATCTCTCCCCAAGGCTGCGAGTCCTGGAAGGGTAGGAGCAAACTAGACACTGTCCTTCACCTTCATAGGAGCAGAATATACGGTGTGGTGCTTCTCATGCACAATATTCTCACAGTTACTTTTCAATTTACATCAGCTTTACTCCGTCTGTAAGCCTGCTCTCAGCTCCCAGGGAACAACCACACCTGGTCCCTTCTGCCCCATGGCCATCTGTCCTCGTGTCTTTGCTGTGTCTTCTTCTTTCTGATCAGTACCTGCAGAAGTGACTGAGTGCTTGGTACGCAGCCCTTCTCTCTTCTTCGTGGGATCATCCAGCTACTTGATTTTAAATATCACCTGTACATTACTTGACTCTGAGACGTATATGTCCAGAAAGGATCACCACTCAACCCTCATTCTCAAGGTTGCCAAGACACGACTATTGAGGTCCCCCAACTGCACTGTCCGCGTGTCACCATTCCCGTCCCGTTAAGTGGCAGCTCTGTACACTCCCTTGCTTGGACCATAAATGACCTTTGCTCTCTTTTTATCTTGCCTCATGACCAATCTGTAGGCAATTTCTTTTAGCTCTAACTTCACAGTATGCTCTGGTTCCCACTGATCTTCATCACCCTGACTGCAAACGAGGCACCACCCCCTAAATCCCTACGCTTCCAGAGCAGCCCCACAATGCTTCTCCCTGCCTCCACTGGCGCCCTTCAGCTGCCCTCCTTCAGAGAGATGGGGGCAGAGGAAGGCCGTGTGGGAAGTACAAGGATGCGTGGCTTCATGGGAATCGGCTTCAAGTGCCTCCACTTGCACAGAGCTTACTCTTTCTATTCGATCTGCCTGAGTGTGTCCTCCGCGTGCCCTTCTCTGTCCCCATTGCTTTTGCAATCACTCTTCTCTCGCTTCACAAAACTCCAAGTCGCACCCACCCAGATCTCACTATCAAACATTAGCCCACCGTGAAAGCCTCGCGAAACCAGACAGAGGGACAATTCTGTGAGGAACTCTTCCTGGGGGAGATTCAAGAAGGCGGAAGTCAAAACTAGCTGGAGTGAGAGATCCTGAGACAAGCTTATTTAGCCCATGCTATAAAGTTTCAGCAAGGTTAGTGTTGTACCTATAGGGAGACTGATAGGTATGGCAATCTATCTGTCAATTTATCTACCGAATCATCCATCCATCATAGAGCAAACTATTTTAGAATTATAATGCATGGGCTTCCCTGGTGGTGCAGTTGTTGAGAGTCCGCCTGCCGATGCAAGGGACATGGGTTCGTGCCCTGGTCCAGGAGGATCCCACATGCCGTGGAGTGGCTGGGCCCGTGAGCCATGGCCGCTGAGCCTACGCGTCCGGAGCCTGTGCTCCGCAATGGGAGAGGCCACCACAGTGAGAGGCCTGTGTACCGCAAAAAATAAATAAATAAATAAAAAATAAAAAAAGAGTTCTAATCCAGAAGGAAGCAGGCAGCAATGTGAATACGTTCATCTGAACCAAGAAAAGGAGGCAAGGCTTCCTCTTGTGAAATCAACAAAGACCACCCAAGTGAGAACAAGAGAAGGCTGCTCATTCAGAGCTTAAGTTAGGATCCGGGTTATGAAAATAAGGAAACTGAAGCAGAGTGAGGTCAAATACCTTGCTTCAGGTCGTGTAGCTGTAAGTGATAAAGCTGAGACTTGCACAAAAGTCCATTGGCCCCCAAACATAGCACTTTACCCTTAATGACGGGTCCCAAGTGACCGTATTACTGGTAAGGGTATGGAAGCCCAATTCACCTCGCTAAATGTAGAAATTCAGTTTTGTTAGTGAATAAAACTCGTTATCACAACATGAAGGAATCTATCAGAAAATAGTCTCGCCACAGGTTAACTTCACAACTACTCAGCCAAATACACTTTCAAGGGCCAGTTTCAAGACTTTCATGGAGAGAATGACAGTTTTAGGGGAGAAGGCACGAGGTCTGGGTGGGGACCATTGCTGCTGGGCTGGTTCCCACGAGGAATTCCATGTCAGGACCTGCTGAGGATGGAGGAGGGGGCAGCACCCACTGACCCGGCAGCTGAGTCAAGTTTTATGGTGTGACGTTTGAACGATGAAGAGTAGAGAGAAGAAAATAACAAAACCAGTCTACCTATCACTCAGCTTTAATCATTATCAATATTCTGTCAATATTACTTCATCTAAACCCTCATATTTTGAAACAAGATAGATGTTTACTTTTCTGACCCATAAACATAGTCATACGGTTTCTAGGACTAGTCTCAGCTTTACTGATGACCTATGTGCATTGCAGACGCTAACACACTTTTATGTCTGTTGTCTTCTTATTATTTAGCTAGCAGACATCCACCCCAGCTGCAATGATCTTTCCGGCAACCTTGCTGCCTTGAGTGGCCGTGTGACTAAGTGACTCTCGCTGGGGTCCGAGCAGTCATGTGGGCAATCTTGTCTTGCTCCTAAGAGATCTGGGCGTGTGTCCCCTCATCTTTTCTGTTTGCCGTGGACCAAGGAGCAGACTTTGTGCTGGCTCTGGACTTGGCCATGGGGCTGCCCCTGAAAGACACAGACACAGTTTACTGGCTGAATGACACAGACCAAATCCCTTTGTCTCTCTAATCCTAGTTTTCTTCACTTGTAAAATGGCAATCATAGTAACTCAATGTTTGACATCTTTTTTTAAAAAAATAAATTTATTTATTTATTTATTTATTTATGGCTGTGCTGGGTCTTTGTTGCTGCTTGCGGGCTTTCTCTAGTTGCGGTGAGCGGGAGGCTACTCTTGGTTGTGGTGCATGGACTTCTCTTGTTGCGGAGCACGGGCTCTAGGGACGTGGGCTCAGTAGTTGTGGCTCACGGACTCTAGTGCGCAGGCTCAGTAGTTGTGGCGCACGGGCTTAGTTGCTCCGCGGCATGTGGGATCTTCCAGGCCGGGGCTCAAACCTGTGAACCCTGCATTGGCAGGTGGATTCTTAACTACTGCGCCACCAGGGAAGCCCCTAGTGTTTGACATCTTTTAAAACTCAAAGTAGGTAGCCCGACAAATGCCTGGAGGTAGCTGGCTCCTAATAGGCAATGAGCATTTTACCCCCAAATTACTCCTAAATACCAGATAATAGACAAAAGCTACTTCAAATGTGGCATAAAGATTGGAACAATCAAAAATCTCACACCCTGAGAAAACATCTCACTGGTGCTGAAAGGTTGGAAATCAAAGTTGTCTCACACATAAATCACGACAGCCATCCTTAAAGATTAGGTAAATGAAGTTTTTAGTGACAAAGAGTGTAGCATGTGTATTAAATAAATAGTGAAGGAAAGGGCTTAGCACATTTCTTCTGAAAGCAAATGAAAAGTCATCTCCATTCATGTTTATCTGGGTGTTTTCATGACAAATGAATATAACCACAGAGTAGCGTGTTCTAAAGAAAACTGTAATGGCCTCTTGTTTATGTAAGAATAACGTGCCCCAAGATTATTAATCTATTTCATCAGACGCAATAATTGGGCATTCAAGGACACATTCTTTAAACTTTATCTCCTCGTCTGTACTCCCCGTCCATAAAAAGTTTCAGAAGAAACACTTGAACAGATAGTCAGGACTCCATTAAAACCCAAAGAAAAAAAGAAAGAGAAACTCTATTTCAGCATTCCCTAAACTCTAAGACAGTGCTGTTACCTGGAGGACAAAGTGATCAATCCAGTCTGCTTTTCAATTACCACCCTTAAACAGCTGCGTTATAAATAATCTCCTCTGATCAGTGGCACTAGAAGTGACTTAAATGACATTTACAACCACATAGATTAGCTCATCTTTAAGAGAAGAGACACGGAACATGCATATAATACCTTCTTGTAAATATTTTTATTTATTTTCTTAGGTGTTTTTTATACGTTATCTGAAGGGTTTCTTTTATCAGTAACTAGCGAGATTAAGTAAATGCATACTAATATTCTTATTTTTAAAGACAATTTAGTGTAAAAGCATAAATTAGCCTACAAAATTCTTTAACTTTTAAGGGCTTATTCTATGTAATAGATCCACATTTACTGTGTCAGCTATCACAAATTTAATCTCAAATATCATGATATTTTCTCAATACATTATTAATTTAAAAGTGTTCTCTACTTTTGCCCATGTAATTTGCATTATAATGAACAAAAAAGAGCAGAACTGAGATTGGTCAACTGAATGAATGGTTAAAGTGAGAAATTATTTAATTTGCTAAAATGGAATAAATGTGAAGGAAGAGAACTGTGTGTATCAAGAAAGCTTGTTGGATAAGATGGGTTATTTGGAGGAATTTTTTTACATCCTATAAACAGCGCGCCTTACAGAATGCCGGTGAGTCCCAGTTGTTAGGGACACAGTGATGAATGACAAGAAATTTTCTAAAGAGCTTACATTTTAATGTATTTAAATGATCAATTAAAAGATTCGGCTAGTGAGGTGCTATACACAGCCGTAAGGGTAGAGGGTTACTTTAGGCTGAGTGATTAGGGAAGTTGGTTCTGTGAGCAGATATCTGAGCCGCGTCCTGAAAGATATGATACAGGCCGCTAAGAGAAGATGGAGGGAAAGTGCTCCGAGGCAGCTCCCGAGACAGGACCGAGCGTGGAAGGCTCCATGGGTAACAGGACGGCCAGGTGGCTAGAGTTCAGTGACGGAGGGGAAGAGTGACGTGACGTGGCCCTGAAGAGTCAGGCAGACTCCAGACTCACGGAGACCATGGAAAGGATTACATTTTTAAAAGGATGATAATGAAGGGGAGAGCCGATCTCTACTGAGGGTCAGCTCTGGGAAGGCCCTGGGCTGGGAGCCTTGCCAACTGGAAGACAGACACGCGGAGGCTTCTAACACAGAAGCAAGAAGCGAGTCTCACAAAGGTTAAGGAAGATGCCTAAGAACAAGTTTTTAAATCTCCCTGTGAGAAAATACATAGAGCACAGGAGGGAAAAAAACAAGAAGTTACAAACAGTTTGCAGGACATATATTAAGTTAACCTTAAAAATGCATTCCAGGGCTTCCCTGGTGGCGCAGTGGTTGAGAGTCCGCCTGCCGATGCAGGGGACATGGGTTCGTGCCCCGGTCCGGGGAGATCCCACATGCTGCGGAGTGGCTGGGCCCGTGAGCCATGGCCGCTGAGCCTGCGCGTCCAGAGCGTGCGCTCCGCAACGGGAGAGGCCACAGCAGCGAGAGGCCCGCGTACCTCAAAAAAAAAAAAAATGCATTCCAATATACATTGGGTGCAGACAAATACTGTTTGATTCCACTTATATGAGGTACCTAGAATAGTCAAATTCGCAGAGTCAGATAGGACGTTGGTAGATGCCGGGGGCTGGCGCGGGGCTGGGGGGGTGGAGGGATGGAGGGAATGGGCAGTTCCTGTTTAATGTGGACAGAGTTTCAGTTTAGGAAAGTGAAAAGTTCAGGAGATGGAGGGTGGTGAGGGTTTCACAACAATGTGAATGTACTTAGTGCCACTGAGCTGTACAGTTAAATATGGTTAAAATAGTGCGCTTTATATTATGTGACTTTTACCACAATAAAAAGCGTTAAAAAAAAAGGTTCCTACACACTAAATATTTTCATTTCATGTGGTCTTCATTGAGTAACAGAAAGCTTTCTTAGAGATGTCGGTTTCACAGACCTGGAATCTTCGGGCTGGTTCTTGGCCTGGGAAGAGTGTGGTGCCGACATTTACATCTTGTCACCTCCTGTTCTGGGGTCCAGGCTATCTCACTCTCGGGGCTGCACCTGTCTTTTGGCTCCCCCAGAGAAATAATCCAACACTGCCTGGTGTGTGTGTGTGTGGCAGGAGTTAAATTAATAATGTGTGAGCACGGGAATAAAGAAGACAAAGGAGGACTGTGAGGTGTGCCATGCAGAAACCTAACTGGGTGGAAATGTTTTGAATTTAAAATTTTCTGATTATCAAAAAAAAAAAATTCTAGTTTTATATAATGTAAATAATGAGTATGCAGCTTTCTACCCTCTGCAATTAAGCATGTTTTACAACCTTTTCCTTATCTTTTTATCCTGGTTCCTTTGACTGAGATGCCCTGACTTGGACCCTGGGCCTCCCCTGGGCGAGTTGCATGTTCTGAACTTTAGTTTGCTGTCTGTGGAAGGGGAGGAAGGAGCACCACTGACCTAAAAGGATGCTCTGAGCCTTGTGGGAAACGTTACCGGGTTCACCTGAGCCCAGTGAGACCCACTTGGGTCTGGGATGTTTGTGTTTCTTCTGCAGTTGGCAACAAAGCTCCTCTGCTTTCCTGTGAGGAACTATTTCTGTTATGGGAGAGTAACTGTGATCTCGCTCTCAGATGCTTTTCCATAGCCAGCGATTAAGATGTGGTGATTAATGCATTCACTAAGCACTTTTTAATGGCTATTCTCTATGTGAGTTGACATGTTTGGTGCTGAGGAACCTATAAAGAAAAATGAGAAATAGTCATTGGCCCCAAGGACCTAGTACTTCTTCTCTGGCAGCTGGGATCAGGCT
Source organism: Delphinapterus leucas (assembly GCF_059928025.1). Classification (NCBI taxonomy): domain Eukaryota; kingdom Metazoa; phylum Chordata; class Mammalia; order Artiodactyla; family Monodontidae; genus Delphinapterus; species Delphinapterus leucas. Next base: position 87,562,132 of record NC_143142.1, read on the forward strand.
GGAACTCGTTCGAATGCCAGAAAGTGAAGAAATGATCACTTGGGGTATTTCTCTCAACTCCATGAATCAAGCCCAAAGGACAACCTCACCTCTGCCTTTCAGAATGAAGTGGAAACGCCTTTCCTTCTAAATGTGAAGTTGAGTAAGAATCTGGAAGGAAGGAACGCTGATGCCCGCACATCGCAGCGGTGAATGCACAGGCGGAGCTGACTGTACAGGACGCATGACAAAGATAGCAGGCGCGCTTTTGTTTATAAAGATGGTTATTTTGCTCAGTCACAGCATGGAGTTATCTTTTGGATATTGCCAAATCCTCGGGCAAACATAGAAATTTCCTTCTTATGTTTTTTATGTTTGGGGCGATTAGGAGCCACTTTCAGGGAAAGAAATTGCATGACTGGCTTTGGATCCAGTATTGCTGGGCCTTCAGATTATTTTGAAGGCGTCATTTATTTGACTTTATGAGATCTCACTAAAGTCTACCTTTTCTTAGATCTGTCTAGTTAGAAGCAATTCTTTCCTGCCTGAGTTTTACCCGAACGCAATTTACATTTTGCTCATGGAACTTCAAAAAATTCATAAAAGATGATAAACATTGTAAATTTTTATTTGTAGTTAAAAATCAGAGCGTTTTATTAAGCTGGATTAATTAGGATTTGGGGCATCAATGCGAACCTGCTGCAATGAAGGGCATGTGGGTGGTCTCACAAAGTTCTCAGCGATTCTCTGTTTGATGAAGTGGTTGTAACTTTGCAGCATCTCTGGAAGGCTTACGGGCGCTGGGATCTGATTGTAGTTACCCCCTCGTCCAGTCGGGACCCTTCTCAGGAGGGAGGCACTGTAGGCCAGTTAATCACGATGGAGCAGTTGATGGGGAACACCCAGAACCGGGGGCGGTCTAATCCCTGAAGGGAAATGGCCATAAGTAGACATTTGTCTTAATAAGTGAAAAAAGGAATTAGCTGAAGGAGCCATCACGACTGGAATTCTTGCCAAGGCCCCAGCCCTTGGCATCTGAGGGCGGTCGATATGGAGCTTGGTAGAGGCTGGACCAGCACTGCTGAGGGCCAGGAGATTGCTTGCTCTGGGAAAGGCCTAGAAGAGTCATCTCCAGGCTCCAATACATCTCACTGAGTGTAGACAGTGATACAAAAGGAAGACCAATTTGGAGAGTGGAGTATCAGATCCTTTTTGAGCTTAGTGACGAGATGGGGAAAACAGATAATCCCCAAGAGACTGTGGATTTCAGATCCAGAATATAAGGTCATGCATTGGTAACCTCTCCGTCATGATAAAGTATGTGGCAGTAGAAACGGGAAGAAAAATACCCCAAAGTCTAGCCAGCCTGAGTAAGAAGAGAGAGCCAGTTAGTATTCAGAAAGAATCAAGAAAACAAGGAGAGAATAACTGATGTTTCATATGAGAAAAAGGTGGTTAAGTTACTGGAGAAACTTAAGAGGCCTCGTCTGTCTGTGTCTGTGCCGAGCTTAGAGAATAAAATGAACCTGCAGGTGTGCAGTTAATCGGATGTTTAAAGTGTTCCCAAGACTTCATAGCGTTAAGTCGGGGCAGTGGGTGATGCCCTAGAGCAGAGATGCGGTTTGTGAGGGCAGAATTTCTGCATCTGTGTAGGACCCAAGCCTTGGTGTGGATGCACAACCAGCAAGGGCTCAGAAGAACGAAAGGGAGGAAAGCGTAAGGAGTAGGCCTCAGGGTCACCTGTGTGGGTGAAGTAGACGTGGCTCCATCACCACTGACCTACCGTCTTCATTTTCTAGACTTTGAGCTCAGGGCAAGGAGCTGTTTTATCTGGTTTGGCTCTCCTGCACCTGACACGGTGTCTGGCACCTAGCAGGTGCTTCAGTGAATCTTTTGTGGTTTCTGGACTATATTTCCAATGTCTAAATAGTCTCAGAGAAAGTCGCTAAAATTGCAGAAATTCTCTTTTGAGAAACATCAGCGAGGAAACACATCCATCAGTGAGTGTCACAGGCCAGCACCCAGGCAGGTGGTGATGACAGTTTCTACTGTCCAGAGAGTAGCTTGAAACCTAACCCAGCTTGGGAAAAAGAAGCGCCCACCTTAAGAAACGACTGGACCAAACGATCAGCGTTCATGGGCAAACGCAGATTTGCAAAGGACATGCAGAAAATACAGAAATAAGTGCATAGACCAGCGGCAAAAGTATACAAACATATACACGAAAAGGCAGTGTCCCTAGTCTGAAGTTCTCAGGAGATGCTGGGAATGGACCCAGGCAGACCACCATGTCAGGAACATCAAAAAACCAGGAAAATCACCCTCTAAGTGGCCTCATTCCCTCTGTAGTGGTCACCATAGCAGAAGGGAGTTCATTCATGAAAACACACAAAAGGTGTTTAGAAACAACAAAAATTGTGTTCAAGAGGCCGAATCCCTGCATTTACATTCTCCAGTTGATTCATGATTCATGGCTGCTGAGAGGCGGGCAGAATCTGGTCATTAATTTTGCAGCCTCCTGGGAGGGGTCTTTGAAGGAAGTCCCCAGCATCACTGGGAGTCAGTATCCTGGTCTCCAACCCGGTCCGGCCCCAGGGGCCCTACTCAGCACAGGCCTGTCCGGCCCCAGAGGTCCTTCAGCATCTTCATATCCTCTTCTTCCCCATCTCCCCTCCCTTACGCTCAGCCTTCTTTCATCATGAATTTATCACAAATGGAATAAATGCTTGTTCTGTTAAACAAAAAAATCCAACAATAAAGAAACGTAAACACAAAGCACAAAGGAGGCAGAATGGCACTCATCGGGTGGAGGCACTGAATAATTTGTAGAGATCAATCCTTCTGCAGTTTTCTATGTGTGTTCGTAATTAACAGACGTACTTAAATGGAATTGCATGACGTGGCCTCTCTTGCATTTCACTTGGGGCGCTCATTTCCTCACATCTGCTGTTCATCTACCTGCTGGCACGGTGCCTGGTCCGTGATAGACATTACATTATTGCAGTGGAGGGGGTGAACACGGTAATGAGTGACACGCATGTGTTAATGGGTGTGGCCGAAAATGCTACATTTTCACTAAACCTCCTTCCTCTTGGTCACAGAGCTGGACCCTCGCCAGGGCCCCTGGGCTGGCGGACTGGACCACGTAACTCAGTTCTGGACAAGGGAATGTGCCCTTTCAGTCTGGCCCCGAGGCTGCTGGACCCTCTCATCACATCCCCTGTAGCCTCTCTTTCCTGACCTGCTGGATGCAAAGGATACAGGGGAGGACTTGGGGTGACCCAGTGGGAGTGGGTCATTAGGGAAAGGAGCCTGGAGCGGCTGGGTGGAGGAGAAAGGGCCCTCGTTCTCCCCTTTCCACCAACTCCTTTGATGGGTACGAACTAGAAATCGAGCTGTGTTAGGCTTAGCCATTGAGAACTGGGAAACTATTTTTACATCACAGAGTCCATCCTGACTGATACATATACAGTTCTAATTGTTCTCCGGATCGTTCATCATTAGGCACACATCCTGCCCAAAGGAAGTGAAATGAACAATTGCCTTACACTGTTGCCAAGGCTGCATATTATTAAACTTTAAAAACGTGCCGTCCTTGTAAAACCAGGGACCTCGCTGAGGCTTACCGTGGGCCTTGTGAGGGCTTATTTCAAGCATCGGTCCGTGTTTACCGGCCATTAGCAATTCTTCTGTGAGTTACCTGCTTGCATGTTCCAGGGCGGAGGCTGCCTGGGACGCTGGTGGGCTGGAGACGGAGGTCCCTGACACTGACTCTGCTGTCCGCCCTCCGAGGACAGGCCCTTGCAGGTGCTGAGCTGGGTTCATGGACCAGGAACGCAGCCCTTTGCACAGAAGTGGAGAGACTTAGAACAATCTTCCGGGTGGTCAGGAGAAGCTGAGAACACAGGGCAGGCATCTCTGTTCCACAGGACCCTGCTGAGGACCCCGAGGAAGTGGTCGTGGCCAGTGGCAGCTTTGCCAGGTGGAGAACCAAGGGGCAGGAGAGAAGCCAGCCAGACCCGCGCTGTCCGGCTCCCCCGCTCGGGCCCCGCGGGTCCTGCAGCTCAGCCGCAGATGCCAGGGCTCTCAGGTGAGTCTGTCCACGTGTGCTTCATGCCACCTGGGCCTGATTGATTTTCCTGTTGGACGGTTCATCTCTCCTTACTGATCATCAATCATGTGCATCCATTATATATAATATAAATGTATCTTCTATATCTCTGTAATAATTAATATGTTATAAATATATAAATAAAACAGACATATGAAATATTCTACAAATATATAGTACATACATACGATAAATAGTACATACATACGATATATAGTACATACATACGATAAAGAGTACATACATACGATAAATAGTACATACACACGATAAATAGTACATACACACGATATATAGTACATACATACGATAAATAGTACATACACACGATAAATAGTACATACACACGATATATAGTACATACATACGATATATAGTACATACATACGATAAAGAGTACATACATACGATAAATAGTACATACATACGATAAATAGTACATACATACGATATATAGCACATACATACGATAAAGAGCACATACATACGATAAAGAGCACATACATACGATATAGAGTACATACATACGATAAATAGTACATACATACGATAAATAGTACATACACACGATAAATAGTACATACATACGATATATAGTACATACATACGATATATAGTACATACATACGATATATAGTACATACATACGATATATAGTACATACATACGATAAATAGTACATACATACGATATAGAGTACATACATACGATAAAGAGTACATACATACGATATATAGTACATACATACGATATATAGTACATACATACGATAAAGAGCACATACATACGATATAGAGCACATACATACGATATAGAGTACATACATACGATAAAGAGTACATACATACGATATAGAGTACATACATACGATAAAGAGTACATACATACGATATAGAGTACATACATACGATAAAGAGTACATACATACGATAAAGAGTACATACATACGATATATAGTACATACATACGATAAATAGTACATACATACGATAAAGAGCACATACATACGATATATAGTACATACATACGATAAATAGTACATACATACGATAAATAGTACATACATATGATAAAGAGTACATACATACGATATAGAGTACATACATATGATAAAGAGTACATACATACGATATAGAGTACATACATACGATAAAGAGTACATACATACGATAAAGAGTACATACATACGATATATAGTACATACATACGATATATAGTACATACATACGATAAATAGTACATACATACGATAAATAGTACATACATACGATAAAGAGCACATACATACGATATATAGTACATACATACGATAAATAGTACATACATACGATAAATAGTACATACATACGATAAATAGTACATACATACGATAAATAGTACATACATATGATAAATATGTATTTCTTTGTTACCAATAGCCTTTGTCTGTGCTATATACTGAATGTAGCTGCACATCTGTCACTTGTCTTTTGACTCTTTCTAGTGCAGGTACTTGCATTTTTCTGTAAACCTATTACTGGTTTTCTTAGTGGAAAGCAAAGACGTTCTCTGTGGGTTAAGGCAACCATCAGTGAAGAAAGCCCGACCCGGGTCAGAAGTTCAGCTGTGAGGACCACGGTGTCCGTTGGAAGCGGATGCCTCCGGGCAGTGAGAGGGGAAGGAGGGGGGCGCTCGGGTGTGGGTCTGCAGCGGCTGCCAGGCTGGGACGGGATGCCCCTGCCATGTGACGTGTGGCCGTCGGGTCACAAAGCCCCTCAGGCTTTGCGCGCTCTGCCCTGATTCTCTTTGCCCACAAGGCCCGCTATTTTCAGGGAAATTTTGCAGATATCTCTGTGCTCTGTGCTCACTCGGGAAGGAGGGTTGTCACAGGTCCCTTCCTCTGGGGCAGAAAGTTGTTTCCAACAGTTCCTGTTTCCCTACATTTTTAAGGCACTGCCCATCCCTGGACCTAGAGGAATTTTCCTATGTTCCCAACACCTCATGAAAACAAAAAGGAAAATGGCTCTGGGGAGATGTTGTAGCTTCTTGGGAGAATGGTTAGCCGATGGTTTTAACCTCTGTGCCTTAAACCCTCCTTGGTCGTCATTTTTGCACTTAAAATGTTCCTCCCTTCCACTGAGGAATTAGAAATGATGCCCCCAAAAAGACAGAGAGAGAGAGTGAGAGAGAGAGAGAGAGATTGAGAGAGAGAGAGAGAGAGAGGGAGAGATGAGTTTGTTCTAAGACAGCTGAGCTGAGGGAATCACAAAGATTTTGCAGCCACATGAGCTGTGTGAATGGGGAAACAGTGCCCACCTCGCAGGATGCTGTGCAGTTGATGGACGCAGGTCCAGCCTCCTGAGAGGGGCAGAAGCAGATGCTCTGACACGGTAGCACTAGAATTGCTATGAGTAGCTCACCTGAAACAGTTCTTATTCTAGTTGAGGAATACAATTTAATTTGTGAAAATTATTGATGCTCAACTCCCTAAAATCCTGAAGTATATTCCTGAAGGATATGAATAGAAAAAAAGCAGAGAGATTGCCCTGATTAATAACATGCGCTGCGTCTGTCATTGGAGAAATGACCCTGGTCAGACTTTCAAGTGCCTTCCAAGTGGTCTTGGAAACTCACACACATAAAACAACGTTTCCATTGACTTTCTTTCCAAAACCATCTAGTGTAGCCTTCTTCATGGGTGTGTTCTGCTTTACAAGGGGTATTGGTTTTCAATGATTTTCTCTAACAAAGTTGAGAGGCTTTTACTGTGGCTTAATGTGTATTGATCTTAGGTTATTCAGGTGTGTTTAATCCCCTTAAAGGTGCCTGGAGAGAATTTGCTCTGTTCCAACAAACACCATCTAACACTGCAGGTCTGGTACTCAGGTACTGGCCGGAAGTATAGGGGTGAGGTTTGAAGAGGAATCGGTCACAGAAGCATCCCTCGTCCGTTGTATTTCCCCTCCCGGATGGAGATGAGGGTCCAGGGCACGGTGGTTGGACGGGGTACTCGGCCCTAAATGGAAGTTATCTAGATCTCGGCAATGCTGCTGCCACGTCCCCACATTTCATGGAGGGACCAGGGGTCATCTTGTTCTTCCCTCTGCCTCACCCCACTCTATTTAACCCGCCAATAATTTCTAACAACCTGGTCCCCCAAATATGTGCCAGCCATTGAGGTGACTACATCTTCTCCTCCTTCCCCCGAGTTCAAGTCCCCATGTCCACAGGTCCAAACCATGCTGAGCTCTGCCTGCAGCCGTGACCCAGGCAATCACGTCTCCGCTCAGCGACGAGGTCCCTTTTACAGCAAAACCCTTCATTTGTGCACTTGGACATTCCCGGAGACCCAAGCACTTCCCACCACTTTTAGAACAAACTCCAAACAACTCCAAAGCTTGAAGTCCCCGAGATGCGCTGACGTCATCGTGGACCACCCACCCGCTTCCTCACTGACTCAGCCGCTCCGCTCCGGCTCCCGTTTTCCCAGACACACCCGAGCTCTTGCCAGGTCCCAGTGGTGACGCTTGTCTCCCCTGCCCAGGGCTCTGAGAGGGCCCTTTGCCTCCTTCCTGCTTCAACATCAATGGTTTTGTGCCATCTTTTCCTCTCAGGGGGAGGAGGACACTGACCACACAATGTAAAATAACCCACCCACCTCTGACCCATCACCCTGTTCACCTTCTTCACAGCATCTAACAGTATCTGAAGCTCTGGTGCTCACGTATCAACTTGTGTTGCTACTTACTGTTCGTTTGTTTATTGTCATTCTTCATTCCCCCAAATGGTTCCCGAGGTCTCCATAGGGAAGTGCCTCTCGGGTTTAAAACTTCTGTCTCAGCGCTTTGCGGTGCATTATACACCTAACACCAATTAATAAATACATGATATGTAAATGAATAATCGCTCAGCCTTGTCAGCCAGGGGGATTGCTTTCTTTGGGAAAGTTCAGATATTTTCAGGAATATATTATAATTGGGTTGAGAAATATTATATCAATTCAATACCATGAATAAGTAGGCAATATGCTTACTTTGTGTTTATTTTGTATGGGCCAGAGTAGTAACCGTTCAAAATAGATTAGTAGCTTGTAGCCAGTGATGAAAGGAGATTCTTTCTGTCATTGACAGAATTCTTGAGAAGAAAATCAGTCCCAAGTCGTTCGTGTTTTAATTGTATTGGTGGCAGTATTTTCTCCACCTTCTACCTCTCTGAAATACACCATGTGCCCTGCATGGGAAGGTACCTAAGCATTAGCAAAACTACTTAGATCAGAGGGGAGACAGCTAAGTTTTCCCTAACTTCACTGGGAAAGGCTTCATGTCTTCTGAAAAAGGTACATGTTGCAGAGTCATGAACACAACGAGTCTTCTTGAGATTTTACCGGTCGTGTGTGATAGCAAAAGGAGTGGAAAATCTTGTGGCTGTTTCCATGGGAACTGACAGAGGTGCATTCTTGAATTCTTCTGGAGGAATAGCAATTGTAAGTAAACTGCCAATCCCCCAAGTTTATGTGAAGGTCATTTTTATAAGTCCCCAGTGAACGGCCCATGAGAGTCTGGCTCTCTGCATTGGCTGTGTCAATGGTGATCAATATCTACTGTGAGGCAGCCTGACACGACCAGACGGGTGAGACCATCACTCGATAAGTTTTCAGAGGGAGACGTAATCCAAACCGGAGGGCGGAATTTTAAACCGATTAATGATTAAATATTTACTGGACTTTGTGTCCAACGGATCGACAAAAAATGTAAAAGAATAAGCTCTTCCCTGAATATATTACCTTTTGCAGATGACAAGATTTTTTAATGCACTTTCTGTGTTGGAACTTATTTATTTTAATTAAAAAAAGAACAGAATAAAATTCTGCTTGAGAGTGGTAAAATGTAATGTTGCTAAACATTCATGTATCTTACTGAGAGAATTCTGTGCACTCACCTGGTACTTTAATTAGATCTTTAATATGTAGTTATAATAATTTATTCTCAGACTTTTTGATTTCTGTCACAATTCACTATATATAGGTATATATGCACTTACATACCTCATAATAAACTGTGATACACACTGGCCATATTGCACTGAAAAAAAGAGAAAACTCCTGCACTTATGGGATAAACTTGAGCGGTTATATTTAATTAGTTATTTTTCTTATATCTATCTTCCTTTTTAGTCCAAAGAACTCTATTTCTTTTCCATTCAAAAATGCCACATCTTGTCATTGTTCTCTCATTTTCCATAGAAAAGACAATTGTTTACTCTCTGAATATTATAGGACAATACATTTTTGGCAGGTGAACAGTTATAATGGAAAAATAAAAGCCAAATACCAGAAGATTTATCTATTTAATTTCTATTATTGTTCTATGCCTTCTCTCACACAAACTTACAAGGTAAATCATTAAATGTAATTGTCATCATCTTTACAATGAGAAAAACGATCTCATACTCTTTCTTAAAAGATGGTTGGGAGTTTCAATAAGATGCTCTATGGCGTTACCTTGGGAACTGTAATGATGTTCACTTGCATCCTCATAACACATAGCTATACTGGTTCCTTCTCCCTAAACAGCCAGCATGGACTGTACCCAAAGCCTCAGAATCAATGAAAACAGCACAAGTTCCTGTGTGACCTCTGTGGGCCAATATCACTGGAGCTTCTCATTTGAAATAACATTTGGCAAGCCCCCCAGGGCAGCTGGACAAGGTCTTATTTGAAGACGTATTTCTCCGATTACGTTTAGCTTTTCTCCCCAGCTCCATCTAGGTAGACTCTGGGCTCCTTGCCGCAGGTAAATATGAAGCAGGTTGCAAAACAGAAATAGCAAGGTTTTTGGTATTTGTTCTCCAAAAACTTGTATCTAGATGAAGGAGATTAAAAAGCATCGCTGGGGCTTTCCTGGTGGCGCAGTGGTTGAGAGTCCGCCTGCCGATGCAGGGGACGCGGGTTCGTGCCCCGGTCCGGGAAGATCCCACATGCCGCGGAGCGGCTGGGCCCGTGAGCCATGGCCGCTGAGCCTGCGCGTCCGGAGCCTGTGCTCCGCAACGGGAGAGGCCACAACAGTGAGAGGCCCGCGTACCGCAAAAAAAAAAAAAAAAAGCTTTCTAGTAACAATACAAAATATTCATGATTTGTTAAATAAAAACATACAATTAATTTACTCTTTTATCTCAGAATCACAATATCATTAAGATATGTACATATTTGCACAGAAAAAAAAGGATTGGAAGAAATGAAAATGTTAATAATGGTTACTAATTGGGAGTGAAATTTCTGGCCATGTATTTTTCTTCTTTATGCCTTTCCAAATTTTCTAAGTTCTCTGAAATAAGCATATACTTACTTTATTATAAAAATATTATTCATAAAAAGGACTTTTCTATAACTTCAAATATTCCGTCCACAACAGAACATTGTCATCGGCACAGACAGGCATTTAAAAATATTTAGTAATTGACATGAATACCCCTATATTACCCTGAATTTCTATAATATGCTTTAGACACTTACTGTGTTAACCTTTTTAAAAAAAAATTTTGTGGTGCATTTGCCGGCAAGGTTCTGCACCTGCCATCAGCGTGTGAGAGACGTTAAGACTTTTGCCCCACATCAAATTACATTAATTTAGTCTTTGCTTAGTGACATGTCTGCAAGAGCAGTGGGCTCAGTGTCATTTAAAAAGTAAATGAAGAGAAAACAAGAGGATTCACATCTGCTCTAGGGCTGTTTAGAAGGAAAGAGATGATTAATCAGAGCTTTCCATGGAGCGGATTTACTGGAAATAATAATTGAAACAAACTAGCCGCGGGAGGCACCGTTAGGCACCAATGTAACACTCACTGAGAAACTGCTTGCCAGAGGAAATTGACATGTTTACTGGGCACGTGTGTTTAGTCCTCCTGTAACTTGGAGTGAAGTTACCACCGACATCAAGCCTGGCCATTTCGGAGAGCCTCACACACACGCTTTCAATCGATTCAGATTTGTAGCTGATTTTGTTTAATCTGCAAACATCTGTACCTGACTTTGTTTCCAGCTTGGTGATTTTCCCATCACCACTGAAAATCTGTATTTAATTCTGAAAAAGCATCACTGCAGTTCTCCTGATAACATTTATTCCTAATCAATTTGGTTTATGGGACAGAACAAATAAAATTTTAACTCCTAATAAAAAGGTAAGAGAGTACAATCACAGAAAACTTCCAACTCTTCATAAAGTGCTAGCAGGCAGGACTGAAATATTTAAGTGATCTGGGTTGTCTTTCAAATAGTTCAGCATAGCATTTTGTGATATGATTATTTCTTAAACCCTTAGTTATATCTTGGGTGGTTTTTATTCAGATCTCAAAGAAAGCCTTATGAAGATAATTTAATCTATAAATTTTAGAATGTAATTCCCAGTGATGCTGGACACATAAATTAACGTTCCTAAACACTCCAGGGAAGTAGGTTACTTTTGTCCATTTTATCAACTTTGGATCATAATTAGAAAATATAAGGAAACGGTACACATTTTTTATTCTATTTGAGTTGTTTAGAAATGATTTTGATCTTATTCTTCCCCAAGTGTATGGGGTAACTGAAGTTTTGATGCTGTCCTCCACATGTAAGTGGGTTCTGGTGCTTGGAACGTCCCCCAAACGCATACAGTAAACTCCGATTTTAGTGTCTCCTGCTGAGCACCCTCCTACACCGCGCATTCCACTCTCTGCTGGAGTCCCGGTCCGAGGCAGAATAGAAACTGGAGGCTGAGGTTGGCACATGGCACCCGTGGGACTGACACTGATGGAACCCTTGTTCATGTGGGTGTGAGGGTGCTGGGTGGGATGAACTCGAAGGGCTGGAAGCTGAGACACTTGAGTTTCGAGTATGCATTCGTTTCGATGTGCCAACGCTAATATTCTCTCCATTTAACGCTGATAACTAGACACTGATTGACTTGAACACAGAGTTTCAACCTGCCCTCTATTTCCAAACTATCAACACTGTAGAGTTTCGCTACATTTTGAAGGGAAGCCGGACATTTCTAAAGCATTAGACACTGTGATCTTTGTTTTTTCTCATCAAAAGTTTAAATTCTTTCCTAAATGAAGAACGTTTTGAGATGATTAGCACAAAAATGGGTAAAGCAACTTGACACGGGGAAGAATAATACCAGGGAGAAAATGATATTCAAACTCATTACTTTCACGGCACAGAATCCTGCAAATCCCCCATTCGTTCCCCCAAGCTACAGATCCGACGACGCATCCCGATGTGAGTATATTCTAGAACCAATTCAAGGAGCTCGAATGCACGTTCTTCCATTCTCCACACAAGGACGAGGCTTCTCTGCTAGGTGTATGAGCTCCTTGACTGCAGCTCTGCGTCGGTTTGTGACCTTAGGCAAATTGCATTTTTTTCTATCGTAGATTTCTCATCTGTAAAACGATAATGCCGTGTTCCCTCACATCTACACACAAATGACTGTCTGAATGGCTCGATGACACCATTACACTAAGCAGTGCCAAGTACTAAAAAGAAACAGGCAACCATTCAAAACAAAAATAAAACAACTTCAAGTCTCACCCGCAGTTGAGCTTTGAAAGGGTTTCTGACTTCTGTCACTTCCTTCCCAAACCATCACGCTGACAGAGTCAGTGGGAAAATGTGAGGAGATATGATGTCCAGTTTCTCTTCAGTCTTTCAGGTGTGGGCTGGGCCTCCATGCAGGGCACACCCACCTGAGCGGCCAGTTCACCTGCCCTCCCAGGGCAGCTCTGGACCCCTGGGGCCAGGGCCCACCTCCTTCCCTTTTGGTGTAGCTCTCCGTGAAAATACCTGCCTGTCTGTAGAGCGTGGTTCTTTATAAAGGCCACCAACGTCTTCACCTCCATGACCACGTACAGGGACATAACCGTGGATAGGATGTAACTGAGAATGTGCAGCGTGCCTGTCTTCTGTCCCACTGTGGAAGGGAAGTAAACACAGAAACCTCAGGGGATGCAAAAATAGCTGACGGAGGAGAAGCCCCATGGGTGTCCAGGCTTCTTCTCAGGAAACCACTCCTGTCCTCACACACTTCCGTGGCCTCCGCTGTTGCCACAGTTCATGACAGATCAGGGGCCCACACCCATTTCCCAGGCGTCAGTGTGGGTCTGTCCCCAGCCCTCACCTTTGCCTCGTTGTCTGGTCCACAGCGACACTTTAAATATAGGAGCTGCCCCACTGTCGCCAGAAACTCACCTTCTCTCTCTAATTGCCTGTTTCTTTCTTTCTAATAGTTTCTAATATAAGGTAGTTCATTTCACATGTTAACTACCCATTTATGTCTTTACGATGTCTGTTCTCAAACTTTGTCCCACTTAAGAAACACTTGGGAAACTTTTGGGAAAGGATGCTTGGCCCCAACTTGACCAACTGGTCAACCTGGGGGTGGAGCCCAGTGGACGGTGCCAGGAAAAGCCCCCTGGATGATTCTCAGGTGCATGAGGATTAGTGACCACACCTTCTAGCATTGCTTTACAAGGTGTGCAGCTTTGCGAGTCGTGTGTATCAGATTCACCAGGAGAGTTCATTAAAAATGTCAATTCCAAGGTCACCTCCAGGGCAGTCTGCATGATGACAAGTAGCCCAAGTGAAGCTGACTAAGCCCGTTTCAGGCGTCGGTAGAGCCTTAGTCCGGGCAGTGCTCTGTTCTCGCCCAGGTTTGGGTCCTCTGCCAACCCTTGTTCTGTATGATCTCCTGGAAATCTCTGTCTGCCAGGGCCAGAGCTCACCGAGCCACTGCGACTGTCTCTAGGCCTGGAGACAAGGCACGGTTCCCCAGAAGCTGCAGGAGGTCGAGGGTCCCGGGTCTCAACTAATTCCCTCCCAGCTGCCCAGAGAAGGGTGCTCAGGGCTCAGCACTCAGAGGACGGCAGGTCATTTCACTTCCACTAACTGTGTCCCTGGAACCTTCTGTTGAAAACACCTTCTTTGGTTGAGTGTAGCTAAATTCCTGCTGTGTAAGAGCACGTTTCCAGTGTGGGCGATTTTTGAGTTAGGAAGTGTGCACCATCAGAGGTAGGTAGCCTCATGTTCACTTTATCTTCTCAGGACCCAGTACCTGAATTTTAATCCCATCTCTACCGTTGACTATACAGCACTTAGAACAAACCTGGTGCATGATCAATACCTAACTGCAAATTATAATCGTTGTCATTAACATCAGAACAGGAAAAAAGAATTCCCCGAATATTGGGTAGGGACCTCTTCTGAACACTGAGACTTGGAGGCTAATCAGAACCTCCTGTGAAGGCGTCCACGTCACGGATTCGTCTCAGTTGTGTGTCTTTTCAGCGCTGAGTGACCCCGGGTTGCTGTCCTCCACCGTGAGCGATCTCCCATTCTTATTCCGGTGCCTTCTGCAACTAAGATTGTCTCTACATGTGCATAAGCTCAGGAGGCCAGGTGGCCCTGGTGGACCAAAGCTCATCGTCTGCCGACTGAAGACCAACGTCTCTGAGTCACTGAGTTCTGCTGGCTCTGAGTCAACTCTTCTTTGTTAACCAATGACATAGCTTGGCCAGTTGGAAAGATCTAGTGAGAATTCTACGTTTCTTTTACATTTTTTTTTAAAACCTGACTAAAGATTAAAGGTGGATCGACAGAGACATAAGCTGCAAGCCTCGTGGCCTCTAAGCTTCAAGCCACCCTGGCCTAAGACCTGAGAATTCAGCCTCCTTGGCTTCCTGTCCTGGTCTGCTTCGGCGAGACCCGCAAAGCCACGTTTCCCCATCTTCTCCTGCACATCCGCTTCCAAATCTATGCGCGCTTCCTTATACATCTTTCCGCTGTGCTCTGTGGAGCACCATTCCATGGTAAACAGACTCTCTAATTACTTAAGGGGAGCGCCAGCAACACAGAGAACGAGTGTACAAGTGCAATTGTTTATTTTGATAGGTAATGTGATTTCATGCAGACACTCATGGTAAATATTGCAAAGTTAGGAGATTAGTGGGTTTTAATCATTCAATTTGTTCCCAGATAATGGAAAATGAAGAAATAACAAACAACCATGTAGTCTGACTGGTGGCTTGCCTATAATTTATTGCTAAATAATTACGTTAGGAAAATTAACTGCAGCATAAATAATATCGAAGCTTTCTGGGAAAAGGCAGCTTCAGTTCGGATCTGATCACAAGCCTGAGTGGAGGCCTTTGCTCCAAAACTGTGTGATACTGCTGCCATCTGGTGGCTCCGGACACTTAAAAGAGGCACTTTGGGTTTTACTGAGCTTCCAGAAAAATCTAATCCCACTCCCAAACCGTGTGGCCTTCATTTATGTTTCCAAGAATGTGAACATACAGTGTATCAGAAAATATCTTAAAAATCACGCCCATATTGATTTTGCCTGCAATTTACTGACGATTGAGGAGGTACTTAGTATGTTTCTGTGGGTTCACAATTGTCATTGTGAAAACCTATCAATCACCACAAAACAGGGCGAAGCGTATTGTAAGAAAGTGACATTTGAAATATTTTTGATTAAATATAATCATGTATATGCATCATATCGATAGACAATTTTTCCATTTTAATCAATTCTTTATTCTTTAAATATGTTACAACGCATTGAAAATTTGAAAATAGGTTCTTTTTTTCTTTGTCCTAGAAAATAAAAAAATTCTTTATATTCTTTCACTGGCCAAAAAAAAAAAAAAAAAAAGGAAGTGACATTTGATGTAATGTATTGAAATATCTTTAATATAAAGTAGGGTGCTTATTGAGTGCTTTAATACGTTTTAAACATTCTGGTTAAATATTGTAAAACGTAAAAGGGCTCATCAGGCACAGTGCGTTTCCCTGCTGTGTAGAAATGAGGGATGAGAGGGGTCAGGGCACATTAGGGCACGTCTCAAGACAGAGCTGCTCAGGCGGGGCCCCCAGGAACCAGGAGGGGCCCTCGGCCGCAGAAGCAGGAGTAGGTGAGCCAGGGCTCAGGAGGATGGCGGTGCTGGGCCTTGATGCTTGGAGCCGAGGGCCGGGCCATCAGGAGAGGATGCCCAGGGGAGAGAAGCCATGAGGACAGTCATGAAGACTGGACGGTTAGGGCGTAAAGAGGGGCTCAACACCGGGTGCATGTGGGGAAGTCTCTGGGAGTAAAACTGGAAGGGCAGGTTGGGGCAACACAGAGAGGAGCTCGAGAAGCCACCCCAAGAGTTCAGGCCACCAGAAGCTTCCAAGGTGAGACTGGGCTTCATTTGGACAGAGCGGAGCCGATTCACAAGCCGAGCATCCTGGGTGAGACAGCCCTGTTTAGTTGGGAAGATTTTCCGTGAGCAAGGTGATGCTCCAAGTGGAGGAAAGCAGAAGAAATAAGAGGCCTTCCCCGCCCTCTGGGGCTCACCTTCCCCGGGCACAGCTGTAATCAAGCACAGGAACACCGGCGGGCGCTGGAAAACGGGAGGGAGCAGGTGACTCCCTGGGGATGCTGGCGACACTTGCTACGGGACGGGAGTTGGGCACGATTGTGGAAAATGAGAAGAAGTATTTCAGGCACAGAGGCCAGAAGAAGGCGCTCCAGCCAGGGCCCAAGGCTCTGATCATCATGGAGTCCTCAAGCGTGAGCCAAGCAAGCGATCCTTGTTTTCAGAGCGTTCTCTGAGTGCTGCCCCAAACCACCCAACGCCAGCCCCCATCCTGTGATGCGCCCCTGTGACACCCTTACTGGGACCCCTCATGGCTCTCAAGGTGCACTTACCCCTTGTGGCCGTAAACCAATGACCTCAGCTTGATAACAGCTGGTGCGGTGGTCTGGTGGTCATTACACGTGAGAGCAGGGGAGGGACCCAGACCTGCAACCCCTGCAAAATCCCAGAGTTTCAGCGGCAAGTAAAACCACTGGATTAAACTTGGTGGGTATGGATGTGCTTAGGAGGGACAGGAGGAAGTAACAGAGTTTGGAAAGCGTAGTGGGGTATGAATATGCTTAGGAGGGACAGGAGGAAGTAACAGAGTTTGGAAAGCGTAGTGGCCAACAGCACGGATTGCTGCTGATGACAGACATAAAGGCAGAAAAACACGAGACAGTCGGCCTGGACGAATGACCCAGCCGCCCACCCGCCACCATTTCTGTCTGCATTTATTCTTTCCCCAGCCTTAACTGTCAATCATTCTCAGATTCGTATCTGGTAGCGACCTCTTCTCAGAGCTACAAAAATGGGCATGTTGCACTATCTCGATGACGTTTCCACTTCCAAGACTCAAAACAACCCTTAGACTCAACACCTCTGAAGCTGAATTCCCCACCTTTCCACTTTATCTCAGTGACCGGCGCATCCGTCTGGACGGTTAGGAAGCACCCTTGAAACCTGCCCCGTGCCTACTCTCACACCCGGTCAGCCCCGATTTAGGCTAATTTTGCCTCCAGCCGTGCAGGAGGGTTGCTGCAGCCTGCCCTGCTCCTCGCTGCACCCCTGATAGGTGTGCGCTGTGACCTATCAGGTTCCTTGGCAGAGCTCAGAGGCTGCCCCGCCTTTCTTCCTACTCACCTCCAATCTGTTTTGCATTCTGCGGCCCTAGTGATCTCTATAAAATGAAATCGAATCAACTGCGTATCAGCCAGCATCCATTGCAGGGAACATAAACATCTAAGCTGAAAAAACCTTAACATAGAGATTAAGGACTTTCAAGATGGCTGCAAGACCAGGAAAATGGATGTTAGGGCCACCGCACTGCAGCTGTGACCCAGACGCCGGAAAGCAGCTGCCACCCCACGGACCAGAATCAGGTCCCCAGGGCTGAGAGCTGCAGCAGGAGCCTGGGTGTCCGGTCACTGCAGGAGCTCACCTCCCCCGCCCACACTCATGCATCACCTGGACACCTGGCTACAGGTGAGACTAGGAAATGTGACTTCCTGGCTCTCCATGCAGAGGAGAGCGTGGAAGGGAGACACGAGGATGGTGATCATAGCCAGACGTGACCCAGCACGAACTCTTTGCTGCTCAAAGTAACTCCTGACTTCCTAGTAAAGGATAGGACTGTTTGGGGACATTTTGGGGACTTTGACCAGCTTGCTTTCCTTGGTCTGGGTGTCTCCCTATGCTATGGCTCACCTGGGCTCTGGGGCCTCGGGCACATGCCTTGTGTTTCTCTCTGTGTCCCATTCCCAGTGACCTTCTTGCCCTGGGGCTGCTTCCAGAGCAGGTCTCTGGGGACAAGTTTCCTTCAGGTCTGGGGGAAGAGGGTCCTGGGTTTCTCCACCCAGACTGGACTGGGCGTTTCCCCACGTGGTGTGAGAGTGTGTTCCTTTCCCCGGGAACATCACCGCCGTTGTCACTTTACATTGCACTTAATTGTTTCACATCTTTCTCCCACTTAGTGAGAGGACGAGGGGAGGGGGGCAGCCTAGAGAACGCAGGCAGAGCCTTCCCGGTAGGAGAGGACATCGTGTAACAGGGAAAATAAGAGCCGTCCTTTGTGACGAGGCGAAGGTGGGCGCTGGGCGGGGGGATGAGACTGAAGAAGCAGCTGGGCTGATCCTGGAGCATCACGTGCTCAGTGCCGGGATACGTGGACCAAATGGTGAGAATACTGGGGAGTCCTAATGAAAACAGTAGGAAAATTTTGAATTATCTGAACTGGGAGATGGCAAATTTAGGTGAGAAAAAGGATTCCAGCCACATCAATGAGGATAAATAAAATGGGGCACCATCGGTAGCTGGGCCATCAATTGACACTTTCTTTGGACAGCCCAAAGGAGAATTATGAGACAAACTTAAAGACAGTGGCAGGGGCGGCAGGGGAGGGAGAAGGCGGGACAGTTTGGAAAGAATTTGGGGAAATAAAATAGGACTGAGTGACTGTAGAAAGTGAGGGAGATAGAGAGAAGTGGGCTAAAGGTCAGTTTCCTCTTTCAGTGACATACTTGATAACGCAGTTGAGTAGCAGCTGGAACACGGAAAGGGAAGCATGCTGGGGAAAAACGTAGGGATGACATGCAAACTCCTCAGTGGATCTCTGGAAAACAAGTTTAGTCTGCATCACCTCTACATTGACCAGACTTCCAACAAGAGCTGCTAGTTATCGGGCACTTGGTGGCCAACATCGCTTAGCTCGTTCAATTTTTAATATTTTTTAATTAAAAAAATTTTTTAAACATCTTCATTGGAGTATAATTGCTTTACAATGGTGTGCTAGTTTCTGCTTTATAACAAAGTGAATCAGTTATACATATACATATGTTCCCATATCTCTCCCTCCCTCCCACCCTCCCTATCCCACCCCTCTAGGTGGACACAAAGCACCGAGCTGATCTTCCTGTGCTATGCGGCTGCTTCCCACTAGCTAGCTATTTTACGTTTGGTAGTGTATATATGTCCATGCCACTCTCTCACTTTGTCACAGCTTACCCTTCCCCCTCCCCATATCCTCAAGTCCATTCTCTAGTAGGTCTGTGTCTTTATTCCCGTCCTGCCCCTAGGTTCTTCATGACCATTTTTTTTTTTTTTAGTTTCCATATATATGCGTTAGCATACGGTATTTGTTTTTCTCTTTCTGACTTACTTCACTCTGTATGACAGTCTCTGGGTCCATCCACCTCACTTAGCTCGTTCAACTGATGTGAGTGTTGAAAAAATTTAGTTCTAGAAACTCATGGCAAAATATTTCTGAAATCCAATATACTTAAGTCTTACTTCCAACAATAACAATAATATCAGATTTTCCGTGTTTCAGACAGCAGAAGGTAGTGTAGGGAGGAGAGGAAGTGCTTTCATTAGTGCGTTTCTGAGAAACTCCAGCAGGACCTCAGATTAACATGGAGTGGGAAGTGGGTGGAGGCACATAGACGAAGCAGGTCAGCCTGTGAGTTGCTGACCGCTGAAGTTGGGTAAAGGCTCTGTGGCATTTGGGTCTACTTTTGCATAGATTGGAAATTTCCCATGACAATGGGTTAAAAATAAAGACTTGAAAAAAAAAGTAGGGCAAAACTTGTGGCAGGAAATTCAAACATTTGTTAAATAATTTTAAAGGGTCCGAATATGTACTAGCCAGTAATGTAGGAGAGTTGCTTTATGTGTGCTCAGTGCCATTAATATCCTTTACCTTAAAAAAAAACAACAACTCATCAACAGAAATCGTACAACTTAAAGATATATAAGAAAACTGAAGATGTAAGATAGTTTTAAAAAGATCATTGCCGTTATATGTCCATGTGCTTATCAACAGTATCTCATTCAAAATTAAACCTTTTTCCATATGTTTTGCCAAGATTGTCATCAAGTTTTTTACAAATATATTGTTGGTAAGGAAAGGGATGAAACCTCAGGCTAGTCACTTCTCCTGGAGGGGTCTCCCAAGCCCAGATTTTATATCCAGAGGAAATAAAATGGAGATTTCTAAAGCCTGGTAATTTTTCCTGCAGATTCAGTTTTGATGTCCTTGCTTCCACTAGAGGGCTCTGTGGATAAGGGAAAAACATTTAAATCACAGCTTTTGAAGCTGTTTAAAATGTATGCCATTTTATCAGTTATAATCTCTTGGTAGTTTTGGTCTGGTATTCAGAGATAACTTATTTGAATAGAGCGAAGAAGTAGAATAATATTAACACCTTCAGATGTTCTTTTTCTCTGATTATTGCCTCAGTGTCGAGAGTTGCTCTGAGAAATATTTGTACTACATATATCCTTGTCTTTTTTTATTAGGAGTTATAGTTGGCACTAATCATTACTGGATGTGAAATTCTCTGACTAGCCAATGGTCTAGTCAATAATTCAGAAGTCTGCCTTCTCATAACTTAATACTACTCCAAGATTATTTTGGAAAAAAAATTAATAACAGTATCATAACACAAAAGGATATGAGTTCCCAGGTGGGATCTCACTCAGACAAATTTCAGCAGTTGTAAGACTCTTTACTTCTCATCTAATTTTAAATGGCCGAAGTAAAACGTGATTTGAGGTTCACAGATAATAACCTTTTACATAAACATAGGCCTATCCTTATAAACATCCATGCATTTGAAACAATCAGGATTTAACATTTTTAGCTACAAGCTCCACAGAGGGAGGAGAGCACTCAATATCCAGTGCTATTACATATATTATCTAAAACATTAAGTTTTAATAAAAAGGTATGAGACACGCAAAGAAACAGGGAGGTGTAACCTAGGACAAAACGTAGGTAATAGACACTGAGAGGAGACTGATTTCAGATTTAAGGCACAAAGACTTCAAAGCAGGACTTATAAATATATTCAAAGAATTAAAGGAATCCATGATTAAAGTAAAAAAATAAGGTATGACGACAAAGCTAACAATCAAGTGGAGAATATCAATGCGAAGAGAGAGAAATGATATAAAAAACAAACAGATGAAAATACTGGATTTCAAAAGCATAACAGCTGAAAGTAAAAATTCACTAAGGGGCCTAATGATTGGATTTGAGCTAGAAAAGAAGAGTCAGCAAACTTGAAGATAGATCAATAACTAGTATTCAATCCAAGGAACAGAGAGGAGACATGAGCAGAGCACCAGACAAATGTGAGGCACCATCCCACACACCAGTGCAAGTGTAATGGGGTATCATGGGAGAGGAGATGGGAACACAAAAATACTCAAAATAATGGCTGAACACTTCTTAAATTTGATGAAAAACATTAACCTACAGGAAGGTGAATGAGCTGCATAAAGACACCTCGGAGTAAAAGTGCTGGAAGTCAAATACAAAGAGAAGATCTTGAAAGAAACAAAGGAAAATGACTTGTCATATACAAGGGAACCCTGAGAAGATCAAGAGATGACTTCTTACCAGAAACGTCAGAGGTAAGAAAGCAATCGGTTGGAAGGATGGCTGAATAGGGAGTTCCTGACTTTGGTCCCCCTGACAGACGGAGCAACTGGTGGTTCTCAGTATATAAGAAGCCTTTGCGATGATGCCGGAATTAAGGGGCGAGGATGAAGCACACCACCCTGGACCACAAAAATTTGAGAAAACCATGTGACAAGGGTAAAAGGAGCAGATTTGCTTTGAACACATCAGCCTTCTCCCAGGACATGCACGGCCACCCTGAGGGGGCCGCCCAGGCCTGAAGCTTCTCCACTGGGAAAAGGAGGGCCAGCCTGGACATCCAGATTCCCCAGTGTTACAGGACACCTCACAGGGTCACTGGGGAATCAGCTAGAGGAAGGATAGAGCTCACAACGTGAGTGCACAAATCCTTGCAGACCACGTTCCTGTGGGCAGAAGAGCCCCAGGGGGATCCCAAACAGTGATCCCCGGTGGGCTGAGCCAGTGGCCATGTCTGGCCAGGGATCTAGGCAGGCAGTTCTACCGGGTGTGGCTCCCCTGCCAGTGGACCATCCTGGCTATGCAGCCTGGACAGGGAAGCATGTTACTGGTCCTACCCGATTGCTGAGCATGGCCTCCAGCCTTGCCCAACCAGAGAGCCTGGCCAGAGATGCCAGACAGCCGTGGAACACATCCTACGGCCACCAGGGCAAGGAAGCTGTCAGCAGCCCCACCCAACTTCTGAAAAAATCCTGGAGAGGAACCCACCAGAAATCCTGGAGCTGAGACATACCATGACTGAATGAAGACGACAGCAGAAAACTTCAGTAGCAGACTGAGCAGAAGAGAGAATCTGTGAAATCAAGGGCAGCTCGTTTGAAATTGTCAGAGGAGCAAAAAAAAAAAAGAAGACAGCTTACGTGAATTCCAGGACACAACTAAAAAAACGATCTACGCGTTACTGGCGTCCCAGACAGAGAAGAGGCATAGAGAGGGGCGGAAAGCTCATTTAAAGAAATAATTGTGGAGAAATCATTGTGGAGAGATTTGGACGTCCAAGCTCATGAAACTTCCAGGACCTCAAAAAATCCTTTTAAACCCCAAAAGATCTACTTCTCCAAGACACATTAGAGTGAAACTGTCTAAAATCAAAGAACATTCATTTTAAAATCAACAGGTGAAAAATAAATTTCTCACCTACAAGGGAACCCCCATAACAATATTAGTGGATTCCTTGGCAGAAACCTTGCAGGCTAAGAGAGAGTGGGATTCTATGTCCAAATTGCTGAAAGAAGTAAAGAAAAAAAGCTGCCAACTAAGAATACTTGAGCTGGCAGAGTTAATCCTTTGGAAATGAAGGAAAGTTGAAGACTGTTCCCAACAACCAAATCTGAGGGAGCTCCTAGCCACTAGATCTGCCTTACAAGAAACACTTGTAAAGGGGTTCTTCAAGCTGAAATGGAAAGAAGCTGCAGAGTAACGTGGAAGCATATTAAATACAAAACATGCTGGTAAAAATAGTACGTATTCAAATTTAGAATACTCCAAAACTGTAATACGGTGGTGTGGTAATCATTTATCTCTAGTGTAAAGGTTAAACAGTAAAAGTATTAAAAATAACTATAGCTGGGCTTCCCGGGTGGCGCAGTGGTTGAGAGTCTGCCTGCCGATGCAGGGGACACGGGTTCGTGCCCCGGTCCGGGAAGATCCCACATGCTGCGGAGCGGCTGGGCCCGTGAGCCATGGCCGCTGAGCCTGCGCGTCCGGAGCCTGTGCTCCGCAGCGGGGGAGGCTGCAACAGTGAGAGGCCCGTGTACCGCAAAAAAAAAAAAACAAAAAAAAACAAAAAAAACATATAGCTACAATAACTTTGTTAATGGATACCCAATATAAAAAGATGTAAATTGAGTCTGGTGTCAGATGAATGCATTATAGTCTGTTCTACCTATGGCTCATCTGTGTGCATTTGAATGATTTCAGGTTCTCCAAATCTCTGGGATCTTGTCAGCAAGATGCTGAAAATATTTATGTCTCACTAGTGGATCAGATGAAACGATGTTTATGAAATTTGTTTTTAAGTGTGGGTATAGAGTAAATAGAAATGTCCTTCTATTGCCATGTTGATTTCTTCAGAAAAACTTCTCCCACTTTTCATCATTTGTGCTTGTGTGCTGACATTTCAGTTTTTATAACTTTCTTTCTCTCTCTTTCAGGCTTTCTTTCTCTTGTCTCTTATAGGTTGTCTTCTCTTTCAGAGCCTTTGGACATGGAGCCAACTAAATATTTTCTCCAGAAAATATCATCTTTTTACCATCTGCCTTCAGAAAAGTCTAATGTCCATGTATAGTGTTACATGTTGCATCCCTTGCATAACTAACGATCGGGAGGCATAGTCAGTTTCTTCCAATCCTCTTGTGGCTATCAAGTAACGAAACACTTCTTAGTTATTATTTGTTCAAGAGTAACAATAGTCTTCTGTGTTATTGTTTTCTGAGAATTCCTGGTTGTCTTAACTGCTCCATTAATCTGCTTTTCAATACTGTCTGAGTACTATTCCTCCATTCCTTCTGATTTCTGTCAAAAAATGCATATATCCGACAAACATTTGAATACTTCTGATGTGCCAGGAGCTTTGTGGGGAAATTCTGCCAGTATTTCATTTTCCCCTCAAGTGAAAAAAAGTTGCTGTCGCTCCCATATGATTCAGAGGAGGAAGCTGGGGCTCTGAGAATCTTGGCGAGTTTCCTGGGGGTGGTCACGGACAGACCAAGGACAGGAATCTGGTTATCTAATTCCAGGACCACTCTTTTCCCTCTTAGGACGTGGTCACGCAGGAGGTGGAAAGTTAGCAGGAAAATGTAATATTTCTGACAGTAAAAAGTGACCAAAAGTAAATATAAAGGCTTATTTTCACGAAGGTCATATGCAATCCTTTAGCGCATGTGGAACTCAAAGATGATACAAATATTTTAACTCACCGGACATTATTGCCCTCTAAGTAAGATGGTGCATATCATCTGGTGACCAGATACTTAACATTGTCGTTTCTTTGTTCCTTGCAGTAGGTATTATAGATCACTGGATCTCATGTAATTACCCATGAAATTGCTAGTGTTCTTTTATGACAGGTACTCAATAAAACCCCTTTGGTTGCCTAGAAGATGATTCACCTCTTCGTGGAACCACTTGAATGTAATATTTAATATACGTGACATAATATATAACTTTAATACATGACATTTAAAAACATTCTATTTGTAGGTCAAAGTTTGTCCAATAGGACCTCATGGACTAACTGCATTACTTGAAAATTTCAGGCCAAAATAAGATAGTTATCTAAGATCATACAGCTCTTGCCCACGGTATGGCATGGATATTCACACCACCCTCTACAAATGTTTGGTCCAGATCTTTTTCCATTTAATGAAGTTTGACAATTTGTGACAGGATAGAAAGGAAATTCATTATATTTAGTAATAGAAAACCCATTTCTCATTTTTCACGAACCAAGCAGCTATGATGAAATTGCCTAAACCACTATATCACAATTCTCCACCTTTGTGGTTCTTAAGGTCACCCTCAAAGGTCTTCAATTTCCTTATGTTCACAGCCTGGCATCTGGTAATTTTCAGTATCAGAAAATATAAAGGGGCTATATATTTTTTTCTGAGGAGAAATATTTCTGATTTGAGAAGAAATAAATCTGTCAAGGGGAAAATATTAAAAATAAAAAGAGTGACTGTAATAATCACATTGGTGTCACAGGCAATTTTGCTTCTCCAACTCGGTGAAGGAAAGGTCCCTGCCCCCCAAAGAACTGTCAATGTAAGAGAAATGGATTCTTTATTTCAATAACCACTGTGGTTTAAGGGTAATTTATGTATAAGGAAGGACAACAGCCTCAAGAATCAAATTTCCTTAAAATATTATTTTGTATTCGCTCTGCTACAAAGCTTAGTGAAATTGATAGATCAGAAGGAGGAATGACTAAATTTGCTTCTCCAAGTTATAATTTAACACACATTGTATGTGGCTCACATCACTAGCCATTGTAAGTGGCTCATATCACTATGCATTTTGTATAGGAATGACACTTATAAAGTAATATTTCTCAAATTAAATAATTCTTATAATTTTAATAGGAAAAGTAGAAGAAAAAATATTTGTTTGACCTCACTTATGAGGGGTAGCAAATCTTCTACTGTCTACATCCCATCCCTGATATATGACAAATCTTGCCTCAGTCTCTATTATTTTCATCAACCATAAATAAAACACTACCCATCATTTGTTTTTAAGTGGACATCTCCCCAGAGAGGGTAGAAAGAAATGCTCAAACATTTAAATAAGGAATTTAAATTCTTATTTCTTTCTAAAATGATCTGTGGCCATAGCTACCACCGTCCGTATTTAGGATTTTAAAAAATAAAGAAATAAGAATATATAAAACAACTAAATCAAAGGCTTCCTATTTACTCAGTTTCATACAGGAAATATTTATCACTCTCCCAATAGCAATTCTTCCCCTATCACATCCACTAACTCAAGACACATGTGCTGCATTTGCTGTTGTGAGCGTGTCATCAATCTGCAAGTGTATCTAATGCTCGGCCACCTTCCTCATCCACCTTTGGCTGATTAGGGTGTTGTTTCTGAGGCGCCTGATCTGGCCTTGTCACTATAGGATCACAGGGCTCTCTCTTTGCACATGTAATACTTTTCCATGACAAATACCATTATGCAAAGTTATTGAAGACTGGTAAATACTCACATAATACATTCACAAGAAAGTATTCGGCATTTTCCTACTTTTTGAAAAAAATCAACTTATAGAAAGGAAAAGAATAGGCATTTACCAA
Source organism: Delphinapterus leucas (assembly GCF_059928025.1). Lineage (NCBI taxonomy): Eukaryota > Metazoa > Chordata > Mammalia > Artiodactyla > Monodontidae > Delphinapterus > Delphinapterus leucas. The sequence continues at coordinate 87,588,812 of NC_143142.1, forward strand.
TTTCCAGATGCCTGATTCCACTTAGAGGATATGTAATTTTAATTCTAGAGCGGAGAACATATAAAAAACAGCTTTATATAAAAGAAACTAACAGCATTAAAAGGAAAAAAAACCTCTTCAAACTTCATTTATGACCACTTCAGTTACTGTTGAAATTAAATATTTGATTATGTTTTGGGTTTAGGGGGAGGATACATGGGATATTAATATACGTTAAATGTCCATCTGTTGGTATAAATGTCTATTTGAAACATCCTCTGCTCTTTATTAATCTCAGGAGATTGGGACATGCACTAACTGTCTATAGTTTTCTGGTGTTGGTTTGACATCTTATCTCGTTTCTCAATATCTACTTCTATCAAAAGTAGAATATGGAAATAGTTTCCACATTCTTATTTTTATAATATTCTATTTTTGCACTATTTAAAATATTTAAAGGTTTGCATTATTTTTTAAATTACAAAAGTTTATTATTTTTCCCCTAATATTAAATACCATGTGATATGTAAATTTTGCTTAAAGAGAATTGGTAACTTTCCCCTTCTCCCTTCCAACAGTTCATAATGACTACTCCAACTTTGTAAAGATAATACAATCATATCTTTATTTTTTTTTAATTTATTTTATTTATTTATTTTTGTCTACGTTGGGTCTTCATTGCTGTGTGCGGGCTTTCTCTAGTTGTGGTGAGCGGGGGCTACTCTTCGTTGCAGTGCGTGGGCTTCTTATTGTGGTGGCTTCTCTTGTTGCGGAGCATGGGCTCTAGGCATGCAAGCTTCAGTAGCTGTGGCACACGGGCTCAGTAGTTGTGGCTCGCGGGCTCTAGAGCGCAGGCTCAGTAGTTGTGGTGCACGGGCTTAGTTGCTCCGCGTCATGTGGGATCTTCCCGGACCAGGGCTCGAACCCATGTCCCCTGCATTGGCAGGAAGATTCTTAACCACTGCGCCACTGGGGAAGCCCATAGGGTCCTATCTTTTAATGAGACTAGAAAATTATCAAAATCCCAAAGCAGAATCTTAAGAAATAGTTGCTCAGAGGAATGAAAAATGAACCAAAATTAGTGAAACGCAGAGAAGGACATATCTGTCTGCAAATGCTGGAGGGCGACATGATGTTTACAAAACAGGTGCCACACCTTGAAGCGGCAGAGCAGCCATCCGTGCCTGGAGGGGGAAGTTGGTCTGAGGGCAGACAGTAGGTGAAGAGGTGTGACCTGGAGCAGTGAGTTCGCATCCAGGGAAGACCACATCTAAGCAGAAGAGGGGAAGGACCGCATTCACTTGGCCACTCCTTCTCGACTGGGCTGTGGATCCAGTAAACACTCACATCCAAAGCCACTATGCCCACCGGCCGCTCTGCTGCCTGCTGAGGATGCAATGAGCAAGGAACCAGAGTCTTCGTCCTCAAGGTGGCTGCCGTTCTCAAAACTGAACTACTTTTTCATCAGTAAAGGGGCAGAGAACTGTTGATACAAAATGAAAGCTTTGGTCCTCTTGTGAGGAGCCCTACCATCAATAGACAGTTTTCAAAAATGTTTCCTCAGGTGCTCCTAAGGCCGTGCAAAGAAAGTGATGCATTTTTCAAAAAAGAAAGAAAAAACTAAGAGAAATAAAAAATAACTCTTACAAACAAATAGGGTAGCGATGATAAGGAGAGACCTCATAACTGGCGAGCTTCTTAGCCAGGATATGTAGACACTCACTCAGTAAAGAGGCATGAACAGTAGTTCTGCAAATAATAATTACTGAATCAAGAAACCAAATTTGCTTGTAGGATGAACCACTAACAATGCCAGGCAAAATCTAATGTTTTCCCTCTGTTCCATTACTTTATCTTCCCTCTGTCAAGTGAAATGTCTCAGGATAAATAGCAGAGAAAAGAAAGGACAGGGCTTCCTTGGTGGCGCAGTGGTTGAGAGTCCGCCCGCCGATGCAGGGGACACGGGTTCGTGCCCCGGTCCGGGAAGATCCCACATGCCGCGGAGAGGCTGGGCCCGTGAGCCATGGCCGCTGAGCCTGCGCGTCCGGAGCCTGTGCTCCGCAACGGGAGAGGCCACAACAGTGAGAGGCCCGCGTACCGCAAAAAAAAAAAAAAAAAAAAGGACAGAAATAACAATGTGTAATTCAGACTTTTTGATCCTATGGTTTTCAATGTAGAATTAACCTTAGACCATCTGAATCTCAAATTATTTCATATCTATATTATTTCTCAGTCATATCAAATACGATAACAATGGTAAGGCCATACTAAAGAAAATTAAAAGCATTGTCTCTTACAAACTTAATTTATTGGTTAAAAATAAGTGCTGGTATCATTAATAATTATGTTTTCTTATTTAAAGAAGATATTAAAGAGCAGAAGCTTTGGAAGTCCAACAGTACAGGTTCATATCGCAGCTGCCATTCGTTAGCTGTGGGGGATGCTGTGTTTAGAGGTGGGATAATAATAATTCTCACTTCACTGGATTGTGTGTGTGTGTGTGTGTGTGTGTGTGTGTGTGTGTATACGTAATACCTATATTTTATATAATTTCCTAGACAAGTCCAGTTGTACTATGAGAGTTTGTTTGATCTAAAGGAACACAAGTTCAAGTTTCTCTCAACACTTAATCTTAAAAACTAACTGAAGTTGGGCGTTTGCCATGTGCAGGCACCTATTCCAAGGCTGTCCACGTATTAACTCATTTAGTCCCACCCAGACCATGGGAATTAGCTACGCTACCAAGCCCACCCAGAGATGAGAACTGAGACAGAGGTACAGTCACTCCCTAAGACCACAAAACCTCGGGTTTCTTTACCAGGCTAGTTGTCCTTAAATTATTGAATGACACAAAACACACACACACACACACACACACACACACACACAATTCTTCCATTTTCAAAGGGTCCAAAATCACATTCAGAATGTGTTTGCTTCCTTTTGGGGATCATGAACGGTCTCTTTTCCTCCATTCTCCTGGTGACACTAAACTTGACCCTCTGAGGGCAAGCCGTTCAGCCTGGTCTTCCACACGAGGCTGTATTTGACCTCGGACAAGGAGGTTTGGGTCCATCCTGGAGCTGAGTGATGGAAGTTAAGTTCCCCCACGGGAATGGGAGTGAGAAGAGGTGTGGGCTCCCTCCAGCCGAGAAATAGATGCTGTAATCAGGTCTTCAAATCCATGGTAAGCCTACGTTAAAATAAACCATTTAATGCAATCCAGAATCTCTGTTAATTTGTAAGCTCTTGTCCCTTAAATTCACTGGCCTGTTCATCCATCAGGTCACATGGACAGAACATCCTTCAACTCCTTTGGCCAAGAGTAATCTCCTTCCCGGGACCTCAGGGACTCGATCGATTTCCCTCCATAGTTTTAGTTTCCCCTTTACATTCTGGCTATAGTGGCCATTTATTCAAACTAAAATCAGAGCCCTGAATTGGTCAAAGCTAAGAAAACTATCTAGGTTTAACCTTCCCTGGTCGTTTCTCACGTTTACTGCTTTCATCTGTGGGGAGTAGCTGCCCCTCCCCAGCCGGTGGATGTGCCCTTTCACCCGTTTCAGCCTCTGTGGCCGCCTGTGTGCCACCATCGTGCCCAGCACTGTGCTTTGTCATTTCTTTTCACTCTCCTTCTCTGGCAATCTAAAGTAATCCATTCCTTTTATGATGTCTTGGTGAATATATCCTCCTTCCAATGACTTTTCTGCATGTTTAAGTGTTCTGAGGTTTACCTAAAACCCTCAAAGAGAAGAGGCCAAGATTCTCCATTTCCCCCACACCTACCACCTAATACAGTCCTGGGATGTGAGTGCGAGCATATAATAATAAGTTGTTGGACCAATTCATGAGTGTGGCAGTTCCAGGATTTCTGTGTAGTGTTCAACTAGATGGCTGGACAGCTTGCCTTGAAACTGTTTGTGTAGCGCTTTATGTAAAAATAGTCTCTATATGGACAAGGGGGTGCTGAGGGAAATTGTGAGGCAGCTTTCCAACAACTGTCCTACTGACAATTTTACGTTAGTTTAGAATATACTTTGGAGAAGCAAGTGCCATATAAACGCACTTTATATAAAGGATCTTTTTTTTTTTTTTTTCGGTATGCGGGCCTCTCACTGCTGTGGCCTCTCCCGTTGTGGAGCACAGGCTCCAGACGCGCAGGCTTGGCGACCATGGCTCACGGGCCCAGCCGCTCCGCGGCATGTGGGATCCTCCCGGACCGGGGCACGAACCTGCGTACCCCGCATCGGCAGGTGGACTCTCAACCACTGCGCCACCAGGGAAGCCCTATATAAAGGATCTTGAAAAGAGATGCAGGGCTTACATGTGAGTGAATAGCCACGTGCTCCGTGATACCAAGAGATGCAACACGAGAAAGATGAATAATTCAACTTTTGGAATCAGACTGGATGGCGTTTCATGCCAATTCGGCACCCAACAGCTCTAAGAAACCAGGGACGCTCCTCTTTGAGTTTGGCTGATATCCTGTGAAATGACACCATGCACAGGGTTGCTTTGGTGAGATACACACACAGCGCCTGGCATTACCAGGAAGTAAACATGGTAATACACGTCACCTCCCCAGGCTGGCCCTCCCAACTCCGCGAGAGACCTTCTCAGATCGACCAGCTTGAAGCCAAACTATGTGGAGAGCAGCTTGGGCCACACAAAACACTCAGATACATTGGACGTGAGATAAGAATGGTCTTGATGGATGTGAGCACTGTATTCATTGTGGTGAAAACAAACTGATGAGAAAACAGAGGAGGGAGGGGTCACGGTGATCACGCATCACCACCCCCATGGAGACCCATCCCAGCCTCGAACCTGCTACTCAGAGGTGCAGTGTGTCATAGTCACACATCTGGGCCCTAGAGCCGGACCCTTTGGGTTCAAGTTCAGCTTCGCAGTTTTTGACCGTTGACCTAAGATTGTAAGACTTTAGGGAAACTACCTAGATAGTTGGTGCCTCAGTTGCCTTATTTGAAAAGTGGTGGCAGCAAGGGTACAGTTTCACAGGGCTGTCGTGAAAGGTAAGTGAGTTAATGTGCATAGAATAACGCTGTCTGCATTCTCTATCATCGTAATCACAACAGCCTTTTATCTGTGTTCCTAGGAGCTCACCGACATACGCATAAAATTCCCCTCTGTGCGAGTTCCACGGGCCTCAGAACATCAGAGGGCCAACCTCCAAGAAAACTGACCACACCGTTTCCTCAGAAGAGAGGGCGCTAACTACACAAGCGTTTGCAACAATGGTTTATAAATTGTGTCCTAAACATTTGTATCTCAGAATTAGGTCGCTTAGAAAGTGAGGGAAAAGTCCAGTTGCACAGCAAGCCATGATTATTAGCCCCATTTAGCTCTTTTCCATGATTTTCATTACATTTTAGAAAACTCTGCAAGTTTATCTTCTGAAAACTGAGTTCCCTTCACTCAGACTGGCTGGCTTCCGGCTCAGAAGCTGCCGCCTGAGTCCTGGAGGCCCAGAGGCCCGGGGGAGGCACAGCCACCCGGGGCCCCTTCCCGCCCCCGTCAGGCCGTCAGGCCAAGGACTTACTTTTGCAACAAGCCCCTTTCTCCCTGGCCCCTGGCTTGCCCGATGGATCCGGAAATCAAAGGTCGAGCATTTAACTGAAGTTTGAAAACGTTTTCCTAGTGGAGCTTTTGTTTCTCATTCTCACCAGGGGGCTCAGTCCTGACTGAGGCCGCGTGGAAATGGTGCGCTCCTAAGTTTAGTGTGCAAGGCCCTCTGGCAGACTCTTGTGAGAAGCCTGTCCTCATCCAGAGAAGGATGGGAGAGAATCCAGCTGGGCAGACGGATCTTGTCTTGAGGTGCCTTTTGCTCTCCTAGAAACACTCCCACCTTCCGTGATGTTCTGAGTCAATACTCATCACCGTATGAAGCCTCATCAAAATATTAACTTGCATCCTTCCTACCGAAGGAAATACACTTACCTAAAATTTATTCTAGAATAATCCATTGCCGCAGAAGCCCATAATCATTTTAAAGGTAGAAAGGTATAATTAGCGCACTAAGATAATCTTCCGGGAAAATGACAGCGTATAATTTGAGATTGTTTTATTAACGTGATGGGTTAGTAACCTATCAAATACAATGGCTTTTAATTATGTATCAGGTATTTTGAAACTATAACCGAAACTCTAGAGAAAAGCACTTAGCTTGTTCATGTTAAAAATAACACTAGTATTCATTGAATGGTAACCATAACAACCTTTCTTTTTATCGAAATAATAAGTAAATAATTTCCTAAGTGTGGAAAGAAAAAGGCATTGCACTTAGGAGATAAACACTCATTGACATTTTCATAAGTAGATGTTTAAACATTGTCAGTAGGATTAATTTTATGGCAGGAGTATATTTTCTCTTCTGTTTTTTTTTTTTTTTTTTTTTTTTTTTTTTGTGGTACGCGGGCCTCTCACTGTTGTGGCCTCTCCCGTTGCGGAGCACAGGCTCCGGACGCGCAGGCTCAGCGGCCATGGCTCACGGGCCCAGCCGCTCCGCGGCATGTGGGATCCTCCCAGACCGGGGCATGAACCCGCGTCCCCTGCATCGGCAGGCAGACTCTCAACCACTGCGCCACCGGGGGAGCCCTCTCTTCTGTTTTTATACTGGTATCAAGATTAAATTTTTTTTCTTTAGACTGAATAAATATTTGAAATCAAAATGTGTTCCTTAAATCTAGGTATTATTTTTAGCTACAAAAACAAACTTCAATTGGGCAACTTAGAGGAAAATAGCTCAGAATTATATTTGGTATCTTTAATAATAAAGTTTCGAATATTAACTCTTATACAATTAAAGGACTATTTATTCATTTATAACAGTAGATGACTATTTCCATTTAAAGATACAGCTTGTATTTTTAATTATAAATTTAAGTAAAAAATAGTTCAAATTAGATAAAAGATTAAAGAGTTAAATTCTATACATGATACTGACAAAAAAATCCTTCAATACGGTTTTAATATATTTTGTAGAATATTGCATAAAGGTTTTGGTCTACAGCATCAGTTTTTTGGAGGAGGACTGTAAATATTGAAATGCTGGGAAATTGCTATGCCCTGATAGGGTCCTGGCACGTCCTAAATTCCACACCCAGTCAGTGGCGTATTCCTTTGATAAAATCACTGGCCATACAAAACACCCCCCACTGTGAGGATGTGAGAAGCTGGAAGCCTCCTGGCTCACTCTCTACCTTCTTGCCTCTAAGGCTGAACTCTCTTCAGACCATGGCAATGCCCACTGGCTCCTGCATCTGGAACCTGGGCCTGGCTGGTGCGGACACTGGCCTCTCGCAGGGTCAGTCAGGGACTCAGGGGTCAGGCTGGATGGTGACCAGGGCTCCCCTTTCCCCATCGGGATGTGGAGGATGCTGGCCACCAGTCTGGGGCCGGGCCAGCCTGCGGTGGGCTGAGTCCTCTGGAGTTTTCTACGGGGCTGCTGACTTCCTCACACCTCAGGGCCTGAGCTCCAGGGAGGACAGCCCAGGACAGCCAGAGAGAAAAGGCAGTGCTTCTCCAAGCCGGCTGGGAAACCAGAAGAATCACTTCTGCCACCTCCTCCTGGTGAGAAGCAGACCTCCAGGCCCTCCTCTGCTCAGGACAGAAAGTTATACTTCACCTTCTCCCGGGAAGAGTGTCCGAGCACTCAGGGATGTGTGAATTCACCATAACGACATACTAATTATTATCTATTTTTCAGCATGTTCAACATTTCAACTAATATAATAAAAAGGAAAGAGAAATTATAAGTAAATAGATTGGAATTGCATCATGTAATCTTTTGTTAATAAGACTTTACTCCTAGCAACTTTAAATAATAGAAATTCACATTGATTGAAATTAATGCCGTGGTGCAATTAAGCCACAAGATTAACAAGACAAATGCAGATGAAGCTGGTGTATTCTTATGGAACGGCCATTGCCAGTTAAGAAAAATAATTTTGTTCATAATAAAGATAAAATAAAGTAATTCTTAGGATCCTTAAAAGCATTCTTACAGTGATTGATAGAAAGAAATGAGTTTCATCTTTGTTAAAAAATCCAGACCTTATAAGTAAATATAAATATTTATAAGTGTGTTTTGATATAAGTATTTCTGTGTGCCTTTCTGCTTTGTTCAGCATCAATTCCGCCAGCAATAACTTCTCAGCTCTCCTTACCTGGACAATTCTGAACGTCCTAGGCCCCAGGAAGACTTCCTGGAATTGATCCTGCAGCCCTCACATACATGCCTCATAGCAAAACCTACTGTTTCCCAGCAGGGATGCAACGTCCTGATGGCGACAGCCAGGGCGTCCCGATCACGGCTGAATTCTGTTTCTGTGGTTATTTACCCTTCTTCTCATAATATCTTTGCCCCCTTACCTGGGTTCCTTGCTGATTTCATGTTTTCTCCTATTCATACTGAAAATATCTTATAGGATTTCAATCTTCAATAAAATAAAGTGGGGGGGATTCTGAGACAAGGTCATCTTCAAGGATGACACTTGGGTGGCTGCCTACTCCCTCCTCTGTCAAGTTCACCTTCGTCATGTAAGCCTCAATACACATCTAGTGAATGTTTGATTTGGTAATAATTACAGATAGCAGAGATTTACAAATACACAAATGGTATTCTAGTTAATTATTTTGTACTTGGAAGACCTTTCCATTGGTCTGAGAAGTCACCGAATCACTAAGTCTCCAAAGTTAGGAAGTTACCAGGCGAGAGAAGGTGAGGATGGATAGGACCCGCCACCTGCTGGCCTTCCTTGGTTGCTCTGGTCCATGGTTGTCATGGGGACCTGGGAGGCACAGATGCTGGAGCTACAATTTGAAATCTTCACTGAGGTAAAGCCGGGACCTGGAGCCCAAAGGCATCGGCCAGCAGGGTGTCAGGTGGCCCGGGCAAAAGGGGCATCTTGATCAATAGAGTGTAACATCCAGGTGTCACCTCTTCCCACAGGGGTCATTTGGTATCGAGAGAGGAACAATATGAGAAAAGAGAAAGACGCCAACAGCCCGACGTTTTTTACTTCAGTTATTTATTATTTTAATTCACCAATTTCTCATTAGTGAGTGTGGTAAAGGTAATTGACATATAAGTGTTGAATCTAGTTATCATTCACTCAGATTGTGTATTATTTGTTGTGAACAAGCCACCCTTAAAATCTCTAATAACTGATTCAGGAAACTCAAATTTCAAAGAACAATTGATGCCACTGGCCCTTGATACGGGAAACCCAGCTGCCATTCAGGGTCCACTGAACTTCTTAGCCTTTAAACAGCCCCCATGAGACCTACCTGATTAAGAGCTGTTTAATGCATGAAATTTGTATTTGAGGAAATAATTCATACATAGGAAGGCTTATGTTGGGAAATCGTTGAAGAATAATCGTCAACTTATAAGACCACGGGGATATCACAACCCCTAATGTTTTCTTTCTTTTAACTTTTAAAATTTAATTTTTATTTTATATTGAGGTATAGTTGATTTACAATGTCACGTTAGTTTCAGGTGTACAGCAAAGTGATTCAGTTATACATATACATATATCCTTTTTCAGATTCGTTTCCCATTTAGGTTATTACAGAATATTGAGTAGAGTTCCCTGTGCTTACACAGTAGGTCCTTGTTGCTTATCTGTTTTATGTATAGTAGTGCATATATGTTAGTCCCAAACTCCCATTATGTTTTCATATTTGTTATATGTTATGGAAGATGATTTATGACCCAGTGTGGTACTGGGTACACCATGGGCTGCTCATTAATGCATCAAGAGTTAGATGACAGAGGTCTCTAAGTCCTGGAATACGTGTGCTATTTTTGCAACTTTGAAAATCTTGACAGTCATGTGTGTATAATGTTAGTCCAAGCAGTGGATAAACGACATATTTTTCAAAGTCTCCTTTATAAAAAAAATTTATTTATTTTGTTTATTATATTTTTGGCTGCACTGGGTCTTCGTTGCTGCGCACGGGCTTTCTCTAGTTGTGGCGAGCGGGGGTTACTCTTCCTTGCAGCGCGCAGGCTTCTCATTGCGGTGGCTTCTCTTGTTGCGGAGCACAGGCTCTAGGCACACGGGCTTCAGTAGTTGTGGCACACAGGCTCAGCAGTTGTGGCTCGCAGGCTCTAGAGCACAGGCTCAGTAGTTGTGGTGCGTGGGCTTCATTGCTCCGTGGCATGTGGGATCTTCCTGGACCAGGGCTTGGGCCCCTGTCACCTGCATTGGCAGGTGGATTCTTAACCACTGCGCCCCCAGGGATGCCCTCAATAGCTCCTTTTTAAAACAAATATATTACCGGACACCGGGACTCCTTTGTTCATTTACCGTTTCACAAACAAAAACACAATAGCAATTTATAAATAGGGTTCATTAAAATATATTTGCTCTTTCTCCTCTTTCACTCCTTCAAAGAACATCATCCATTTTTGCTAAAAACACAAATAAAGCTGAATGTCCATCCCAAACACTGTGAAAATCGTTAAGCTGTGTGGCAAGCGCAGGAAGCGCTTTTTCCCCCTTCCTCTCACCCTGCCTTATCGCAAGCGCAGTAGCACAGGGCTGCGATCGTCAGCACAGCCCCAAGTTCCTGCAGCAGATAAACATGTTTTTCTGGAATCGACATCTGCTTTCTTCTGTAAGCTTTGCCGTGTCTCTTGGGGTCCCAGGGAAGTGGCCCTGCACGTCCTGTGGCTGAGCTGGTGCCGGGGCTCCCGGGGCTGCATGAGTCTTGGCGATGTTGTACTTCTCCTCGGTCACCTCCTCCTTCTCCAGTGGCCACATCTTTTCATCCAAGCTTAGGTTCCACTCACTCAACAGCTAAACTTTAAAAATAACACTAAAATAAAATAAATAACACTAAAAAAATAAACTGCGCTAAAAAAGAGAAAAAAACTAATCTTTGGGGCTTCCTAAACTGATGACTTGACACTTTAGGTGACTAACAAATGTCCCTCATTTAAGGAAGAGTCTTCATAGCTCAGCTTCTCTGCTTCTGATGGACAGGAGAACAATCTCCTATATTTAAAAAATAAAAGCAGAGAAGAACGCCTTTTTAAGAAAGAAAACAATGCCTGTATTAATCTTAAAGCTGGTGTCAGTTGATTCATGGACAGCGTTAAGTTAGAAATCACTAGAGAGGGACTTCCCTGGTGGTCCAGGGGCTAAGACTCCACATTCCCAATGCAGGGGGCTCGAGTTCGATCCCTGGTCAGGGAACTAGATCCCACATGCATGCCGCACCTAAGAGTTTGCATGCCGCAATTAAAGAGCCCACCTGCCGCAAATAAGACCTGACTCAGCCAAATAAATAAAATACTTGAAAAAAAAAAAGAAATTACTAGAGAGATCTCATTTTTAAATCTACCTTATATTTTCAAGATGTTTTGTTATCAAATATAAACATCATATTTTAGAGGTAAACTTTTATTTGTCTGCAAGTATTTCCTAATATACTGTATGGTTAGAACCTTCTTTGAAAGGGAAAAATAACAAAAATCAGCTTATCTTTGAAAAGGGTCTTTCTTTCTTTCAAGATAATTGACATATACCATGGTGTAAGTTTAAGTTGTACAATGTGCAGATTTGATGCATTAATATATAGAAATATGATCACACTTCAGCATTAGCTGACACGTCTATCACATCATGTAATTACCATTTCTTTTTTGTAGTAGAAACAATTAAGATCGGATCTCTTAGCAAGTTGGAAGCTTATAATACAGGAGGAATAATGGGTTTTTCTTTAAATTGCCCTCTCATCGATTTTGAAGAATATGGAAATATATGACCAAAGTATACGCTAACATTGAAGCAAGACTGTCCCTTAAAATGTCTCCTAAGAACTGTATTTGTGAACAATCTAGTATCCCCTTAGTAAGTAAAAATTATGAATGGTATTGGTGAAAAATCAGAATCTTAATTGGGAGATTGGGATCGACATATATACACTAATACGTATAAAATGGCTAACTAATAAGAACCTGCTGTATAAAAAAATAAATAAAATTAAATTAAAAAAATCAGAATCTTAAAAAATGTGCTGTTGACATATTCTCTAATTTTCCACATTGAACTAGTCTATATGATTTTAACCAATGCTGGCTGTCCGGGTGAGTTTTTTGGCATTGGTTACCTCGTCCACAGTCTTGATGGAGACAAAAGGGAGATTTCCTTTAAAACCAGAAGAGCTAGTCATCACAGCAGCTAGTTCTCAATTAAGTAATAAAAGCACGTATAAGCTAAACCCAGAGGGGACCAGTTACGGGTGCTGGTGTTGGGGGAACATCAGTTCACACTGGGCACCTTGTACAAAACTCCCACATGTCTACACAGCAAAGTAACGGACAGATATGAGCAGTCTCTCCACCTGTCCAAAGGTTTAATTCTTTTTTTAAAAAATTTTATTTTATATTGGAGTGTAGTTGATTTACAATGTTGTGTTAGTTTCAAGTGTGCAGCAAACTGATTCAGTTATACGTATACACATATCTATTCCTTTTCAGATTCTCTTACTATTTAGGTTATTACAGAATACTGAGTATAGTTCCCAGTAGGTCCTTGTCGGTTATCTACTTTCTATATAGTAGTGTGTATATGCTAACCCCAAACTCCTAATTCATCCCCCCCATCCCCTTCGGTAACCATAAGTTTGTTTTCTGTGTCTGTGGGTCTATTTCTGTTTTGTAAATAAGTTCTTTTGTATCATTTTTTATATTCCATATATAAGTGATACCATATGGTATTTGTCTTTCTCTGTCTGACTTACTTCACTTAGTATAATAATCTCTAGGTCCATCCATGTTGCTACAAGTGGTATCATTTCATTCTTTTTTTTATGGCTGTCTGAGTAATATTCCATTGTACAGGTATACCACATTGTCTTTTGAGAAATATTTGGAGGGTGAAGACAAGGCCTTTAAGTTAATTAAAGTCAGAGTAAACAGAAGTGTTAAGACCTTATGTCACTTTAAATCTGGAAATAGAGAATGAACGCTTATGTCAGTAAGTCATGATTTATTTTCATAACAAACTCATGAATCATGACATCTTGTCTATATTGTGGATGAGGCGACAGGAGGCTGACTTTACTCCTCAGAAAACTAGATCATGTTTGTAAGCTGCTCAGTTTCTATAAGAGAAAGGCTTCAGAAATAAGTTTTAATGTATTTTCCCAGTGTCTTACAACATATTTTAAAGAGAGCTTGGTGATATGTGGCTGTTTTTGTTTATTTGGTAGAATTAGTTGTCCTCCTATAGTTCTTTTTCTCTCCCTCTGTGGGCCCGCACGCGCACGCACACACACACACACGCTCACACTCACGCTGCACTGTCATCTGCAATATATATGAGATACGGTGGTGGATGAGCTAGTTATGAAACTCAGTCATGGTGCTGAGTGGCCTGGCCAGACCTGACTCTCCTTCAGGATATCAGCTCATGCACTCCCATAGCATCTTGTTAATAATTTTCAAGTATTTTCACAGACATCGGCTCACGTCAGCTTCAAAGCAACCTCCGGGCTGGAGCATCTATTATCGTTCCTTTTCACAGATGCAAAACTGCAAAGCAGCAGGGTCACGTGGTACTCCTTCCTCCCTCCCCCTCACTAGGGTCCTGTGGCCACTGCAGGGCAACTTGGGCTCAGAAGCCCGGGCATCCAATGCCCTGTTGGTCCACCTGTGCAGAAGCCACATGCCAGCAGCACCTAGACACAAGTTTTCAACAAGAGCAGAGCACCCAGGTGCAGGGATAAAGGAAGAGATGCTCTGACTATCGCCAGACTTGTCAATTTTGAGCGCTGTGCGAGATAAAGTCCTCTGCCCCCGCTTGGTACCCAGAACATCACAGAACTGTATGGAAAGGTAGGAAGAAATACCAGAGCAGCACCTTCTGTTTTTCTGTGACCCAGCCTTCCCTCCCTCATGGGAATAACATTAATGAAACCATTCATTTAAATAAATCACCAGTCTTATCTACTTGTTCAACGCAAATTATTATTCGTTTGAGACAACAGGTAAGTGGTCTTGTCCAAAGTTGATTGTGTGCAGTAAATGCCATGTTAATATTAATAACTTCATAATAATGCAGTATTCATAGAATGTGTGAGAAGCTGGGAAATGCTCATTTGTAAATGATCTTTGACAAGGATGGGAAGGACCCGGGGAGCAAGCCTAATCCCAATTGTAATTATGTGGAGAAGAAGCAAGAGGAAATGACGTTCAGGACGCAGATCTACTTATCAACCTATGAGAGCAACAGCAGGGAACCATCTATGGAGGTGATTCTGGAATTGTCTCCAGACTGAGGTGAGGGTCCTGTCCTTAGTCATCATGCTCCGTAGCGTTTTCTTTCCAACTCTGCATCCTAGCATGTAGAAAACTCCTCATCTATTGCATTTCCTAGAGTTTAATTTTATGTAATACTTTCAGGGAGGAAATGCAAATTCAAGGCTGCCTCGCGACTAGATATCCAGGCCACTAGATGATCTGTGAAACGAGATGTAAGGATGACCTCCTCCCAGGCAAGAGAAGATGTTAAACGGCTGTGCTATCCAGTTTGGGCAGGTCCCCGTGGGCAGACAGGAGGTCTTGAGAGCAGGTTCTTTTAGGTCTAAATGTCTACAGAAGGCAGGCAGAAAATGAAATGAGACAAGAAGCTTCTAGAGGAGAGGTACCACCACTCAAGATTTTTAAATTTTTATTATTATTGAATTATACTTCATTTATAATGTTGTGTTAGTTTCAGGTGTACAGCACAGTGATTCAGTTACATACATATCTATTCTTTTTCAGATTCTTTTCCCTTATATGTTATTATAAGATATCGGGTAAAGTTCCCTGTGCTGTACAGTAGGTCCTTGTTTATCTATTTTATGTATAGTAGTGTGTATATGTTAATCCCAGACTCCTAATTTATCCCTCCCCCCTTTCCCTTTTGGTAATCATAAGTTTGTTTTCTATGTCTGTGAGTCTATTTCTGTTTTGGAAATGAGCTCATTTGTATCATTTTTTTAGATTCCACACATAAGTGATATCGTATGATATCTGACTCTACAAATCAACTGTGACTTGCAGAAATGAGGTCTAACGTTGCTAAATTACCTGACTTTTTTTCAAAGAATACAGAAATCCAAATTGTCTTGCGTAATCTCTCCCTTTTGAAAATATTGTTCGCACCTGTATTGGGATATAATTGACATAGAACATAGTGTAGGTGTAAGACGTGCATGTGGTGATTTTGTACAGTGATTGACCCCCACGGTAAGGTTAGTTAACCCATCCATCACCTCACATGGTTGCAAGTTTTTTTTTTTCTTATGGGGAGAACGTTTAAGGTCTACTCTCAGCAACTTTCAGATATATTTCAGTGTTGTTATAAATGCTATAAATTAGATACTAATTTAATCATGCTATAAATTAGATCCCCAGGACTTATTTATCTTATAAATGGAAGTTTGTACTTTTTACCACTTTTACCCATCTTCCTCATCTCCAGCCTCTGGCAACCACCAACCTGTTCTCTGTTTCGATGAATTCACCTTTTTTTTCGATTCCACATACAAGTGGGATCATATGTTGTTTGTCTTTCTCTGTCTGACTTACTTCACTTAGCATAATGCCCTCAAGGTCCATCTCTGTGTCCCAAACGACAAGATTTCTTTCTTTCTCACGGCTGAATAATATTCTGTCCTGTGTATGCATACATCATGTTTTCTTTCCATTCATTTGTCAAAGGACACTTACATTGTTTTCATGTCTTGTCTACTGACATGGGGGGTGCAGATATCTCTTTTAAGACGGTGATTTTATTTCATTCAGATATATACCCGTAAATGGGATTGTTGGACCAAAGGGCATCCTTAAAGCAGAAATTAAAAGATGATAATTTACATCACAAGAACGTAGGAATGTGTAAAGCTCGCTGGTGATGGTAAATACATAGTCAAAGTCAACTTTTCTAATTGTAGTGATGTCGTGTAATTTACTTACGACTCTACATTAAAAGCAAAAGTATTAAAAATAACCATAACTGTGTAATTTCTTGACACCAAACTATGGGCAATTGATTTTTAAAAAAATAGTCAGAACTATGCAGGCCAAACAAAACACTCTTGTGAGCTGACAGTTTTTAAACTTTTTTTTTTTTAGCTCTTTTACACCATAAATCTGAACTCGTTAACGTAATCTCAGTCCGTTTTAATTTTTTTCCACAAAGAACTATTTCGTGAGTTATGGGGATCTGCATTCTGAGCACACTCGAGTATATAATGAATAATTTTGCTGGTGATACACGGAGAGGAAAGAAAAGGAAGCAGTCGAATGTCATGGGAGATGTAGTGCAGGAGTCCTGGGAAAAGCTTTGCTCTTTCTGCGACAGCTGCTGGCTTGTCTGACTGTGGATCCACGCGGAGGGATCAAAAGGGACAGTGACCGGCCTGGCGCTGCCGGGGCTCTTGCTTTGTTTCTTCTGCCCATCTTCATCTGTAGACACTGCTTTTTGGGCAAATACACTTTCTGTCTGTGTCTTTGATAAAGACATTGCCTTTTGCTCACTTAAAAAAACCCCTTATTCTTGTCTTCAGCTCTGTCAGCAAAGTGTCTGTAGGTGGTGCCCACGTGCGCAGACCCACAGAAGGATGCTGGCGAGAGGGGCTCCCACGTGCTTCACGACGTGGAGGACGAAGGAATTCGAGGCCCCTCCATGTCCTGTAGATGTGAGGTCCCCATGCCACCCCCAGATTGGGAGCACGGGAACATTCGGATGATAACCCCATTCCACAGCAGGGTGTGCCGCATGGATTTGTGTGTGTAATAAAAGCTGTGTCTACACAAGGCGTGGAGTTGGTCACTGTATTTCAGTGACGAATTAAATGAGAAAAAAAAAGCAGTCAAATTGATTGATTGGCTTCCCCAGGCCTACGTGTGAATTGACTGAATTCATTTAAAACGCTGCATTGAGAGCTCTGTGTAGACACCACCTGTGTCCAGTTTTGGTTTTTAACCTTTGGAGAGGTTGAGCTTCCCTAACTGCTCTAGAAAACTGAGAGCCTAGAACACACAGGGAACAGGGTCCTAAATTCTGAACTCTTAGCTCATGGGTAAAAACGGAGCAGAACAGGGAGAAGACACGCCCAGAGGAGCATCTTCCTTCAAGGTTTCTGGTTTAGCAAGAATGAGAAAAATCGGGTTCACTGGGAAAATGCTTTTTAACCTTTATTCTTAGCATAAATCAAGAGGCTCATTTTTCAGTCTATAGAATTCAATTAAAGGTCAGATTTGTAATGGCGATCCTAATTATTAATGTGTTGCTATTTTAATTATTAATAGGTTGAAATATTTGAATAATGGATAAACAAATAGCCCAAGAACAACTTTGGTAGCATCTGAAGAGTCTTCAAAATATTTTATCAATATCCCTTTTGCTATGAGCTTATATAATTCATTTAAAACACAGACATTTATTTAAAATATTACAAGGGTAAAACTACTGTTACCACCATTAGATAATATGAACCAAACTATACTGATTATGGTCCTGAAATATTTGAAAGAGGTGATCTATATAGAAATCACCAGAGGAAAAATAGTAAAGAGAGTACTTATTATTTTGTACAATCCTAACATTAATTTCTAAAGAATAATTTGGGTTAAGATATATTTTAACCACACCCAATGTTATTCTCCTTCATCCTGAAAATGTATTGAATCTAAACAACTTACTGGAGCAGAAACACGTCACATATGTGAGGTTTTTAACTAAATGGTATTGGAATTAGCTTTCCTAAACGCAATTTATCAGAACCTAGAAATATCTGTTTCTGTTATCAATAATAAATCTCCTGACAAAATTAGGCAGCAAATAGATGATTGATATTATAATGTTATCTATAAGTTAATTTAAACTTCAGCTCAAAGGAAAGAGGTTTCCTAGTTGTTTTTATAAAGTGAGGGTATTACATTAAAGTATAAATTTACTTTAAAATTTGAAGTGTCATTTAAAAAATTTATTATCAGTATAATTTGATTCATATAATTATAACTAAACTATGTAATCCCAAATATTGAGAATAATTTTGTGTTATTTACATAAACATGTAAAAACTATTGGCTCTGGGAATCAACCAATCCTCCCTTTTTAAAGAAGAAAAGAGAACAAGAATATTTCAGCTTCAGAGAAATATTTTATCTAGGGATGTTTGAGGGCAGGATTAGTGATACTGACTAAAATTAACTTTTCAATAGCTAATGTGATATTTATTAGGACTCAGTTTAACCAATGTTAGTAATTACAAGAGACACAAAATTCACTATTAATTAGTTCATCATCAATTATTTACATACGCCTTTAAAGGATGGCCACTTTCAAGCCTGTTTTCTATGTTTGGTATGGATTTCATTCCTACATTTCTTCACTTCAATTCCTTTTCACCTGGCAAAACTTTTACCTTCCTTGTTTATTACAACTACTAGGTTGAAAGTGTTTCGTTCTGAAAATCAATATCAAACCATGAGCTCTTTATTTGGGGGAATATTATTCAAAATTTATGCAGAAGAGATTTTTTTTTTGAAAGAGAAAGAATTCGGTTTTTTTTTTTAATTCCAACAGCTCCTAGTTAAAAATATCTTATGATGAAAAGACAGTACATGATTTTAGGAGAAAGAATCATCAACACAGCTTCCCCTTTGGAAAAATATGACTTTAATAAGGAAGTAGCAGTTAGCACAATTAACTCGTAACCTGGTGCTGAAGACCATCTTTAGAGATTTTTCTTACTTGTGAATTAACTAAACAAAAAAATAGGCTAGTGTGTACATCACGAGGGCATCTGTTTGATTTGACTGTGTTGATGCAGACTTTTTTTCATTTTCCCCAGTTTTATTGGTATATAAGTGGCATATAACAATTTATTCATTTGTGTACAACACAATGATTTGATACATGTATATATTGTAAAATGATCACCACGATAAGTTTAGTTAAAATCCATCAACTCTCAGAGTTACAAAATTTTTTTCTTTTGATGAGAACTTCTAAGATGCGCTCTCTTCCCAACTTCTAAATACACAATAGATTTTTGTGAACAATAGTTGCCATGCTGTGCATTACAATCGCCAGGACTGATTCTTCTTATAACCGGGAGATTGTGCCTTTTGACCCCCTTCACCCACTCCTCCCACCATCCCCTACCCACCTCTGGCAGCCAGCTATTTGTCCACCGTTTCTAGGATTTCGGTGTTCGTTTTGTTTTGGTTTTGTTTTTTATTTTAGATTCCACATATAAGTGAGAACATACAGTATTTGTATTTCTCAGTTTGACTTATTTCACTTAGTATAATGCCCTCAATTTCCATCTACGTTTTTTGCAAATTGCAGAATTTCTTTCTTTATCATGGCTGAATGATATTCCAGTATTTATATCTATATCTAAACTATGCTAATATATAGATCTACTAGATAGATCTAATAATACTATCTATATATCTAGATATATCTACACCACATTTTTTTTGTATCCATTCATCCAGGGATGGACTCTTTTTTTTTCCTCACATCTTTATTGGAGTATACATGCTTTACAATGTTGTGTCAGTTGCTTCTGTACAACAGAGTGAATCAGCTATACGTATACATATATCCCCATATCTCCTCCCTCTTGCATCTCCCTCCCACCCTCCCTATCCCACCCCTCTAGGTCATCACAACACATCGAGTTGATCTCCTTGTGCTATGCCGCTGCTTCCCACTAGTTATCTATTTTACATTTGGTAGAGGAAATATGTCCATGCTACTCTCTCACTTCGTCCCAGCTTACCCTTCCCCCTCCCCGTGTCCTCAAGTCCGTTCTCTACGTCTGCGTCTTTATTCCTGTCCTGACCCTAGGTTCTTCAGTACCACTTTTTAAATTCCACGTATATGCGTTAGCATACGGTATTTGTTTTTCTCTTTCTGACTTACTTCACTCTGTATGACAGATTCTAGGTTGTCTCTATGTCTTGGCTATTGTAAATAACGTTGCAATGATCACGGGGGTACACATGTCTCTTTGAGATAGTGATTTTGCTTCCTTTGGGTAAATGACCAGAAGGGGAATTGCTGGATCATATGGTAGTTCTATTTTTCATTTGTTTCCACAGTGGCTGCACCAGTTGACATTCCCACCGACAGTTGTGCTTACATAGTTGAAATCTAGATCATCCTACTACTGCAACTGACCCTAGTATCTTCATTCCTCTGTCACCCACACATTCGCCCAGCATCTGGTTTATATACACTCCAATGGATAACAAAGCCCTTGACAACAAATACACAGCCATGACAGCAACAAAATTAGATGCTACTGTTTCAAGTTTCAAGGACAAAATACAACAGAGGGGAAAAGGTCATCGTTATGAATAGAAAATGCTAGTAATTAAAAGAAAATCTTTTTGTATTAGATTTTTGATTGAAATTGTTTATTTTCTTATTTGTTTATTGAAAGAGGCCACTTAGACTTACTTACTTGGATAGGTTTTTATAATAATATATCACACTCAGGTATACATATATTGGAAAATGTAAGTGAAGTCAATTAGCATGTCTGTAATGATTCTTCCCCTTCTGACTGGTTCCATGTTTTCTATTTGACATTCACCATGAAGGCTAGTCTTGAACCATTTCTTAAAAATGTGCCTCAGCAATGTCTCTCTGAACATTGCTTCAAAAGTCACCGATGTGTGTATATTCCTCTGTTGTTAAAATATAGAGGCTTTATTTCAGATTGTCAACTTTGAATACTTGGAAAACAAGAGATCAAATCATCCTAAAGCAACAGTCTTTCATTGAATTATTCCTTAATGGCATTTTCACCATGTTTTAAGATGAACCTTCCCACATATCACAAATATGCGATAACACGGCAACTGAGTGCTGTGATGAAGCTCCTTTTACATCACAGTTCGATTTTTGTCTACTCACTTTTTCTTATTCACAATAACAAAAATGCAAAGTGAATGGCTGTGTAATGCATCTCTGTTATGATTCCAAGCAAGCCATTAGCTCTGGAGAAACGCTTGGCTTAAACCACTCAAGGGATCAGATTCCCAGATTCCGTGGTGAGCAAAACCGCAGACCGCAGGTGTCCTGAGATGCCAAAGTCTGTGCAGAGGTCAAGGTCAGGAAAAGAAGCAATAGTTCAGGAAGGAAAGAAACTCTTCTCCAAAGAGGAAGGTTTATTGACAGCAGTTCTTGGTTGGTTTAATAGCGGTTGTAAAGCTCAGCAAATTCAATTTAGTGTTGTTTGGAGGAAATGAGAAAACAATATGAAAAACACAAAACCAGAGGGTTTAGAGTCTCAGATGACAATGCAGTTTTGTCTATCGTATGAATCAATGTAAACATGTTTACTTCACTTTTAAAAAGTCACTTCAAGGAATAAGGAAATTAAAGAGGGGCTCTCAAAATTGTCATCCCTTCTGTTACAGCAAAGCAACAAATCGACCTTCTCTCCATCCTAAGACACAATTCTACACATTTCAGATACCTGAGATCTGGATTTGCCTTAGAATCGAGGACACAATTATTGTAATATTTCCTCCCATCACAAATCCTATTATTCATTTATGATGCATCTTACACTCAATGGTTACTTAGATTCCAGGAAGAATGAAAAGAATGGACAGCTGCTGGTATTTGGGACCGTTAGCTTGTCTTTGATTAAGAGAGTATTATAGAGGTACGAAGCATTAAAAGCATTTTGTGTTCCTGATTGTGATGGAACACAATTATTATTATTTGCTGTTATCACAGCCTGTTGGTTGCAAGGTGCAGAAACCAGTCACCCCAGCTGGCATTTAAAGCAAGAATGAACACAGCAGTGTGTTGGTAGATGCGGGGCAGCCTCTAGGGCCCTGAAAGAGGAAGCACGGTGGCCCATGGGCCTGGAAGGCAGGCTGCTGGTGCCTCTGTTTCTGGGCTCCTCCGTTACCTCTCTGTATCCTTTTCTCTTTACCTTCTGCTTCTTTAAAAAAAAAAAATCTCAATGTCAACACGAGTCTTTTCTCTCTTCTCTGACTGAAGGTCCCTGTAGCCTTCCTTCTTGTCACATAAAAGAATCAATGGAACCAGAGAGTATGGCTGGGATACGCAAGGATGGTGTGAAATATGATTATATGGAATTTTGGAATTCAGAGAAACTTCGTAAACCACCTAGATAATGTCCCGTATGTTATAGTTGATGAGAAAAGACCCGGAATGCTTAAAAGAATAACCAAGATCTAGAAAACTGCTGTGATATCAGGTGACACTCAAACATTGTTACTGTCCCTACTGTCCCTGGTAAGGATGAATATTAACTTGAGGATGGAGAAAAAACGGTGAATTAAACAAATTCATCTTAATAACAAAACGTGAAGGACAATAGTATCTGAATTAAGAGGTCTAAATGGCGGGATAGTTTCAAAAATAGCTGTTTGATTATTTTCCAGTATAAACGGAAATCATGCAACCACATGTTATTTGGTAGTTAGTCAACGTTAGTAAATATTCAAAAATTAGTGGGCTTCCCTGGTGGCGCAGCGGTTGAGAGTCCGCCTGCCGATGCAGGCGACGCGGGTTCGTGCCCCGGTCCGGGAAGATCCCACATGCCGCAGAGCGGCTAAGCCTGTGAGCCACGGCCGCTGAGCCTGCACGTCCGGAGCCTGTGCTCCGCAACGGGAGAGGCCACAACAGTGAGAGGCCCGCGTACCGCCAAAAAAAAAAAAAAAAAAAAAGTTAGTTTACACATTTTTATTCACTCTGCTTCTAAGCACTTTGGAGTACCTGAAAACAAAGTACTTTCGTATGTGTTAAATGTCATAACATACACAGTTTAAAATACTAAAGGGCATTAAATATGAATATCAGCTTTGCTTAGTTAAGGGATGAGTAGACTCCAAATGAACGACACTCCATTTTGCTAACGAAATGTGTTCAATAGTTCACCCTTCTCTGCTACAGCTCTTTCATCCGATGTAATGGAAACGGCATTCTTTCCTCTGTGTGTGTCCACGTTTACATGTGTGTGCAAATGTGTGCACGGCGTAAATTCTCACACAACTGCAGATTCGCTCTTAAAATATTCCCGTGGAAAGCTTCATTCTATGAATGCTATGGAAAACTGACCAAGTCACTCAACCTCTAGCTTCCCACTTGTAAACCGTCTCAGAGCCCTGCTGAGAATACAGATGGTCAGTTGTGCTTCACAGCTGGAGATCCTCGGAAGATAAGTATTAATTCAAGATATCTAGTGTGGAGCGTAATACCATTCATGATCCCACGGAGAATAATTTTTAAAGCAAAGAAGGAGGCATATTTGTGCATGTTCCATGAAGAGCTTGTGTCATGAACAAACTAAAATAGAGGTAACATCAGTGTCTAGGAAACACCTGAATATTCTAGAAAGCAACTTTATATAAAAAAAGAGTCAATGTTATTTCCACAGAAATTGATGTACAGGAAAAAATTAGAACGTTGTCAAGATTTTATAGCCACTGGGATCACCACACACGTGTGTGAGTAGTTCAGGATTCTTAAAAAATGTCTGTGCATTATGAACATTTTCATCTCAATAGAGCCAATAAAACACCTTGAAAAAAATAAAATTGGAAAAAAAATGAATTTGACATGTTAGAGAAAACTGTGTATTTAATGTAGCATATTGAGTAAATTTATTATGTTCCCCCAGACTAACCTCCATTTAATTAACTGATTAAAATCAAAGTGGATTTTAAAGATAAATATTGACTTTTAAAAGTGACAAATGATATGATTTCATCTTTGAAAAAATATGTGGAAATCGAGATCAGTAATAAACCTATCCATAAGAGGAAAAAAGATTACGAGCTCTTCAGTTAACTTCAGAACATTTTCCTATTTTATTTAAGCATTGGCACAGTCTCCTAAGAAAAACATTATCTGTAAAGAAGGAAAGCAGAACAATGAATAAAATAATACATAAAAGGCATTTTTATTTAAAAATAAATTAAAAGGTTAAAAAGTGCCCTGAAATCTTTCATCATGTGCTCTTCTTGATGTGATAAAATATGTTTAGAATTTCATCACTTAATAATAAAGAGGTATATTGTGTGAAGTAGTCAAAATATATCTCCTTAAAATATTTGTAAAATTGATTAGCTATGGCTTTTGTTGTGTACATGAAAGGGATTTAAAAACCTTTCCTTGCTTGAAGTTAGGTAGAAATGAGGACACTTGTCAGACCAGCCTCAAAAGTGAAAATGGAATTCTAAGGTACTTTGGGAAATTAATTTATTTAAATACCATTATGCATTGAATAACGGGAAATGACTGTCACATAGCAACATTTTTGGGAAGGTGTAAGAAGCAAATGATCGTTAACTTTTTTTTCCATTTCTACATATTAACCAATTTAAAAAGTGTAGTTTTAACTGAAAGGGGAAAAATAAAACAATGCTAATTGGATTAAGAACTTCCTACATTACATTGCATTTTCTGGGAAAGACATTAGGCCCCTGATTCCTATTGAGATAAGATAAAATAAAACAAAATGAAAAGGAATGCCTCAAGGAAAGGCGATGGCTTTCATTGAGTGAATTGTTGATGACTTGGCAAATGACATAAACACACGGACAAGTAACTTCCAGAGTTAGTTCTCACCTGTCAGTGTATTGTGGGTTGACCTAAAAAATGAAAAGTTCTAAAGCATATATTTTGGTATAAATTAAGGGCATTAAATTACTGGGTTTAGGAAAAGTCATCCAAGTGTCCTGAAGGAACAGAAATTGAAGGAAATGGATCTGCATTTCCAAGAATAGAAATTGTTTCTCAAGAATGGAAAGATAGCAACATAGTACCCAGTCATAAGGAAAGACCTCTGTAATTACAGATCCCAGAGCCAGGAAACTGACATAGTGTAATTAAGGACAGAATCATCTAACTCTTGCATAAAGTACAAATTAATAGGGCCATGTCTCCAAAACACAGCTAAGATTGAAAGCCCCAGAGAAGGTCGATCAAGGCAGTTATAGGAATCGCCAGGGAGAAGTTTCATTTAACTGGAAAACAAATAGCCTATGAAGGGAGGTGAAATGATTAAAATGTACATTTAGTTAAATGGAAACTTTCAAGTCACTCCCCAGATGATGAACAGAAACACAATCAAAGACATCAACCTCTAAATATTAGTATTATCTAACAATATACATTAAATATGCATTACTGTTATTTCATCCTCTTGTTAGAAGCACACAGAACTCACTGTATCAATACTGCATGAGGAAAGTAAAGCAGGCCCCTCTCCCAAGGAAGACATCGTCAACGGAATTTTAAAGTCACAATTTCAATATAACAAACTTAGGACATGCATTTCAGTGTGAGAAATGAATCGTTTATAGAATAGCTGACCACTCATATGCCTGCACCATTTCCTTAATCTGGAACATAGATCTTGACACGGATTTAATGTGATTGATGGGTCTAAGGACACATCAGACCCCATTAAGCTAATCAGGCCAGAGCTGCTCAGATCACAGTGAAGCGCCTGACTTGTCCAATATGCTACTTAAAGTAGTTTTTATTTAGCTAGTAGGAAAACACTGTTTTCACAACTAGGCAGTGTATTACGTAAAATTGTATTTTTGCCTTGGACTTGTGAATATTGTATTGTGACACTTATTTTTTTCCGTCAACAAGTTGAAAAAAGTTAATAAAAGAAGAATTGTGTGTCCTCAAGATAGCTAAAAGGGCTCATCATGAGTGACTTCCATTTTGAGCAGTAAAAATGCAATGATTTTACCAATAAAAAAACTGAAGTAAAAATAGTTTCTGGGGGTATCCTGCTGCCTTGAAGAAAGGTTTTATCTTTTCATAAATGTTATCGTTATTACATAGCTGACTCTCAACTTCCTTAAAATCAGTTGAGAAGTTGGTGAAACTGTAGGAACGCTCTATACCTCTTAATTCATTGAGATACCAGCTCAGACCTTAAATCTGTATCCTTATGATGTGGGAGTTTTCCATTGTGTCTTTAGTCCTTTACCATATTTTCTGTAAACATGAACTGAATTGCTTTCATCCAAATTATTAAAAGCAATGTATGAGAATACTTTTTCTCAGAGGAAATAGGGTTAACTAAATTTAGGGAAAAACCTAGAGAATAGAGTCACAGTATCTTTAAAGGGACATCAATTTTGAAGCTGATCTTTGATGTTGTTTGGGGAAGAAAGTAATTGAATAATACGGACCTAAACCAAATTGAGGAAAACTAAAATAACGATAATAACTTACACTTAGTTGAAATCCTCGTTAACATAAGTGAAAGTTTGGAAAACGGAAACAAAGAAAACTCCCTCTAGCATGCCCTCTTCCTGCCTCATTAACGGCGTGAAGGTAGTGATTATGCCTGTGTAAACGTGTAAAATCCAGATCCTGTACGTCAAACACAGAGTCTCCCAGTAAAGATGAGAAAAAGAGGCCCTGCCACCTGCAAGCACACTCGAGTCCGCACGTGGAAACCTGCGAGGCTCGCTGAGACTCTCCTAGCAATCCCGATACAACTGGAAAAAATTCCACATTGACAGGCACTCATCCTGAGTGCTGGAGAGAACAATGAATGTATTTCCTCCAAGCATTTGTGAAAACATCTACACAACAAGAAACCAGACAATAAAATCCAGGGTTGTGAGTAGTCTTCCTGCCATGGAAAGGGGAGTTTGGTGGTTAAAATGACGAATCAAAGAAAAAAAATCTTTGAACTAAATTAGACCTCAGGAAGGGGTTAAGAGGGATGTCTCTGGATAACAGGGCAAGGGTTTTAGGTTGGAATATGGACTAGACACTGAGAGTTAGACATTGGGCTGGTTTGATGAAACCTGTTCTGGAAACTCCTTGTTTAGAGTTTTTAAACAATGACATTACATTGAGCTGTGAGGGTTTAGCTATGACTCTGTCAAAGCAAAGGGCTAGAATAAAACAGTTTTTATTGCTGTGCTATGATGTTACCATTCCAAGTGTATGGAGGTTCCTGAGTGAACTACATGGTAGAGAGTCAGCTGTTGCGTTTCATCTCATCTGCTCATCAAGAATCTGAGAAAAAAAGCAAAAATAGTAGCAAAAGACACTTATAAATGACGTATGCTAGAAGGAGCGTTTGTGGGATGAACAACGTAACGGTGATATGGAAATTAGTGCTGTGAGTTCCAATTTTGGGATCTGCAATCGACTTTTCTCATTGTGTGACGAGTCACATGAAGTCTGGTGTAATTTTACAAATTATTAAATGGGTGAGCTGGGGACATTCTAAGATAAATGGCCTCACAGGTCATTCTAAAATAAAACTAGTAAAATTGACTCACCGTAAAGTCTTAAAGTTATAATTAATTTAACTAACAAGGCCATACAATTCTGCTGTGGCATTAAACACAGAAGTACAACTAAAGAGCTGGCAGAAAAATAATCAGTGGAAACTTATAAAAATGGTGAGCATGGAAAAGGCATTGCATATGCAACGGAAGCAGTAAATGTTGAAAATGATGGGGTTGTAACAACAGTTTTATTCCATGAGTGGCTCTGGAATTTTAGCAAGTGCCGTTAAAGTGAACAAGGAAAGCGGCATAAACAAAGCACAGAAGTGGGAAGAGCTAAGAAAAGATGACCCGGCCCCCAATTAACAAATTGACCATAAATGATGCGTGTAGGCAGGAGGACAGGTCCTGAGAGAGAAACATTTTAAAACTGGTATTTAACTGTCAAAGAGTAAAGTCACTTTAAATTGCACACAATCTAGAAACTACTTTGTTTGAGGAGCTAATTTTGCCTTTTGCTTCTCATGCAAGAAGGGATCACACATCTGGGAAGGAAAATGACATTGAGATTCACAGAGAGGCACCTGCTCATCACACGCTCTTGTAAGCAGATGTCCACTGATACATACATTTCAGGGAAAAAGGTCATTAAGGTCATAGAAACTCTGATAAATATGGTTTCTTGACCTTATCGCTGAGATCTTGCAGGTGAAAAAATTGATTTCTTGACAAAAATTATTCCATCAGATCAGTTCAATCTGATCTGAACCTTCCAGTCTGGATTTACACATTCCCAGCCAACGTTTGCACTTGGGATCTGACTTTGAGGGGGAAGACCTAGTGTTGGTAGAAGAAAACACAGAATTCCTTCAGCACTGTGTCACCCTGCAGGCTGAACAGATGTCATCAAGGTCCGTGCGACCGTAAGTGCAGGAGAGAGCTGGAAAACGAAGGGCTGCCTCTCAGCAGAGGGCTGGTTAGAAATTTAATTCCTGAGTGCATCTTTGGAAGAAAACAGAATCCCTCAATAAGCGTACCTTATTACAAAAATTACTCCACACAAGATAAGATTCAGTAATTCTGAAGGGTAAAGAGATATTTACCAGAATCTCATTTATGTCTAAGTGCATGTGTGAGCTTTTGATGTGGGAAGGAGAGAATTCGTGAGTTGTGACCTTGCGTCTGGATTTGATGTCAAAGGTGAAGTTGGATGTATGTGGGCAAGATAAATGTATCTAAAGGAATCATACTGTTCTCTTAAAACACATAAACAAACACTTTGCTACATTAACAAGGGTAGTGGAAATTTTTGAAAATAAGTGTACGGTGGTCCCCCTTATCCATGGTTGTGCTCCCTGCGGTTTCAGTTACCTGAGGTCAACCTCAGTCCGAAAATATGAAATGGAAAATTCCAGAAATAAACAGTTCATCCATTTTAAATGGTATGATGTTATGAGTAGCGTGATGAAATCTCACACAGTCCTGCTCTGTCCCACTTGGGTCAGAAATCAACCCTTTACCCACCCTGTATATGCTACCCTCCTGTTAGTATAGGAGAAAACATAGCATATATAGGATTCGGTACTATCTGTGGTTTCGAGCATCTGCTGGGGGTCTTGGAATGTGTCCTCCATGGATAAGCGGGAGCTACTGTAATATATAGTATCATAGAAATAGAATTTAGATATGAATAGAAATTGTGATATTTACCCCAAGGTCCTCATACAGATAGAGTCTCTAATAAACAAGAGCTAAAAGCTGTAACTGCAATATTATACAAGGTACTCACAGAACCTTAAGAGTGTATTGTTTAGCGGTACTTAAAGGAAGTTAGACTCTAGTCTGTAAGACAAGAAAAAGTCACATACAGAGAACACGCAGGCGCACAGGCCAAGTATATTACATCAGATTGACTGGGATTTCCCTGGTGGTGCAGTGGTTAAGAATCCGCCTGCCAATGCAGGGGACACGGGTTCGAGCCTTTGTCCGGGAAGATCCCACTTGCTTTGGAGCAACTAAACCCGTGCACCACAACTACTGAGCCCGCGTGCCACAACTACTGAAGCCCGCCTGCGTGCCTAGAGCCCGTGCTCCCCAACAAGAGAAGCCACCTCAATGAGAAGCCCGCACACCGCAACGAAGAGTAGCCCCCGCTCGCCACAACTAGAGGAAGCCCGCGTGCAGCAACAAAGACCCAGCGCAGCCAAAAATAAATAAATAAAATAAATTTATTAAAAAAAAACAAATCGACTGTTCTTGTGTTGCATGGAAGAGTTAGTTTGAGGATTTTCACGGTACTCAGAAAATATTTTTTCAACATATTCTTACTAAATAACTTTCAGGTGTCAGCGAGGATGCATAACACACAGGATCCTGCACCCCTCTGCTCTAAAGGGTCACAGTTTCCAGGTGAGAATGGAAACTGGATTGGATGGTGGCAGAGCAGTGGTGTAGACGTGGAGATGCTCTTCTGCTCCACTGGTTTGAAGGCTGCAGAGGAGAGCCGGCAGCTAGAAAGGGTGCGGTGTCCACGAGGACGGCAGCACGGGAGGAGGGCTGCCTGACCTTACAGGACAGAGGGAGTGGCCGCTCTGGGCAAGAAACACAAAGCACAGACAGTGGAGTCCAGAGAAGGAACGTTAGCACACAGGGAGAAGCTGGAGAGAAGGAGAAAGATCAGAGAGCCCATTGGAGAGGGAGGTCCTCAGTGCACAGCAAAACTATGTCGGGAACGTGTTTCTAGTAAGAGAGAGAGAGCGTTCCAGACAGAGAATCCCTCCCAGGACAAAGGGCTGCATTTGGAGGAGACCAGCAAGGACTGCTGCCCTGAGATCCTCGTGTCACACGTGGAGCAATGCTGCTTGACTCTGGTTAACTAAAGATGCGTATTGTAAAACCTAGTCAACTTTTAAACCTTTAGAGAAAGAAGTATAAGTAACGTCAGTGTTGGAGATAAAATGGAATCATAACAAACGATTAGTTAACCCAAGCAAAGGCAGAAAAAGGGGAAAAGAATAAAATGACGGATGAAACAGAGAAGCAACAGCAAGATGATAGATTTTAATCACACTGTATCATTAATTACATCGGAGTGAACATCTCATCATAACTGTTAACAGGCTGAGATCATCAGCGTGTACTAAAGGGCAAAACCTGGCTACTGCCTTCCATAGGAAACTCACTTGAGATACAAGGACAAAAGTAGGTTAAGAGTAAGGGGGTGAGGAAAGACGGGCGGCGCGAACACCAGTAAAGGTGGGAGTGGGGACGTTAATGTCAGCGTAGATTTGGGAACAAGGAATATTCTCAGGGACAAGGGAGGATAGTGTTGCGTCCCCAGGAAGACAGAACGTGAGCATGCATGCAGGTCGGCGCCAGGACTGGACTGCTGCCCCCCCGGAGCCCCTCACTGCCCCGTCCTGACCCTGCATGGAGGGTCGGGCTGCTCCCCCAACCCCCAGAACTCTGTCCTTTGCTTCCGAGCACCTATCTCACTGGGCAATTATACATTGTGGGGGAGATTATTATGCAGCTGTACTTTTCATTCATGCTTTCTTAAGCTATTAGCAGGATGACATCAACTCACCTACTGATCACACACTTAACGCGTGTTTTAAATGTGCTTCGTACATGGGAAGGCGTTGGTGGAGAATCAAGGTGTTTAAAACCAGCAGGAATACACGCACTGTCCTTAAAGAACTACATGCTGGTGAGAGAGGTGAGAAATTCTAGGAGAGCGTGAAACTGCCTCTAGGGAAGCCCAGGGGCCAGCCGGCCCAGGAGGAGAGCTCCGGCAGCAGGGAGGGGCCGGCGGGCTCCCCAGGAGAGGAATGGTGGGGGGGCAAGTTGAAGCCGGTGGGGTCCCCCGTGGACTGGGACGGAAAGCAAGGGCTGAGCAGAGACACCGCAGGAGAGCTGGGTAAGGATCGAACGTGGAGTCTGGAATCAGATTTGGGAAAAAGGAAAGGAGCTGGGACTTACTGAGAACTTTCTATGTTTCCTGGACTTTGCTCTCTGGTTGCAAATCATAATGGACTCATCGTGGGAACGTCTATCATTGCCGCACACGGACAGTGTCTGCTGCATCAGACCTCACGTACCAGGCATGGAGGGTCACCCCTCTTCCAGGCAAGGGCGCTCACGGTAGCTGCCACCCAGGGTTAGTGAGGGCGTCAGTCTCAGGAGCCAGGGATGTGAACATGCCTCGGGCGCTGGGAAGTGACGTGCAGCCCTGGTCAGTCTTGTTTCATGTATCAAATCCATCTTGGGCCCATCGACAATGGTAGTGCGTCTGGATCCAAATCACGGACAGGGGTGCCTCCCTTCACTGGAGATGCCTGGACAACCTCAGAATTTTCAGAGCTGAATAAAGAAACTCCACATTTTTTAGCAGAACTTCAGAAGATTGAGTGGGCTCATTTTTTCATTTAGCTAATATATACTGAGAGAGATTCTGGGCAAGAAATTCCCTAAACTCCCCCCGTGCAAATCTGAACACAAGTCTCTTTAAATATGGTTCTTTTCTAGTGTTTTCTTCTCGTTCTCTGAGCTGAATCCTAAAAGTCACCCATCTCATCTCCTCTTAGCAATAAAGCGCCCAGAATTCTGGTGGCCTGAGAAACTCTCAGTTCTCACCCTGAAGCAGTTGTCTTTGTATATCATTTTGTATGGATTGCAGAGAAAAAGGCAACGTTTTTACAGAAATGTGATAATCAGTAAGATTTTTGAAACATAAATCCATTTGTAATGTGCGATATCCCTAGTCAGTAGTAATTTCTTTTGTCGTTTTTCAAAAGTTTGTTTGTGTTTCATGGGTCAACATGAATCACATTTAAATATTTGCCCCAGCACCGTTTATTGAATTAAACTTAGTTTATATAACATACAAGAATAATTCCTTTGCTGAGAGCATTATCTCAATACAATTGTGATATCGGCCTTGAGACCTCTCAACTGAAAGACAATAGTCTCTGTGTAGGTGTTCAAAGCACTTAGTACATGTAAGAGAAAAGAAGATGAGTGCAACCTCTATATACAGAGAACAAAGAACTCAGGAAAATCTGTGCAGAGAAAACAAAGCTTAGAGCCAACGGGAGGACCAGCTCTGTCACCTGTGTGTCGGGGACCCTGGGCTGCACTTCTAGGAACATCCACCAGAGGGCACTGGGCCCAAGATCAGAGAAGACAACATTCTAAACCAGAGCACATGTGAATACTGAGCATCGTTCATACTTATCTTTACCAGGGAGCAGATTTACCACAGATAATTTCTTTATTTGTTTTTTTTTTTATTTTTTTGGTACGCGGGCCTCTCACTGCTGTGGCCTCTCCCGTTGCGGAGCACAGGCTCCGGACGCGCAGGCTCAGCGGCCATGGCTCACGGGCCCAGCCGCTCCGCGGCATGTGGGATCTTCCCGGACCGGGGCACGAACCCGTGTCCCCTGCAACGGCAGGCGGACTCTGAACCACTGTGCCACCAGGGAAGTCCCTCTTTATTCTTTTTTTTCAAGATGCTTTGAGAGGGGCCACTAAATACCAGCTTCGATTTTTTTTAGATGATTGCATTTCTGGGGGGAGCTACATTTGCATTTTTAGATATAAACTTATTTTGGTATGCACTGATTCCTATAAAGAGGGAAAAAACCACAAACTGTATCTTCCCAGGAACGGTTGTATACGTGTGTTGATGGAGGCTTATAAATGTTGTTTTCCCACTCCTGAGTCACCTAAATAGAAATGCAGAAGGAAACAAAGGAATGCACAGGCCTAAATAAAGCGGCCCAGGGGTACCTTGCAATCAGCCCACAAATAGCTCGGCAAGAGCCCTGGCACCTTTGTCCCCGATACTTCATTCCGCTGTTTGGGGCTGGGCTGCTAGACCGCTCACAGTGGGGCGGGAGGGGGAATTAGGAAAGCTGATGAATGCTCACTTCATTTTCCCAGTGGTCTGGCACAAAGTTATTATTTAATATTTATCGCTGGTGCTCCTGTAATTGTCAAACCCTGCAGAAAGAGCCCAATGTGCGGTGACCCTCCTGAGCCCAGCTGTGCAGCCCTGGCCGTAATACAGACCCCGGGGAGCTGGATCCGCCCGCTGCAGCTCTCAGGCTGCTGGGCTGATTCCTGTGCACGTGAGGAGTCCATTTCCAAAGCATCTTCCCTGGGAGAGGCTGACCCAAAACCTGGAAAATGGACCAAACAGCAGCACCGATTCAGAGGGGAGGTGAGACTAGACAGGCAGAAACCCCATGTGCCACGTGGATGCCGAATCAGGTAGGGCACTTGCTAGAGGGATTTTCAACTTGACATTTTTTTTCTTATTCAAAACAATGCTTACTCACTGTAAAAGATCTGGAACACAGAGACAAGCCAAAAGAAGAAATTAAAAGTCACAGAGGGTTTCAGCCCTCAGAGATAAGCATCCTGAAATGTGTTCAAAGTTCGTCTATTCGTCAGATTTTTTTTTTTAAGTTGACTTCATTTATCTAACAATATGGATGATATTTTCATGGCAGACAGGCGCCAATAAAAAAATCCCCGCTCTCCACACAAATGCTGAAGATGGAAGGCAGAAGTCTGACGTGGAGGAGGGAGCTTCAGCCCTCAGCCTCAAAGACAAGGGTCTGCAGCCTGGCCTCTCTGTTCCCAGCTCCTTCCCCTCATTGGGGGCGAGCTTTCTAATGCTCTTTCTCTGCACGTGGGAGACGAGTTATTTCCATATCACAGTGCTTTTCTGTTTTCTTTCCCTTTCTTTCCTCCCTTCCTCCCTCCCTTCCTCCCTTCCTTCCTTCCTTCCTTCCTTCCTTCCTTCCTTCCTTCCTTCCTTCCTTCCTTCCTTCCTTCCTTCCTTCTTTCTTTCTTGGCTGAGCTGCACAGCCCTCAGGATCTTAGTTCCCCAACCCTCTCCCTCGGCGGTGAACGTGCTGAGTCCTCACCACTGGACCGCCAGGGAATTTCCAGCAGCACTTTTAAATGGATTGAGACGCAGCTGATGTGAAGTGCAGCAACAGCATGGTTACAACACATTATTATCACATGGTTTTTGTCACTAAATTCAGATGCTCTGTTTCTTCCTATGGGACATACAGGGTAAATTTCAGACCTAACCTAAAAAACAAAACCAAATGTCTTTCTAATAAATTAAAGCTATGTCATAAATATCTCTTTCACAGTGGACATATAGGGGAAGAAGTTTCCTGACAGACTTGAGGTTAAAACCTGCCAATATAGCACAAGAATAGAGAAAAGAGTAGCCTCTGCAGTGATAGTTACCTTATTCGTTACTTGTTTTAATGGGCTCTCTGGGGACATTTTATCTGCAATAGGTAACAATTCACGTGGCTCCTGTTACAGAATTTCAAGCAAGGTCACCCCATGGAAATGTAAACTTTGTGGGGTGTTGGCAGGGATACCCTCTTGATTTTATGCTTCCTTCATTCCACCGGATGAAACCTTAAAAGCACATGTGAAAAGAACTTTACAAACCCACACAAGTGGAAGAAACAAGCAAGAATCTCAGCGTAAACACTGGAAAAAAAAGAAAGCTGAGGCTGTGAGAGCTGTAACTCAGGAAGGTTTAGGACCCCTGCCCTGGGGTGAACAATGTCACCCTAAGTTCACGTTCACCTGGAACCCTGGAACGGGAACTTATGTGGAAACAGGGTATTTGCAGATGCAAGGCAGTTCAGATGAGGTCACTGTGGATTGCAGTGGGCTCTAATGCAACGGCTCGTGTCCCCGTAATAGGAGAGGACACACACAAACACACGCTGAGCAGGGTGCAGGCCAGGGAACGACGGGGGCAGGAACTTGCAGTGATGCATCCACAAGTGGAGGACACCTAGGGCCACCTCCAGCTAGAAGAGAAATGGAACAGATGTTTCCTCAGAGCCTCCAAAGGGAACCAGCCCTCGGACACCTTGAAGTGGGTCTTCTGGCCTCCTGAGCTGTGGAGGATAGATTTCTGCTGTTCTGAGCCACGCCGTTGGTGGGGTTTGCTACAGGGCGGCAGGAATCCAGGGCAAACGCCA
Source organism: Delphinapterus leucas (assembly GCF_059928025.1). Classification (NCBI taxonomy): domain Eukaryota; kingdom Metazoa; phylum Chordata; class Mammalia; order Artiodactyla; family Monodontidae; genus Delphinapterus; species Delphinapterus leucas. The sequence goes on from NC_143142.1 coordinate 87,624,128, forward strand.
CCGCTACTCACCCAAGAGGGAGCGGAAGCACATCTGTCTACACCTGCGGGTAGAAGGCCACTCATCAGCCCCGGGAACTGGAGAAGATGAATTCAGTGTCTTCCACATAGAAGATGTTTCAGCAATTGTCTGCAGTTGAATGCTGTTTGAAGGGGATCCTCCATAACCAACGGGCTCTTAAAAACACCCAACAAATTGGTTGCTATGAGTCTTTGGAGAAGTCAACGTGGACGGATCCTGGGAATTCCAGGAGCAGAAATGTGCTCGGGTGGAGAAGCAGCCAGGAAACTGGGAGGAAGGAAGCCGGTGGGGTCAGCATTTCTTTGTGGGCAAAATAGAGTCACTTGAAATTGCTAGACTTTGTGTCTTGAAAAATGCTGCCATGTTCTCCTGGTGCACGTGGAGTGGAGCCCCCTTGACTTTGACTGAGGGATGATGGTGTTTATGATATGACAGCGTATCCTGTAATTAATTCATTTTTGCTCTTTTATTCTTTGTAATAAAGTTATTTTGAAAATGACCTCCAGTCCCTACTAAGAAAAAGGAAGTCTTTTCCCCCCGTGTTCAGATGAGGGTTGAAAGAGCAGTGCTCAGAGAGTTGGGCTCAGAGGAGACCACGGGTGGATGTGGAGGGGAGGGGAGCAGAGGTCAGGGCGGAGAGACGTCCCCTCCGTCCTTGTTCTGTATCCTCCTCCACACATCCTCACTAACGTACCTGCTGTTACTTGAGTTTTCTTACCTGTGGGTGGAGAACAAAACACAACCCTTCTGAAATGCAACAGCGTGTACTTTCTTATAATTAGGAAGGATAGACGAAAACACCTGTGTAGCTAGTAACTACCTGTGTCTTAAAACTCGTGTTAATATGAGCATCGAAGGTAAGTAGCTAGTTGAATCCCCGCATTCTACAAAAATTAAGAAAATGGGAGTGAGTTCTTTGGTTTTCGGGTCATGGAAAGATGAGAGCATGTCTGGCAGCCTATAGATGCAGAAATTCCTCTGTAAAATTAGTAGGTGAGGTTGCATTAATAAAATTCTCTATTTTTTAAGGGAAAAATAGGACATTTTATTTATGAGAGGTATGTAAAAGAATAAGTGGAGAAACAGCAGTAGCAAGTAAAGAATAAAAATAAATGATATTTAATTTTTGGCCACCTGATACCTAAGACAATAGAGAGAAATACTGATAAGTGCTCTATGGGAATATTTGGGAAACGCTGGAGGAAACGGTTCAATCATAATTGAAGTATGCATTTTAGATGGTTTGGATTTTTTTGCTGTTAATAACTAGAGTGCGTTTTTAGCTTCTTCGGGACAGTAGCGGATACATTTTCCTAGGACGAGCTTTCAGGACCTTTGTTTGAGGCTTTGCAATTCCACAGGTCGTTTGATCTCTCAACTTGATTTTTGGGTACTGTGTCATTTCTTCCCCTGTCTTGCTGAAGCTGGGAAAGACCTTCCAGCTTTCAGCCAGAAGGACTTCTGTCCCCTGCAGAGCCCCTGGGGAGGTGCTGGGTGGGGCCTTCTTCCAGCCTGTGGACAGACAGACAGACATTTCATGGTGGTGATCCACAATGCAATTTCGCCAAGTGTCCCCACTCCTTCCAAGTTCTAATCAAAATTCCTCAAGCACGAAGCTAATATTAGCACAAAATCATAGCAAAGCTTCTTATGAGATGACCAAGGACAGATTTCAATGGATTCGTGTGGCTTGTTTTGTTTCGACTCACAATTCAGGCCTGTCTTCTTTGCTCTCAAGCTGTTAACCTCACCTGTGTTTTGTTCAACAGTAAAGGAGCACAGTTCAGCAGGATCCCTGATGGACACTGGGTGCCCTGGCACCCAGCCGCCTCCAACCAGCCCACTGAATTGCTACAGGTGACCAACACACATACGCTGGTACGTGTGCACGGACAGTGCACTTAGCTGTCTGAGTGTTTGTACACGCGTGGTTAACGGGCTAGAAAGGGCATCAGGCAAACAGCTGCTGCACCTCCCTCCCGCCCCAGGTTAGCCTGAAACTGCTCCTTCTAGAAGGGTCTCTGTGCCTCTGGGGGCCCTCAGGCTGTGGAGGCTCAGGTGACCAGGTACACCTGAGCGCATCCCACTCACTGAGACCGTGCTCACCTTTCACAGCATCTTCACGCGGCAGGGTGCACTTCTCTACGCGTTCATTTTTTCTTCTCCTGGAGGGGCTCACAAGCCTGTACTCTCTCCATTCACTCCTCCAAGAACACTGGAGGCTGTGGCTGTAATTAAATAAGTCCATTTGACAGCTGAGTAGGATAACAGCCCCGACTCCTCACTTCGCCCAGGAGGGAAGTGAGGTCCAGAGGGGCAGAGAGAGTTTTCTCGGCAGGACCGATCACGAAGCTGGGCCGTAGCTCTGATCAGGTAACGTGCCCTCCCTCCCAGGAAAGACGAGTGAAGGAAGTGACTGACTGCATTTCCATCCTGGCTTTCCTGTTCATAAACCCGACGTCAGGGTCCTTTCCAGGACCACTGAGCAAAAATATCGGAAGCTTCAAAGTAAAATAAATATATACATTTAAAATGGAAAAAGGTAAAGCTGCTATCGCCAAGAAATGCAACAAAATCGCACTAGAAGCAAAATTTCAGTTTTTCTCCAAAGCGTATCTAACCATCTTTATAATCAATCTTTACCTCAAAATGCTCTTTTTTTCCATCAACTTCAGAAAAAGCACATTTAAAAAAAATTTCGGAGTGACCTTTCCCAATCTGTAACCTCCTCGGTGGCCTCCCTGGCGGGCGCAGTGGTACTAGTATTTCTGAGAAGGCTGATGGGAGGAGCACAGTCTATACGTTAGGAGGATCTCTTTCTCCACAATAAAAGGACTTCATCTCACAGCCCAGGAACGACGGTAAACACGTGGTTAAGGAACCCTCTATTACAACATACCTCCTCCCAAACCACAAAAAGGCGGCGGGCTCATCCCTCTACCATCCGGATGCAAACGTGTGCGCGGACATTCCCCGAGGCGAGGCTCCCATCTCTGCACGTTTGGTGGATCGCGCGCCCGAGATGCTTGGCCACCTGTAGCACCCACCTCACCTCCCTGGAGACCATCTCACCGGGCGTCAGGGCCTGGGAGCCCCTTGCCTTACCTCCTACTCTGGCCCTGATCCTTGCTTTAATGCATTTGTTCTGCATTGATAACACGGACGAGCGAGGAAGAGGTTGGTTAGCTTCCTTCGTTTTGCGTTGGCCATTATTTCAGATTGCATGTTGGGCATTTTTAAATTAGACTTGCTTACTGTGAGCAAAAAGAAAGATGTACCGTGTGATGCCAACTACTTTAAACTAATAATACAGGCAATGATAAAATCGGCTTGTTACAGCCCCAAAGATTCATATCTCAAATGATCCCAGACAGTGGTTACTTCATGTCCGAACCAGGGTCGTGGAACTGTTTACTTCACAGGACATTGGACGTGGTCTGTGACATCGGGAAACCTCATATATGTTTGCAAATGGAGATGGTCCAGGGCACTCATCCTCCGTGTAACTCAATTCACATCACCCATTACGTGAATGAGATGTGAAAAATAATTTCCTGTATCTAGGAGTATCACAGCTCTAAGTGGATTGCTGGCTCTGGCCCATGGAAAATAACAAAGTGATAGTGCCCACAGGACCGCCCCAGGCAGAGGTGCCTCCTCCAAGCTCGGTGTAGAGCTGCTACCGTTTGATTCAAGGGAAACCACCATCCTGCTTTAGTGAAACAAAATATAATGACCCCCAGTTACAATACTGTGTTTGAAGAGCTAGCTTTTAGCTCTTCAAAATTACGTCCCCTAATTAGAGGCATGTGATCCGTAAGTTATCTTCTGGCTATAAATTATAATCCATATTCATAGCTACATGAATTTCACCTTCTATGGAACAGCCCTTATGCAAACAGTAATAGTCGGTGTGTCATTAGAGCATACCGCCAATTAATTCTCAGAATGATCAATGGGAAGAATGTCCTTTCCCCCATATCTGGTTTATTTATGTGCTCCCATTAATTATGCCTAATTTTCTGTTGGCACTTCTCTTCCTAATGTAATTCAATTTAAGCATATCTTTCTAGAGACTTATTAATAGGTAGGGTCATTTATATTGTGTAGCACAAATATTTTATAATCCACTAATCTTGACAAAAAGGCAATGCCTTCCTGATAAAAAATGCATGAGAAGTAATGGTTCCCTATTAATAACTTATTAGGTCAGATCACACAGTTTGAGGTGTCTATTACACTTTAATTTTATCAGATTTCTTCCTTTGGAATTTGTCACACTTTCTCTATCTTTTGATTTCGATTGTTTTTGGTATCACCCTGCCTTGGCCACCCCAAACAGTCCTCCTCTGTGGCTTTGCAATCTCAGAGGTGGGTAAAGATCCCCAAGGCCGTGCCAGAGGGAGTCCGGGAGAGGGAACGACCCCATTTGTCTTAAAGGGCCCTCTCTTCCTTATGAGACATGTTAATAATCAATGGATCCTGAGTTATCTTTGGTTCACACACCCTTTCAAACATCTGATGTTAGCAACCAACCTTCCCTCAGAGAATACATACTTACACGGAAAATTAAAATCTAATTTCAGAGGATTTATAGAAATCTTAGAATTAATCCATAAATTTTTAGGGGTCAAAGAAACACGGTTGAGAACCTTTAGCTAAAATTCACCATGTTAATTATATCTAGACACTTTGGCTAATAACATGAGCTGAATAGATAAGATTTTTAAAAATCCTGTCCGTCATCGCCAAGGTATGATGTAACGCTATTTGATTTGCCCTTCTAAATTCTTCCTCCTAGACTTAAAACATTTCCGTGGAATGGCAAAGGCTTTCCCGAGGTCCTGGGGTGGGGCTATCTGCCTTCAGGTAACTACATCGGGAGAGATAGGGGAAATGTCTGCAGGAAAATAGTGACCAATTTTCTTAGGCAAGATGTTAGACTTCTGTCTTCTTATCTGTAAAGTGAGAGGATGAATAAAGTTATTTAAAACGCCCCTTCCAATGCTGATAAAATTATATGAATGTGCAAAAGCAAAAAAAAAAAAAAAAAAGCCGCGATTAGGGTACATGAGTAGAAATAATGTATGGTGAAGAAGTGACGCAAGTCGTCTTCGGAGAGAAGCTGGGAGGGTGGCCGCTGGGTGAGAAGGTTTCTGATGGTCTGAGTTCCCACTGGAGCCTTAAACACTATTTGTACCCAGCTCTGTTACATTATGGGTAGAAAGCCTGTGTGTACTAGCCCAGCAGTCATTTATTTAAAAATACAATGTAAATGCAAAATTATCATCTGGATAAGATGTGGTGCAGGTTACTTTGTTGACAACAAGATTCCTAACTAGCAAGCGAACAGCCGAGGAACTGCTTTCGAAGATACTTGGGTGGGGCTACTAGCAAATTAAGTGACCTTTGAGGCTTCCATAAGAAAGATGAAAAAGACCAGCAGCCAAATTAGATTAAAATAACAATATCAACGCTTACATATAATTAATAGCTATTTGAGTAACACTATTAATTTGGAGGAATATAGTTATTAAACTTCCTTAGGAAAACGGATTCAACTTATGCCATTACTAAATTAGGTTTGATTTCTTAAAAGTCAGCAGCAAACTTTACCCTAAGATTAAATTCTCCATTCTCTAAATATATTTTATTTTTGCCTGTTTTAAAAACATTTTTCTAAAATGTTTATTATTTATGTTTTTACTACAGAAAGTCCCCTACATATGAATGAGTTCTGTTCCGAGAGTGCATTTGTACATCCAATTTGTTTGTAAGTCCAACAAAGTTAGCCTAGGTACCCAACTAACACAATAGGCTATAGAGTACTGTACTGTACTAGGTTTATAATACTTTCCACACAAATAATACATAAAACACAAACACAAAAAAATACAGCCCCTTGAAAAGTACAGTAGTATAGGACAGCAGCTGGCATCCAGGGGCTGGCATCGAGTGAACAGGCAAGAAGTTACTGACTGGAGGAGGGAGAGGAGGTGGGAGATGGTAGAGCTGAAGGATCGTCAGCAATAGGAGACGGAGGGCCAGCTGCCATTTCACTCACGCCCGACGTTGATGGAATGCACGTTCACATCTTTGAAAGTTCGCAACTTGAAGGTTAGTATGAAGGGGACTTACTGTGTTAATATCAGCATTTATCTGTAAATCTCATGGTGTCCTGAAGATTCATTTGAATAAAAGAAAGTTGGATAATATTATATTAGGCAATATAATATTATTCATTATATATGAATTAATCTTGTGTGTGTGTGTGTGTGTGAATTTTTTCCCCCAAACACTTCCTAAGTTCATCATTTGGACAAAGGCGCCTGGGTTGACATACTTACGAAAATGTAATTCCTTTGGATTCTACTCATAATTATTTATAGCAGACATCTACTCAATGTGCAAGCTCTGGGCCAGGTTTAGGCGATAAGGATGCAGACAAAAGTAAGTTGACACAAGTTCTTACTCCTGAGCAAAGGGAAAACACATAATATATATTAAACTTCCTGCTTGTAACATTGTTTCAACTCTTCAGAACTCTATGAGCGATAACCTGCTGATTGTAGACTTGGAAAGAGAACACTCTGGGTTAGATCGTTTACTCAACTTCATACAGATGATAACTAACAAAGCCAGAATTTGAACTCAGCTTGCCCTGATTTCATAATCCTACACTCTTTTATTAAATATAATAATAGAGTAGCTATAAAGGCAATAATACACAACTAGATGACAAAAGGGCAGTTTAGATAATTGCTTTAATAGATTATCAGGAGAAACCTCTGTGGGCTGAAATGGACAGGACCTGTTGCATGGAGAAGCCTGAGGCTGGGGGAAGCATCCAGCAGGCGACGAAGATTTCATGGAGCAAAATAAGGAGACAGGCCTGCACCAGGTAGATTCTGGGAAGTAAATGGCTTTGTCAGGAAGAAGCTGGAAATGTTTGCCGAGGGTCGTGAGTACTAAGCTGAGAGATGCATACGTTTTTACCTGCAAGAACTTAGCCCTACAGGGTTTTTCTGAGCCAGATTATTAAACCATTATTATACCATTTAATAATTATTAAACCGTTATTGTACACAAAGGGAGATTCATTTCCAGTGATCTTCAGGATGAACTAGGAAGACAGTGAAGATGCGGTTCCAGCAGCAGAGGTGGGATTTACAACGGGCTGGTTGGCTGACCCCCAGTACTCTGGAAAGGAAGTGTCCATGGAAACCTTGGGAAGAAACAGTCCACCTGGTGATAAGTTGGGGAAGAAGGGTGTGGAAAAGAAAGGAATCAAAGCTGTTGGGGGATCGGGGCCTGTATGACCAATGGGGAGGTGAGACCTGAGGTCAAGGATGGGATGGAGACTTCAACTTGACATGTAGAGTTTGTGAGCCTCATGGGAGGTCCTGTTGCTGAAGCTTCTCTCTTCCAGGTCTAGAAAGTTGTTAGAATGGGAACCTTGATCTGGGGCTCAACTGCACTGAGGTGACGGTTTAAACCTTCAGAATAAACTATTTCCCTCCTACAAAGTGAGAGAGAAGAACATGATTGAGGAATTTTGAGGAATATAATTTCTGAAGACTTAAAGCAGGAAGGGAAGAAAGCTTGGGAGCAGTTGGGCCCAGAGACTCCAAGCACGAGAGCATCTCGGGACGGAGAGGCCTGTGGCGGGGGGATGCTCCCGGGTGTGTCAAGGGCTCAAAGGAGTCACCAGATCACAGGATCCAGAAGGACTGTTGCTGTGCTTACTGCATGATTTCTGGTGACCTCGGGGAGGAGACTTTAAGAGAAGACCAAGAGCCAGCTGGCTTGAAGTTAAGGATCGTTGGCTGGTGTGTAAATAAAAGCAATGACCATGGCCCTTTTGCCTAAGACGACTGTCTGTCAAAGGAGAGAGTATCCAGTAGCAGCAAGGATCAGTGGGGACAGGAAATGCATTTTCTCTCTCCTGCCCTCTCCCCCACCAGTCCGGTCTGGAAGATGTAGAGCTTTGAAGTCAAACACGAAGAGAGAAGGGTGAGGACTGACTGGAGATGGAGATACTCACCATCGTGCAGTTAAGGAAAGAGCAAAAGCAAGCCAAGGAGACGGTATGTTTGTGAGTTTCTTAGCCTAATAAAGACAATCGTTCTTCAGTGAGGCTGATAGAAGGATGAAACAACCTGGACGGTGCCTGGATTTACTTTGACAGGAGTTGGGATAATCACGGGGGCTCAGCCTGGCTTCCTGGCCAACTGGGTGGTGGACGGATTCCCAGCGAGGAAGTGGGCTTGGGGGGACATCAATCCCTGATCGCCATTCAGCAAAGACCTACCGTGCACCGGGAAGAGGCCTCGCAGCTGGGGAGCTAGGAAGGCTTCCTGGGGCTGGAGAGTTCTGCAGGGGTGCATCGGAGGACCGCTGTGCACAGTGCATGGGGCAGCTGGTTTTTAGTGCCATGTGGTCCTGGTCAGAGTGGAGGAGTGAGAGGCTAAGCGCTGGGCGACTGTTAGGGCATTGATTGAATAAACAGGACAAAAGTCAAGTGGGCCCCAGAGTCAGGACGTTCTTTGGGACATCATTTAAGTAGTTGATTACAACATCTGATTGGTGGAGAATCTATTACTTTTCAGGAGTGCTTTAGAGTATAAAGCACTTATATATCCTTTATCTCAGAATGTCAAATGTACCTATAAAGAGGCTAATAGGCTGGGTGAAGTGAGAGCAGGTTAGGTAATTTGAGATCCCAGCGAAACAGTTCGTAAGAGGAATCAATTAAGGCTGTGGTCGGAGATGGGAAGCATTGAGCCTGAGAGGGCCGGTACGCTGAGCAATCTGGTTTAGGACCCAGCAGGTGGACAGGCCAAGGCTGGGGTCTTAGGGGGCCTGTTGCGGGGAGTCTGCCCGCAGCTGGGAAGGGTTAACCCAGCTCGCTGCGGGCAAACGCCTTCTGAAGTGTGAGCAGGGAGAGGCCTGAACCCGCGTAAGGCCCAACCTGGGCCTCATCAGACCTTGACTATGAGGGTGGGCGTGAGTGTGAAGAAAGCCTTGAGGGAAGAATCCAGGGGGGCAGACGGGAAGGGGCATTGGGGCAGAGGTGGAGAGAGTCCATCACTAACACCCCGCAGCCTGGGCACATCTGAGGGACACTTGAGCAGTCCCGGGGCCAGACCCGGAGCCAGGAGGGAGCTGCCCAGCCTATGACCCTATGAGCACCCGCTGGTGTGTGTGTCACCCTCAGGGAGTGCCCTGAGCGCAGGGGGCCGGGCACTAGCTGAGGGAATTCCCTGCAGTGACCCCTAGAGGGAGTGATGGGGGGATGAGAAATGGGGCAGGTGCTGAGCCCCCCGAGGGACCCTGAGGCAGTGGAAGAGGCGGCAGGACCTTTGCTCAGACACCGAACTCATTTACACACGACACTAAACCTAGAGGAACTGCAGTTTGAAACTGGCGAAAATGTGTACGTCAGTCTTGTTTTACGTCACTCTTGTTCACATTTGTGGTCTGAACGGAGATGTGCTATGGTTTACTTCTTTGAATCCTTTTAAATAATGATCATGTTGTAGGAGCACAAAAGAAATGGTGAGTGATGTGGAAAACAGAAAACCTTCTCTGGAAGCCTCCACCTCCATTTCTAAAAGGAGTGTGGCCTGGGGTTGGCAGGAAACTTCCTTATGTCCTTCAGAAAAGTCTTCCAGCTGAAGGTCATTGTGATTTTCAAAACCCATAAATACTTTTATTCAAATTAAGAATCATAAAAATATAATCTGTGATTCCTGAACACATCATTCCTTGAACATGTTTAAGGACAAAAGAACGAAACTTTCTTTTCTCATTAGGAATCTCATTCTGGGCTTTTTTTCTTTTTTAATAATATATATATTATATATATATAATATATATATATATTTAAATTAAAGTTTACTCATTCCAGATTATTTTTTATTTTTAATTAAAATTTAAGAACATGGATTTAAAATATGAAAATGACTTCCTCAAATGTTACAGGGCTCTGTCACTTTTCTAATAATTTTTACAAGATTAATAATTTTATCAGATTAATTTCATCCTGTAAAAGGGTATTGCCAATTTCCACTAAAGGGATTTTAAACTCAAAAGTATGCACCCGTGAACTATGAAATACAGTTTTAAAATGTAGGGCAAATTATTGCCCGAGAAAGCTCTGTGGGCTGCAGCATGGCTCACCCACTCCGCTTTTCCAGCGTACAGCTCACTGTATGGAAATCCTCCTCGATAACCTGCTGTTCACTATTAAATTTCAAGCGTGTTGTTTAGGCAAGTATGTTACATCAACACGATATTGTTCTCTCCTTGACTCCCTGACCCCCTCCACTCCATCTAGATACCAACTCCAGCAAGGAGGACCTGACAGCCATCAGAATATCCTTCTGTCAAACACCAACTCTTCCTCCCTATTGTAAGAATATCAAACAGAAAATGTAAACAACATTCTGGAAATGATGGTACAAAATGGCCCTCCTGTGACACTGTAGGTGGAACAAAAGCCCCTTTTTGGCGTTTGTAGATCACCAGCTGCAGGCTGGAGTGTAAAAATAGACACTGGCATTGACTGGAAGCTTACGCCTGTTGCAGTTCTACAGATTTACAAAGTTCACTAATTGCTATCAGTTAAAACCTCTGCCTTGTTGGTGCATGAATTATTCACAGTAGTGCACCATCTCAGGGCTTTTAGAAATATTTATTGCAGCCAAATGCAGAAATAGTGAAATTCAACCTGAGAAAGATAAAGAATGTGTTTTAACTTGTAAATACAGTGAAAGTAGCCATTTTAGCGTAATTATTGGAATATACATTTAGCAATCCACGATAGCTGTACGCTATACAGATATTTCCGATCCCTGATAGACTTATAACAAATTTTGATCAGCTTCTTTTAGACTTTACTTTAAAAACATCTAAGAAATATTACCTAAATTAAAAAGCCATCTAGTCCAGCCATAAATATGCAAATATTGGCATACACATATACAAATACACAGGAATATGACTATATCAGTGACTGCCCATTTATGAATTCTGAAGTCTGCATCCTCCACTAAAAATTAGAATCAGAAATGTCAAAACAAACCAGTTGCTCTTTCGGAATCGAAGTCATATTGTTATATTTGTATTTGTTCTCAAACCTGTTGGCTGCTTTTGGTCACCATTTTGTAAAGTATCACTTGTTTTCTCTTGAGCTCTTCCCCCAGCATCACCACTGAGTCTTTCTTGGGGACTGGCTGTGAGTCTGTCCCACAGTGGCGCCATCAGGGGAAACGGGTTCAGGGTGGCTGCTCGGTTACCTTGTACCTGTTTTACAATAGGAAACTCAGATCTTGCCATTTCCTTAACCTTCACACCCACCGGCATCAGTGAAGTGGCTAAAAATTGCTCTAAAAGGGGAAAGGCAATTGGAAGAGCGCATTCAACAACGATAATAACACTGTCATTAAAGATTGATGAGAACTTTCAATTAGACCCCATTCCCAATCTGGAGCCGCTCAAGCCAGCTCTGCCTACTATGATCTAAAGCTTTGCAATAAAGATAAAAGGTCATTACAATCTATTGAATTCAATCATGACAAGTACATTTACCTGAAGGCAGCATGTATTACATACAAAAAACGAAATTAAAATAACATTATGGGCTGACTCAAATCCACATGAAAAAGGAAATTTAGAATGAAGGACAGATCAAATCTCAGGCTAAGAATAATTTGATTTGTAGTCCCTTTTTGTTGCAGAAAAATACTTACTCTGTTGCCCATTCTGATTGACGCTGCCACTCTGGAGAAAGAGTGCACTTTCTTAGTAACCGATGCTTCAATAGAACAATTATAATATCTGGTCGCTAACAATAGACTGAAAGACATACCATTTATGAAAACAATTCAGTAATTCTTAGGTAAGAATAAATAGACATATAATTATGCAAATATATGGTGAACATTATTATTTCGTAAATTTTAAGAATAGTGTTGAAACGTATAAATATATTTTATAGACATATTACTACTGATTTTGATGCCTTACATATTGTATTTTTGACTGGAAAATTAAACATATTTATGTTGAAAAATGTAGCCCACATGTAAGAAGATATATTTTAGCACAAATATATGTATTTCTACATAAATCTATATGGCCACTGAAAGATATATTTTCTATCTTAATACCATTTACATCCATTCTATTTCTTAAGACCCCCAAATCTAAGTTATCAATAATTGATATGTTTTTGAACTTTGTCACTAACTGCACACTACTTAAAAAGTTAATGAATAAGGTTCTTGACTACAAACAGTGGAAAGTTCTTTAACGAAATAAATTCTAAAACCTGAGGAAACAGCAGCTCAGTAATAAAATGTATCACTGTTTTTTAAAAGTAGGTTTAGGGGATCTTTTCTACATAATAACATAAATTATTGTCCCTCTTTGTTAAATATTATTTTAAAATCTTTACTTTTGTGACTATAAACAGAATAATCAGGGTCATTTGATCTGTAGTCACAGATGAGTCTTGAACAATGTAACCAGCTTTTGAAAAACAAAAGATTCCAGCACTACCGATAAAATTCAAATACCTATGCTTAACTGTTTTTCAAGCCCAAAACACTTTTTAACTAACTTGGCAGTGGATGACGAAGAAAATCGCTAAAATGATTTTCTAAGCATATTCTACATTAAAGCAATAATTTATTTCTGTCCTAATTAAGGACAGAAATAAATTATTATCTTTACTCACAGCTTCTGTTCTAAGTTTCTGCCTGAAGCAGTGGAGGGTAGAACTCTTGAGTACTGAATTCCCCTAGAAATCTCTCCTACTGCAATTTTAGTAGCAACCGATGTTTTCTCCGTTTTGGCTTATACTGTTTTCATTCAAGAAAATGTTACCATTATATGTGCATAGACAAGAAATAGCTTAACCCATTCAAATGTTGCCTTTCTTGGCAGCTAATACATACAAGGGAAGGCGTCCTCGTCACCCTGTTGGTCTTCTCTCAGTTGAAGGCAAAGCAAGTGCAAACGTGAACGTGTGTGGGTGTGTGCGTCCGTGTCTTTGGACTTTAAATATTCCTTTTATATGAGAAATTAGTCTTTCTGAAAACACATTATTGACTCTGTGTAGTGACTTCTACCATGTGGTGGCAGCGTTGCACCGATGTAGAAGGCTGGGCTGTGACTTTCTTTTGAAATGGCAGAAATGAAAGTCAGTTTGGATTTCTCAGACAGCATCATTTGTACGTACAGGGCAATGCTATAAAAATGGTGCAGGACTAAATCCATAGTTTTATAACATAAATGTAGTCATTAAAATATGATTTAACTCAGGAGTCTTATTCCTAATAACTAAAGTAAGTTTGTAGCATATGAGTTGTGCTATTAAGAAAAAATCACAATTTTATTCATATTCATCTCCTTTTACTCATGGATTATTTTTTTGTATTTTGAACACCTCATTGGTGTGCAAACAGGATAGAAATATATGAGCCCTCCCATCTTTATCATTTAGTAATTCTGAGGGCTAAAGTCACGTAACCAACATAGAGCTTCAATAATATTGAATGTGCATTTTGAAAATCCCCGACCTCAATTTTGCTGCCTTACGGGAATAGTATATATTGTCTGGGAATTAGTTCTATATTAAAGAATAAAACAAATGTTCATAAAAATTTAAAGATGCACATCCTACAAGTAAAAGTGAAGTTTTATTATGTAAACTGTAATGCTTAAGTTGCCTGTTGAAATAGAGGACTTTGGTTAAAGACGTTCTATGCTTCATGACAGAAGTTGACAATAAATGTCTCTGAGAGTTTTCTTCAATGTATGATTTATGTTCTTTAGATGTAATTGAGGGCAAGATAGTTATTATGAAAATAGTCAGTACAATATTATGAGGATATTTTGACTGTACATATTTATTTTCACAAAAATTTTTCTCAGTGTCAGTTCCAATTGCCCATCATAAATAATTAAATCCAAATGGAAATTATTCTTCACCTAAAGCAAACTCACTGGTCCAATGATGAGATCCATACAAGACACGTAAGTGGCCTGGGTGTAATAATAAGGGCGGATCATCCCAGTCTATTTCAGTTCCTTTTCAGAACACATCTCTAGACCACCTGAGAGGCAGGTACTGAGATGCTGGTGGGACCAGAGCCACAACATCTTCCTGCAGCAGCTCTCATGCACCCCTCACCTTTGTCCTCCTTCCCTCTCGTACACAGTTATCTGCTTTTCCAGTTTCTTGGTAAAAGGGAATGGAGAAACAGAAAATTCTTCAAAGCAAAAGTCTTCAAACAGTGTCTTGTCCTGAATAAGCCCGATGACAGTGAGAGGCATTGTATGGCAGTAAAGTGATCCAGAGTTCCAAAATCATTCCAGTCTTTTGATCTCTAGAATATCTCGCATTTTTACTCTGTCTCAATGGTTTCATCTGAAAGGGACATTTATTCATGGATTCACTGTTTCTTTCAAAAATACATATTGGGTACCATATGTTAACCAGATATAATTCCAGTCAAAAGGGAATAAGGTTTGGCTCCTTTGAAAAGTAACAGTAATTTGTGCTTCAATGGGATATTATAATGTTTTGAGCATTAAAATGATATAAAGTATAAAATAATTTGAAGAAAAAATAGAAGAATCTTGAGTCAGCTTCTGTTATAAAAAAATACTTTTACAAATTCTAAGTCCTTGATGACATTACTGGGGTTTATAACTAAGCAAAATCATTTTGATAGTAACTTAAAGTGAATTCTTATGGGATTGAACTGTATAGAAATGCAAGCCATAGGAACAAAGTGCTGGTTAGGTGTGCAGAAAATCAGATCAAGTGCAGAAACGTTTTTGCTCTTGTTGTTTTAGTCTCTGTTGTTAGACACAGTGGTTGACAGACAGGAAGGGGCAATACACACAAAGGAAGAGTGGAGGTGAGGGACGCCGCACGGGGTCAGGCTCTCACCTGGGCCACTAGGGTGACGGCCTCCATAGCTGCGTGGGGCATCACCACGCTATGCGATCCTTGCTCAGGTGGCCCTTGACTCCAGTTGGCTGTTTCCACCGTGGAGGTTCTCTCCCTGTATGGCGGATTAGGTGAGCTAAGCGATTAGTACAGGCAGTCACTTTAACTGCAGAGTTAACTGATGTGGCATTTTTGAGAAAAAACAGGTGGCTCTGAAATGTTCTAAATTTCATGTGAACTTTGCTTTGTGCTTTTGGCTGTGGAGTCACCACTGGGCTGCAGAAGTCTCCGATTCATTTGGGTTGTTCGCATGTGTCACCTGCCACGTGAATGACTTCCATCTTGAGTGGCCTGAAGAACAAAATTATTGGTTATAATAATTATTATAATAATTACTGGTTATAATAATTATTGGTTTTAATAATATAATAACAACCATGCTTGACAGTTATTTTTTTTTTTTTTTTTTTTTTGCGGTATGCGGGCCTCTCACTGCTGTGGCCTCTCCAGTTGCGGAGCACAGGCTCTGGACGCGCAGGCTCAGCGGCCATGGCTCACGGGCCCAGCCGCTCCGTGGCATGTGGGATCTTCCCGGGCCGGGGCACGAACCCATGTCCCCTGCATCGGCAGGCGGACTCTCAACCACTGTGCCACCAGGGTAGCCCCGTGCTTGACAGTTTTTCATACTCTTTTGGCTACGTGACGACTCTTATACCTGTGAGATGTGCAAATGCATATTTGTTAGCCTGTGTAAAAAGTAAGTAAAAAATGTATAAATAAAAATCAGTCGTGTTTACATAATGAGAATAATATATTATGTATCCAGGTATGTACAATATATAATAGGTTATATACACATATATGCATATATATATGTCTATCATGACATGCATGTGCACACTTTTATAGAATATACTCTGTGTATAGTATATATACATTGACGTAAATATATCCATACAAATCCATGTGCATATGTATACATTTATATACACACAGTATATAACACATTATATATATATATATACATAACACAGAATATGTTGTATAATATAATACATTTTAATAATGCAATTGCATTAAGGAAGAGGAGTACGTAACATGAAGTTTGTAATATTTGGAGAAAGGATATAAAGATTCACTTATCCATTTGTTTATTTCACAAGAGTCTATATTGAGTGCCTACCCTTTTGTGGTCCTTGTGTTAGAGGCTGGAGATAAAATAATAAACAAACATGGTCTCTGAACTCATGGAATTGAAAACTGAAAGGAACAAATAATGATCAAATAAGTTCACAAAAAATACTTAAATTATATTTTTGATAAGTACTACAATATATCCAATATGTGGATGAGAATTTTTTCAGATCTGTAACATATTGGAAACATAAATAGTTGTAGGCAATTTACTTTCTTTGTTAAATACTTTGCATTACATTTTTATGAAGAAGCACCTGGATTAGCTCAGTTAAAAAAAAAAAAGGCAACATTTGTAACAAAAGTAAACAATTGCAATTTTAATTTTTCTGTTTATCTGATGCAGCATCTGGATAAAATTCTAAAGTTTCAGTCAGATTAGAAAGATATTAGGTGGACTAGAGTTTAAGTAGTGTCACCCTGGGTATTTTGACATTGCATGGTTAACATCGATTATATATAAAATAGTTTAAACAATCATATTTTATTAAACCCACTATGTTCCTTCTCTTTCCCTTACTAAAATCTTTTCCTGTTTTCTTTTTTATTTCCTTCCTTCCTACCTGTGTTGACCAGAATAAAGATCTTATGCAGAGATAGGACATTTAGGGACTTAATCTTCACAAGTACTTAGCATTAAAATCATGCTGACCCGAATTCTAAATTATTGTTCTCTCTCCTGACACACCGAATTCCCTTTTGAGAACTATTTTTTCGGTAGTGTGTTGTTCCTTGTGTCCAGATCCTTAATTGCATGACCATCAGGAGAATGATATACAGTATATTTAAAGATTACAAGTTGTTGTAAATCTGGGGCACCGTGACGTGGTTTATAAGGCAAATTACACTCCACTGGAGTCCTCTACAGTGAATAAGATCACTCTTTTTGTTTACTCCTTTTGGCCACAGTAGGCAATGAAAAAAAAATGCGTTGACAAAAAAC
The DNA here is from genome assembly GCF_059928025.1 of Delphinapterus leucas. NCBI lineage: Eukaryota > Metazoa > Chordata > Mammalia > Artiodactyla > Monodontidae > Delphinapterus > Delphinapterus leucas. The sequence continues at coordinate 87,641,251 of NC_143142.1, forward strand.
AAGCAAAGATGAAATAAAAGAAGGTCCAGGATTCAGAGACACAGGCATCTTCCTTTGATTTTGGTGAATTTACATAGGAAATAAGAAGGCTCTTAACTGAGATTTCAACTGCAAATTGTCCTCTTGACCTCTTACCTCTTCTGAGTAGGATGGAGCAAAAGTGAAGCATTTACTATACATGGTATTTGTGTTTCCTAAAGGGTTTAGCAATCTCCCTCCATCCCTGGTGGCTCTGATGGGGTGGGCACTGCCCTTTCACTGCCTGGCATCCATCCCCAACTCCCCCTCCAGTCCAGACCACTATTTATCGATCATAGAGCCTTGATTTGTTTTTTCAAATATTAGGTCTCAAAAGCAAATTTTATGGCCACTGGAAAACCCTGGGCATATTTATTTTTTCTATCCCAGTGTTGCACTCTTTTCCATGAACGCCTTACAGGGACCAGTCGTGATCAACACAAATTCAGGACCTGAAACTGATAATTGCCCACATGTGGACCCATAACTTTGTAGATTATGCACAAACTATTTAATCCCCCTCTGATCTACATTTGTCACAGTGTGTTCTGCTAGACTGAAAACTAACAGAAGAATTTCTCGTGTACAAGGCAAGCAGCGTGGTCGCCCCCAGATCCTAAAATACATGCCAATCTCAGCCTTGACACTTAGGTATTATCTGCTGTTTCTGGATTGCCTACATTTTTTCTCTATTATATCTTGGGATTTCTGGGCTATACATGTTTAAAATTTATTTCCATCATTAGTATATATCCTACAGGAGATTTTGCTTCATGTTACCTATTGGAAAAAAACCCATTTTGTGGATTTTCTATTTTGAGACCAATAAATGCATTTTGTCTTAAAAAGCTTACTTCATTTTAAAAGATTTGAAACAATTCCATGTATTTTTTGTCAATAGGTATTTTAAAATCTGGCTTATGAAATCAGAGAGATAAAACAGGATATTAACATTTAATGGTAATTAATATTTTAACTGTGAAAGGCAATTAGAAGTTGAAGAAAACAGGTAAATTCATATTGTTCCTATTCTATTCATTTGATAAAAAGGGGCAAAGGGAGATAATTTTGATTAACTGAAATGGTAATGGCAACATTGATTCTTTTTTTTTTGAACATCTTTATTGGAGTATAATTGCTTTGGCAACATTGATTCTTTAAAAAATATGTTCATATAAAATAAGCAATGAGTGTGCAGGAGGCTACTGGCATTAAAACCTCAGTCATCTTTACTTCATTAGTAACATGTTCTACAAAATTTCTTCATTTCTGTGAATTTTCCATTTCAACTCAAAATGAAAAGTTCAATGATAATTGACAGCTTCAGTAAACAATGGACAGGAGATTTCAGAGCGTCAATCGATACTAACAGTCCCCTCCCTCAGTTTTCCTGGAACCCCTGTAGAATAACTGATACAATTAATCACTGATGGGCCATCACATGCTTTTATGAGGGACCAGGACCTCCAGCACTCAGCGGCATTTCTCAGGGCGTGTGTGTTTACATTATGAGCTAAATAATACCTCGTCCAGCTAACTGCTAGCTGCCAATTCAACAGCTTTTCCTGCATTTCGCTTCTGATTCCACTGATTCAGGTAACACCCCGAGACTGAAATTATTACGGGTTAGCTCTTGTTGTTTAACCTCAATTCCCATTTTTGGGGGAGAGGCGATTTGGATGCTGTTGTGACTGAGGGTCTGTCTGGCACCATGAGATGAGCGGGTGTGTGGGTAGCATTTCTCTGACACCCATCCTGGTACCCCAAGGTTCTCAGACCCACCTGTCTTATAAGTGCCCACTCTCCACGGCCCCACTTTTTGGTAATGTAATGTAAACCTAAAATCATCAGAGCCCCTGAAAACTCTGGGAGTAAACCAGACGCCGTAGGCAGGCCAGAATTCCTGATTGCAAATACTCAACCAAGAATTAGATATTCTGAGCTTTGATAAGGGCGTGGGTCACTTTTCTGTGCATGTAGATTGCATTTAGCGCTGCCTCTTGCGCTTTGCATCCTACAGCCAGCCACACCTAGCAACCTGGCTTGTAGGGAAAAGGGAGCAAAAGTCGCCCCCCTCGTGGTCAGTCTCTGTTGCTTATATAAGTACACTTAAATGTATGGCTTCCACGTCGCTTAAAAAATTATCTTCATGGGCTTCCCTGGTGGCGCAGTGGTTGAGAGTCCTCCTGCCGATGCAGAGGACGCTGGTTCGTGTCCCGGTCCGGGAAGATCCCACATGCCACGGAGCGGCTGGGCCCGTGAGCCATGGCCGCTGAGCCTGTGCGTCCGGAGCCTGTGCTCCGCAACGGGAGAGGCCACAACAGCGAGAGGCCCGCGTACCGCAAAGAAAAAAAAAAAAATTCTCTTCATTGCTCTCCGTATAAAAGATCGAATACCTATAAGATACAGTTCACGTTCACTACGGTACATTAAGGAGCTTAGAAAGCAGCAGTGTTTTGGCTAATATCAATTAAAAAATGAAAATAAATGTATGCACTTTTGCAGTACAAATTTTAGAGTGCAATATCCTTTTAGAAATAAGTAGTTTACACCTAGGGTTGGCATACACCTGGACTCCAGTTCCAGAATACCTGGGATGAGGTCTGTAACCCATGACCCCTGCCTGTGTCACCGACAGCCCGTGTGTCCAGATGCAAAGGGAAGTAGCGTTACCTTCAAGGAAGTGCATCTGTGGGTTACTGTACACTCACCCCACACTGAGGCCACCAGCACTTTAATCCCAATAGGAGCACATCTCATCACTTTATTAATGTTAGTCAAAAATGTTTTGGGGCAAAATTCATGACACTATTTCTTTACGACAAGGCATCCACCCTTTTATTCCATCAGCATCAACAAAACCGCCTCTTCCTCAGAAACAGTGCATCCGTCTGAGTCTGATCAGGAGACAGAATCCCCACAGCAATTCATGGGAAAGTTTACCGCAAAGAATGATGAACTATAGCGGGCAGTTAGAGAGAGGAGGGGTAAGCTAGTACACAGAAAGAAGGACTGTGAGAATGTGCAGAGGGCAGACACAGGAGCAGCCACCACCCCAGGGCCGAGGCAGCTGCATCCAGACATTGGAAGGAGGTATTGTGGTGCTGTGCTGGTGGAACCTTCCAGAAATTTACCTTCCAGACATGGATGGAAATCCGCCCTCCAGAAGGTGTGGGAAACCCACCCTCTCGAGGGCCGGGCAGGGGCCCGTCCAGGGGAAGGGTCTCCGCAGAGGCGCTCCACTACCAAGCTCACTCAGTGCGGTGCCAGGGGAAGCTGCCGGCGCTCCGCGCTGCTGCCCACAGGGAGGAACAGGCCGGGACCAGGAAGGCGATGCCTGCAGTGTCTCGCCACCAGCCTCCACGGACGAGGCTGAGCCTTGTGCCAGCTGCCGAAGGGCCGCCAGTCAAGGAGCCCAGCGCCATTTACACAGAGCAGCCAGTGAAAGTGGATTTGGAGCACAGAGAAAGAAACCTGACAACTGGCATTAATGAGAAATACAAAATGCTTACCACTTTTTATCTCCAAGCCTTTCCCTATAATAATATACTTAGTGTATCGACAACAAATGTCTAGTGGGCACCTACTATGTGCCATGCGCACAGATGGGCATCGAGGCTCCTGCTCTGGGAAGCCGACAGTCTGTGCAGGGCCGCAGACCTGAGCACGCAAGCCCATTCCTCACTGTGCTGGTGCCAGCGGTGGTCTGTCCCTCCGAGGGGAGGGGGAGGCGTAGGCATGGAAAAGGAGGGAAGGGTTCTGTGAGAGAGCTGCGTCTGAGCTGTGACTGGAAGAAGACCAGGGTGTAAGCGGGCAGAGGGTGGGGAAAAGGCGACGGGAACTGCCCAGAGTCCAGGAGCCGGTCGATGGACTCTAAGACCTGTGGCCATTGGGGCAGCTGGGCCACTTGTGGTGGGAAAGGCCGGGGGCAGGTGATCCTCTGCGGCCTGAGGCCCGCTGTCCAGCACAGACCCTGCGGAGCCACCACAGGCCTCCACAGCAGATGGTACTCACAGCTCTTTGTTCCTGGGCCTGAAGCTTCTATGCTGAAGAGATGCGAGGAAGGGACGCCGAGAATGCTCTACTTGACATATTTATTTTCTTCTTGCCTCTGCTCTGGGGTTGCTCTGTTATCGGTGGCCTTAGTTCATTTGCCACTTGCCTGTGAGTGTGGCCAGCACTTCCTACTTCCTCCACTTCGAAGAGCTTACAGGGTCAATTCTCAGCCCCTTGGACCTCTGTGTTTGAGTGAAAGGCTGGGTTCTACACGGCTGTAATTGCTAAAGGCTTACAGGATTAAATCAGTGTGTGTGTGTGTGTGTGTGTGTATCTCTATATATCTATACATGTATATGTGAGTGCATGTGTATATAGATTAACCAGTCCCGCTTAATAGGTTAAGGAATTAGGGTAACTTTTCTATTTTATTACAGAAATGCTCATCATCCAGCTGTCGACCTTTTCTGGGGAAATTGACATTGTCAACATACACTGCACGTGTGCCCGTCCTTTACCAAGGTGAAGCTCTATCTCAGCACTCTCCCACAGAACTTTCTGCAACAAGAAAGATGTTCGACCTCTGCACTGCCCAGTGCTACTTAGGGTCTCGTACTACTTTCCAAAGTAAATAATCGGTATATAAGTTTTGTCTTGTCTATTAATTCCTCCTAGGCCCCCTGAAGGCATTGTCCCAGAAGATGGTGTGGAGCCTTGCATGTAATGAGCGTGCAGTCACCATTCACGGAATTGAAAACCATGACCAGCAGGTCGATTCTCCATATTTATTTGAATCTGAGAATATAGATTTTTTGAGTGTGTTTTCTTAAGAAGTCCCCATTTTCTTATTTTTTCAATCATTCATTCAAGAGCTATGCTATTGGGTGCCTCTTTTTGTTTCCAGAACTAGGTTACGTCTTAGACTTCTATATAAAGAAAATCCTCTGGAATTCTCTGGAAGTCCAGTGGTTAAGACTCCATGCTTCCACTGCAAGGGGCAGAGGTTCAATCCCTAATCAGGGAACTAAGATCCTGCAAGCCACATGGAGTGGCCAAAAAAAGAAAAGAAAAGGAAATCCTCTTAAATTTATTTCTGATTTTGAAAGATAGAAACAGATAGAAATATATATGTATATCATTAGTTAATGAGGTTTCTTTATTAGTTTTGGCCATGAAAACTATGCTGATCTCTTAAAAAAGCGAAGGGATAGACAACTACTCTAATTGGACGTGGATAAGAATAATGTTATGTTAATCTCTCAGCAGCTGAAATGTGTGGTTTGGCTTGTTACCATCTTCAGGACTACTGTTGATCTCTGACTGGGTCTCAGTCTTCCTACCCTTGGAAATCTTTGGCCCTGCACATCGGCATTGGTCACTAGTGTGTCTGCCCTTGAGATCCAAATTCCAGAGCTTCTGAAAGTTTTGTTCTTCCTTCACATTTGACTTAGTAGAATAACTTGGACAAGATTTGTTTGCTCTTCTTGTAATTAGCTTCTTAAACACGGTGTCATTTGCTCTGAATGAGCCCTTGAGGTTCCATGTTGATGACTGTCTTGTGGTCAGCATCAGGGAACCCAGCCCATGCTGAGTCCATTTTGGTGTTCACTACTGGAAATCTGTTTCGGAACTGGGAGTAGGCATTAAGGACCTGGATCTTCTACTTAAACGAAAAGTGAGAATATTACTGATGTTCTAAGTTGAGTACTCTGCAGGATTAAAATAGCACATGTAACTTATCTCCTTGGCGGGTAGAGTCATCGGGTTTATAGCACCCAGAGAAGTAAAGCGACGTGGCTTCTTCCGCAACAGTGGAGGCCATGCTGGGCTCCCCGGTACGTCTCCCGGGGGTGCGTCAGGAAATCAATCACGTTCCTGCCTAGGCTGGAACTTCTCACCAGGGGCTCTTTTAGCAGAGAAAATGAGCATTTTCTTTCTTCTGTGTAGAGGTGTAAATTTAAAAAAATATGATGATCTGAACTCTCCATTTGGTCATGCAACGGAGGAACAAACTTAAGGGTGATACACATAGGGTCTGTTAAATATAATATGGGACACAAGACGCTAGCTAAATCTGTTTTCTGCTTCACCAAAATTTGTTTCCATTTAAAGTTCTTATTGGCTGTACCTTTGTAAAATCCTTGTTTTAAGCTATTTTATCTTTTTTCCTTGTCATTTCCTAGTCTTTTAATCATCGGAAATTAGATAGGAATACTTCTGTAAACATACAGATTTAATCCAAGACAACTCCTATATGTTCTATCTGTATATCTATATCTCTATCTGAATCCATACCTCAGTACATCTATGTATCTAGATCTAGGTCTAGATCTCTATCTCTATCTCTAAACATATTCTGGCTTTAGTAGTGAAATTAAAGTTGACACAGGACATCTGATAAATTTTGTGAACTCTTTTATTAAATTCACATGGAGGCCCACAGATTTATTGTTTTATTGTTTCATGAGATGCAATATCATTTTACTATATATTCTCATAAACTTAGTTCCCGCTTAGATCCAGCTTAAGTCTTCATTTTTGAGTTGGGTGTTTTGTTCTTTGGTCTCAATTTCAGTTTTCGTCAGCTCAGGTCTGTCTGCATTCCCCACTCTTAGGTAACCACAACGTGATCCCCAAAACTAACTGAAGAAAAGCCTTCTTTTTCAGGAAGGGAGAAATATTTCTATCACTGTCCTGGGTAGTTTGTGAACTGTAGCAACAGGAAAGGGAGGAAGCAAACTGGCGTTTCCAAGCACTTGCTCAGTCCAGGCGGTGTGCTGGTGCCCAGGGTGCATCACGTCTCTCCCCATCACCGACCCGTGGCTCGCGGAGTGTTAGGTGCCCTCCACCTGGCACATCTATGGTTTTATTCACACTGCAGCATGCCCCGTGCCAGCAGGTCATTCCACTACTTCTTCCATGTTTGTCTTCAGTCTGCATTTTAATTCGCTTCGCTTTCCTCACTAATGACCTCATCAATGATGCAGGATTGATACTACTGATGCCCACACATGATTCTATTTTCAAAGAACTCACCGCCTCTTCAGGGAGTGGGCAGGTGACATGGCATGTGGATACCGTCTAGTCCATGAGAAGCCAAGGGATGACAACGCTTCCAGCTTGAAACCTGCATGAAAGAGGTGCGGATGGTGCCACATCCAAAAGGAAAACTGTGAATTAGTCACTTGAAGATGGGAGATAGTGGGGAAGATAGTAGAGATAGAGAGGTACCCTCACAGTATCCAAATTATACACATGGGAGTGAAGAGATCCTGGCGTGTCAAGAAATTACAGAGGTTAAGGCTGTTGCCATGTGAAGTGAAGGTGAAAGTGGGCAAAGATGTGAGGATGGAGTGGAGCAGGACGGATCACATGTGATCCTGACTGTGGGTGTGAGCTTGACTCGCGCAGGACAGCTGGGCAGTGAGGTGGCATATTCGTACCTGGGGGGATTCTCCTGGCTATCTGTGGGCTGTTTCGGGAATCCCCAAGTTGATAATGGCTTAAACTGGGATGGCGCTCTAGGGAGAGAAAGAAAAGACAGACTGATTGAAAATTCAGGAAGTAAAGCCTGGAGGACTCAGCTATTAATTGCCTCCAGGGGATGAAATATTCATGACAAATGGCAGTTTTCAAGTTTGAGAGAACAGGTTGATCACAGAGGCCAACAAAGAAGAGTGGAGCTGGGGAGAAGACCAATGGAGAGGATAACCAGCTCATAAAAGGGAAAACAGGTTCAGCTTGAATTTGTTGAGTCTGAAGTAGTTGTAAAATCCAGGTGACTGTGACAACCCATGAAACAGGTGGAGGAGTCTGATGCCTGGAGGAGGGTCTGGGCTGAGTCTGTGGGCAATCACCGAATTGGAGAAGGCAGAGCCCAAGAGAGAGGGTGAGGCCATGAGCTCACGCAAGGAAGAGCATACAATAGCAGGAGTTCAAGCGACAGGAGAGCTGATGTGTGGAGAACCAGTGGACTATGGTGGACTCAAGGTCAAGAAAGTGGAGTTACAATGCAAGGTGACCCATATCATCAAACCACAGACAGTGACGTAATACAATCACAGGAAATGATATTTCAGAGTTAACTGTTAGGGTTGGGGGTAATTGACCCCCATGGTGGCAATGACTTCAGGCACGTGGTGGAATTGAAAGTATGTTACTGGATCCTGAGAAGCAAATGAGCAGCCTAGAGAACTGGTGAGAGGTCAGCCTAGAGAGCTGGTGAGAGGTCAGCCTAGAGAGCTGGTGAGAGGTCAGCCTAGAGAGCTGGTGAGAGGTCAGCCTAGAGAGCTGGTGAGAGGTCAGCCTAGAGAGCTGGTGAGAGGTCAGCCTTGGAGAAGTTTGGATGGAAAAGGAGGAGAGAGGTTGGCAGACACAGTATGGTACACAGTGCAGCAGGGTTTTCTTTGGGAAGAGATGGGAGAGCTGTCAGCACATAGGCTGCAGTTAAGGAACCAGGGCGAAGGCAATGATAACTATGAGAGTTATCTCTTGATAACTATGAGAGTTCTAGAGAGATTGCTTTCAGGACCTGGGTTTGGAAGAGGGGGGATAAAGGGCACAGGGTAAGGGTCAGCCTTGCAGTGAGGGTAATGCAAGGAGGACCAGTCTGGATACAGGTCCCTCTGTGGGTGGGAGCTTGAATGGATGACTGCCTAATGGCATCATTTCCCTCAATTAAGTAAGAGGTGAATAGTTTACTGAAAATGAGTGATGGGGAGGTTGTGTAGGGGCTTCTGGAGAGTTTTGAAATTTTGGATTAATCCTGAGAGAGACTGAGCTAGCTAGCCAAGCACGGACCCTGAAAGAATTAAGATAAAATTGAAAGCTCATTGATGTGGGTGAACCAATTCATAGGTGGTACAGACTGTACGTGGTTCCGAACGATGTCCTTCATGAGGCTACTCCGTTGTGGGGACAGAATTGGGATCCCTCTAGAAGAGGCCATGCCCTAATCCCTGTGTGATGAGGTACTATGCCCGTGAGTAGGTCACCTTATGAGACAAAAGGGACTTTGCAGACACAATTGAGGTGGTTATCAGCTAACCTTAAAATAGGAGATTATCCTGGATTACGTGGGTGAGCCGAGTGTAACCACACAAGCCCATGAAGTCGAGACAGAGAAGAAAGTCGCAGAGACTTGAAGTAGGAGGCAAATTTGGCACTGCCTTCAAGGTGGAGGAGACCACAAACCAAGGAATGCAGGAGGCTCTCGGAGCTGAAGATGAGCCCGGTGGACCAGAGTCCACATCCACACAGAAGCAAGCTCTGCCCACAAGCTGAGCCCGGAAGTAGCTTCTCCCTCAGAGACTCCAGACTCCAGGCCAAGTGAGACCCTGAGCGGAGAATCTGCCTCTCCGCCCTGGACTGCGGACACACAGAAACTGCAAGATGATCAGTGGATGTGGCTCTGCATGGCTCCGTTGGCGCTGATTTGTTACACAGGCGCTAGAAAACTAACACATATTTTCGTGGAAATTAGCGACTCTTACGTTAATCTTGTGTTGGAGTTTTTCTGGGTGGGTCCAACGAATAGACAGGTTCAAATAACTTGAAAGTGCAGTTGAGTGAGGTACGGATACCCAGCCTGTGGTCTGGGTTATGCAGCAAAGAGAGATATGGTCTCCTGGGAAGTTGGAGAAACTAGATATCCCAGGATGGCTGGACACCTGTTTTAGTGGAATCCAGGTAGTCGTTCTGTTTTAATTCGTCCACTCCCCTAAAGCCAGTTCCTATCTGAAAATCTTCATTGACTCAGTTTTCACCAAATCCTGTCTTCATTATTCAGTCACTGAAGAATTTTCAATATTGGCTTTTAAGCTACAATATCTTATAGATAGTATGCTTACCATTCCCCTGGCCAAGCCAGCTGCAGTAGGTAGAACAACTGCTCCTAATCCTTTACTCCTTTCTAACATATTGTGTGGGTCAAAATGATTGTCTTGGTCCCGTGGCAGCAGAATGCATTTCAGGCTGAGTCATGTGACTTGCTCTGGCCCTCGGGCACCGGCAGATTTAGATGCACAAGCAGAGCTTTGAAATGTGTCTCCACGGGTTGGGCTGCCTCCTTTGAACTTCTGCTTTAGCGATGAGAAGTAAAGTCTTGAGCAGCCACTGCCACCCCATCTAAACACTGGGTCCAGGGTCAGACTCGTGAAGGGAGCCACCCTAGCTGACTGTCGGATGGGTGAGCACGCAACGAATGCTGAGAAATGCGTGCTGCTGAAATTTGGTTGTTTCATAGCAAAGCTGCCTGATCCACTGAAAACACTTCCTGGACCTTCCTTTATTTTTACTTTTGCTTGTGACATCCCCACCCTCCTGCTCTGGTCTGAATGTTTGTGTCCCCCAAAATTCATATTCATTCATCCCCAGTGTGATGGTGTTGGAGCTGGTGCCTTTGGCAGGTGCTCAGGTCCTATAAAGGAACCTCAGAGCAAAAAAGGGGGTCGTCCACCAACCAGGAAGCAGGCTCTCGCCAACACCAACTCTTCAGGCACCTTGATCTTGGACTTTGCAGCCTCCAGAACCATGAGGCAGTGGACGATGAGCTACCCAGTTTATAGTATTTTGTTACAGCAGCCCAAACAGACTGGCACCCCTTCTGTGCATAGAATAGCTTTTAGCTAGAAAAATCTGGTCATCTTTCACGTACAGATCACACCTCTTATCACGCTCCTGAAAGCCATTTTATCCCCAGAAGCCAAAGAAAATGCTTCTGACTGCATATTTTGTTTCTCCAGTAAAATTAATCCTTATTCATTATCTCATTTGACCATGAGACCGATTCTACAGGGATAAGTGGGATAGATAACATTAGCTCCACTTTGTAAATAATGAGAAAATTAGCGCTCGCAGAGGGTGAGTCACTAAATCTTATTGACGCAACCAATGAGGGGCACAGATAGAGTTTCAGTCCAGAGCCGGGAGGCTTCTTTCTGCGCTCTCGCACACATTTTGGAGTCTGATCCAGATCATGAACTGCTACAAGGCTCAGTCTAAACAAGCTTCCTTCTCATCGTGTTGGGCACAGGGCTCTTCCCAGAGCAGAGGCTGATTAGGTGTTCATTTACTGAAATAACGTGAATGAAAGTTAATTTAATTAGATGCAGATAGCTCAGTGGAGGGCTTTTATCTACCCAACGTGGGCTCTAGGACCCGGGCTTTTCTACCCATGCCTGTGCAGATTGAACCTCGATTTTTTTCCTTCCTCAGGGGACCCCACCCAACCTTCCCTAAAAAGAGTTTGCTTTGGATTTCCATGAAGTTGTGTTATTCCCAACAAGGAAGGGGTTGAGGTTGTGTGACTTCTCTCGACCTGTTTTCCACACTCTATTAACTGCATGGTTTCATCATAGTCAGTCACCGATACGTCCTGTCTTGTGAATTCCTATCTTTACAACACATGCTCAGGGGCTGCCCAATAGCTATTACCTGTTGGCTGACAGATTGACCAGCTGACTGACTAACTGTGAATCCTGAGTTCTGGGGCCACAAGGACATTTCCCCTATGATATGTGGAGCTGTGATAGAAAAGAAACTGGGAGTCACCTGTGCCAGCACTAAATGGTAGCGATGCTCATTGATGTTACACCTATTTATGCCACTAAAGTGTTTTATTTTGTCCTTAGATTTTTTAACTTATTGTTTTATTGAGATATAGTTCATATAGCATAAAATTCACCCATTTAAAGTGTGCAGTTCGGTGGTTGTCAGTATATTCAGAGTTTTGCAGTCATTGCCACTATCTAATTGCAAAACATTGCCATCACCTCCCGCCACCCCCAACAAGAAACCACTTTATCTGTTAATTAACACTCTCCATTCTCCCCTCCTCACTGTCACAGGCAACCACTATTCTACCTTCTGTCTTTGGGATTTGCCTACTCTGGACATTACATGTAAAGGCAACCATACCGTATGTGGTTTCGTCTGGTTCTTCTCACTTAGCGTAATGTTTTCAAGGTTCACCCACATTGTAACATGTATCAGTACTTCATTCCTTTTTTATTGTTGAAAAGATATTCCGTTGTATACAGAAACCACATTTTGTTTATCCATTCATTGGTGGATGGACGTTTGGGTTTCCACTTTGAGACCATGAGAAATAATGCTGCTATGAATATTGGTGTACGAGGTTTTGTGTGAACTTATGTTTTCATTTCTCTTGGGTAGATACGTAGGAGTGGAATGGCTGGGTCACATGGTAACTCTGTGTTTAATATTCTGAGAAACTTCCAAACTGCTTCTCAAAGTAGCGGTGCCATTCTATTATTCTTCATGTCTGCGGGCAACGTACGGCGGTCCTCGACTGCTTTTATCTTTGGTTTCGTTGACTTCTTTTGGCAGTCAAATGTTTTAACTGTTGAGTATTAATCTGACTGAGAAGTGTCTTTCCTAAAAATAGTGATGGAGAAAATAAGCCACGTAAATTCTCCAAGCGCCCATTTGAATCTCATAGTGGTGATTAGATTCATTCCTTTATCTTATGAGTGTGGGGTAAATGCATGAATGGCAAAGAGTGAGAGAACCTTTAAAACCCACATGTCCATTTGGCTGTTCTGTTCTAGTTCTCAATGTAGCTCTCTTGGGTTCTGAAATAATTCATATGGCAGGTGGGATATGTGGGTCTGATTGCAAGCTTTATGTAATGATTCCTTTTCCTAAAAGAAAAATCCAAGAAAAGCCATGAGAGTCATTCTTGTGGGTCTTTTGATGTTCCAGAAACTATGTTTGAAAACGGATTAAACTGCCCTCGTTAATTAGAGAATCACTTCCCTGAGGACACAGAGGAAGTGACAACGTACCCCAACCTCACGCCTACCACTGTTCTTACATCACTGACATCTGAAAGATAAGAAAGACTGCTGAGCCAAACTGCTAGGTATGAAAAGAAGAAAACCTTCTAGAGATTCCACGATAGGATCCTTTATTGGCAAATCACTTAGTAAATATATAATTTAAAAGACCATCTACTATATTTCTTACATAAATCACATTTTAAGCTATTCTCTCCTCTACGTTCCTAACTTTCAGAGTTTCACATTCAAGAGGAAGTGAATACATTTCATGTTGCAGGAGAAATGTGACAATGGTGTCAAATTTATATTAGTCCAGTAGGATGCAATTTAGCCATTGGTGGTTAAAAAAAAAAAAAAAGAAGAAGAGAGGAGGTATGTGTGTAACAGAGGCATTTTAATACTGAAAAGAAGTAATCTCAAGGAATAAAAAAGGCAGACATGCAAACGTCCTTGAGATGGGTCTATAGGACCTGATAGGTTACTCCACTGAATTCATGAAATCCACACTGGTGAGAAACCTAAACAAAGGGTCATCCAGTTCAATTTCCCTTGAAAAGATTCCTAAGGATGTAATGACATTTGAAAGCACATCAGGATCCATCAGGATCAAAGGTTTCCATCAGGGGGAAACGTTAGAATTGCTTCCTATGTAACTGTTAGTAACGCTGTTCCCACCTTCCATCCTGTCTCCTAGGGAATGTTGTGTCTTTTTTCCCCACCTGTTCTCCTCTTTAACTTCTCCTTCTATGAGGTGCCTCCTTGGACGCCATTTAACTGAACCACTGTTGATCAACAACATCGAATTCCTTCACATTAGCTTGGCTTTCAGGCGGAAGGGTTCTTCCTGAAATGGCTGATCCAATTTCTCACCCTCTTCTTTTTTCTTCTTCTTTTTTTTTTCTTGCAGGCACACAGAATGCAAAAGGAACAAGTTTTGCTGTATTTGCATGCCATAGGAGGTGTTCGTTTCTATTCCTTGTGGATGGCTGGCAGCATTTCCTGTGCAATTGAATAGAGAACAGCAACTCACAAAGAAAGCAGAATTCTTTTCAAGAGCGTGGGGAAGGAGCTTACAAATCACTCTATCAAGCCCAGCACCGTCCTGGCGGGTTCTTCTTCCCTCGGAGGAGATAGGAAGGTAACCTTTGATATAATACTTTCTTAAAAAACCTGAGTGAATAAAGGAGTCCTTGAGAGAAAGTTCCCAGATATGGATTACCTATAAAAAGAATAAAAGGAATGAACACTGAAGATTTTTCATCACCGTAAACAAATAATTTGTGATCCCTCTGCACTCAAACCACAAATAGGACCAAGAATTAGAAGTGCCCCTAGCTGACCGGCATATACATATATCATTGGTCCAGTGTAATGAAGATTACCTGATAAAGATCACAATATGACAGCTTTCCTTTTGCATTGGCCGCTGAACAGCCAGAAACGGTTTTCTGCGGCCGGCCAGCTATTGATCCAGCCCTTTCTTGTCAGTGATGCAGTTAATGGGAATTCCACAGGCAAATAAAAGCTACATTTTGTCTTCATTTTCATCTGAAATATGAGCTGGTCCTTTGTACTCTAGACAGTCATTTATTACTCATTTTCCTTTATTGACGTTTATGAGATGAAGCATAAAATGATTCTCAAATGTACTTTAATTTGACAGCAGTTGACACGGTAACCGTGATTACCGATGCGCCATCAGAGGCGTGACGTCCATGAATCAAGGTTTTTGCTTTTCGTTGGTCTTGGAGGCAGCACAGGGTAGAGTGTATCCTTAAAAAGCAACTGGGCTGGAGCTGCAGGAATATGTCCATTTATCTTCATAGGTGGTGAGGGAAAAGCAAGGGCCCCATCCTTAGCAGCAGCCACAGAGGGGTTCCTGTACTTGACATTCAAGGGCTGGCTTTCCTAGCATAGGGGAAACTTCTCCTAAATCATTTTATCATTTTAAAAATAGTTGGAGCAAATCTTTCTTTTGAAAATATTCGAGCTACATTATTAGCCCTCCAAAGCATCGGTGATGGTACTGCTGGACATACAATCCACGGCCATACACAGCACCTGGCAGCCCAGCAACTCGATTCGTTCGTAAAATGCGAAGAACAATCAATACCGTGGAGAGGTATTTTTTTATATGCAGTTATTAACTCATAAGCTACAGTATATCTCATCTCATTTCGACAACAGCTGAGGTCTCCATCTTCCCCTGGAGACCCCTGCAGGTCCCATTATGAGAATCATAAATAATATGTGCTAATGAGATATGAATTGATTATGTTGGAAAAGCTGACATTTTCATCCATCATTCTAAATGATGTTTAACAATGGATTACCAGCCAGTAATTCCTCTGATATGAGATTAAATAAAATAGCCGGCTGTTTCAGCAGGCTAGCTCAAGGAGATGGCAATAAATCTGCTCAATTACTGTATTACCAATCCGTTTTTCACTGCTAAGGATATTATTATTTCATTTAGGCTTGTTCATGCATCATAGATTATTTTATTTCAGGCAGTCAGTGGGAGAAACCACAGCGTTTTCTCCATAGAGCCGCTGAGCGGTGGCCTTGGCTGAGCACAGTAACTGCCCCTCCATGGGCCCCAAACACCCCCAGGAGAGGTTGCCCAGCTGCCCCGGGCCACAGCAGGCTGCGTGCAAGCCGCACTTTAGAAAGACGCATTTTGCTTTCAACCTAATTTTCTTTACTTATCTGAAAAGTCTCAACCAAAGGATACTGCCTCAGAAACCGATCGATCGAAATGAGATTATTAGATCCTCTAAGATGATTTGGTCTTCATCTCAATCCTGTAGTAGATTGGGAATTAGATCACAGAGACCATTCTTTGGCTGCGCAAATTAGATTACCAGCCCCTGCAATACAAAGGTGGCCATTCTCCCTCGTGCCAAACGCACAAACAACTTACACACTTTATTGATGAGTAAACGGGATGCACAGGAAGCATCCCTCTGGCGTCCCTGGTATCACTCATCATCTCTAAGAGTCTGAGTAAAGTTTGGGGCCTGAGCCCAACGACTGTCTGTGATAGAAAAAGAAAAGCGGGATGGGTTGCCTTAAAATGAAGCATTTGTTACTTCCTGGCCTCCTTCCCATAATCAACTATGTATTAATTGGTTTACTGAAGAGCATATGGGCAAGGGCTCCAGACCTAGGCCCCGTGCCCAGCAGTGCACATGTAGGAGGGACACGGAGGACGTCCACACCGGCCCCATCAACACCTCCACGCACACACGGGTCCCCGCCCACCTGCCCTTGCTCCACGGCCTGCCTTGTCCCCCGCAGGTGTCCAGCAGCAGGTGGCCCTGAGTGGCCTCTGAGGCACTCACACTTCTTGCCTCTAGGATTCTTGGTTGACACAGAGGCATGAGATGGGCCACCAACACACATGCAGTCCAGAAGTGCCAGGGAATTCATGTCACAGTGACAAACCATTGACTGGAGCTGGTCAGATTCTCTTCTCTTCTTACCCCAGACAGACAGCTTGGAGGAGGCCTTTTCTCCATCTCTCCAGGAGATGGTCCAGGAAACCTAAGTAGTGACCACACCAAGCAGGGGCCACTGGGAAATGCACGCTTCTGTCACCTTTTCCTCCTGCCCCACCTCACTGCTGTCTTCCCTCACTCCTGTTCCCTGGGATTGCGGCCCTAAAGGACTTATAGGAGTGAGGAAACCTTTGCTCTGGCTCTGGTTTCTGGGGAACCCAGGCAAAAACACCGTGTGACCCTGGAAAGCAGACCTCAAAGGAGGATTGTGGGTCTGAGCTATTCCGTGTCCAGCAGCGATGAAGAACCTGTTGCTGGTGGTAAGTAGGTGGTGGTACCTTCCATATGGAGCAGCTTGACCATTTCTAAGGATGCTTCTGTGGCAAGTCAGGATAAAGCACAAGCCGGTGAGATGCTTGGCTATGTGGTAGCTGTGGTTCTTGCATGGGATAGGTCACTGATAATTATCGGATTAAGGATTGTGGAATGGACAGCCTTTGGATGTCTTGGCAAATGGAAACAAGAGGCTCAAAGGATCCCAATCCCACTCAGACACTACGAAAGCCACAGGCCTCCATGGCAGAATTCCAGGAAAGCCCATCTCCAGCCGAGAGCTGCCTTTCCCTGCCTGAGGACCCGGCAGAGGCCTCACCCATGCAGGTGTCTCACAGAAGAGCCTTGTTCTCCTCCACCTCTGCCAGTTTGCTCAGGCACGGTCTCCAGACCCCCAGGGAGGAGGTCATGTCTCAGCACAGTCTGTGCCAGGAAGTGTCGCCCCAGCTCCACGTTGAACAACTCACGTGCTGAAGGATTGAGCCTACAAACAAGATGCTCCCACATGGTACGGAGCCGGTTCCAGCACTGGCTCAGGTTTCTTAAGAGAATGGTAGTCAGCTTGGTTCCAATCAGTGCATACATGACTAACTACAGAATACTGTTCCCATCCAAGTGTAGCAACATGGTGTTGGTAAGTGCAAAAACAAAAAAAAAGGAAAATTGTATGGGATTGCATAGCTGTCTTTGGCGATAAGAACATTCTTTGTCTTATTCTGTAAAGTTCATAGCAAGGGAGAAATGGGGCATTAACCCCGTTAGTCACATGGACTTCAGGATCACAAAGCATTAACTTACCTTGACACAGGTATCAAATTATGGTGTGGATGGAATGGGATGTTATAGCTTTAATCTATGTTGAGCGAGTCATCTCAAGTATCAATAACTTATTAAGAATTATGTTATCATTACATATCTTTTATTAAAATGAGCAGGAATTCCTATAAACATAAGCCGGTGAACATCAGCTTGAAAGGCAAATTCGTGAATGAAATGCATAGAACATAGCTTGTCCTAGGAGGATGAGAAAGAGCCTTTGTCCTGGAGGAAAATCTTGCAGTCAAGTCCCAAGGTATTTCTTGAAATCTATAAAAAGATAGGCAATCATAGTTTCTAAGCTTCTCCTCAGTAGAGAGAACTGGTATAAAAAGATAGGCAATCATAGTTTCTAAGCTTCTCCTCAGTAGAGAGAACTGGTATAATCTAGGGACATCATCTTCCTTCTAGAGTCTAATGTACTAGAGTATAAGTGATAAGACATGATTACTAATATAAAATTCTACTTGAAGTCAGTCTATTGGCTCTGGCAAGTGGGCTCATTGTAGGCAACGAAGAGAAAGGGGAGGAAAGCTTTGTAGCTATCGTTTAGTGAAATGAACACGGAAAAGAGATTTTTACCAAAATTGGGTACCTGAATTCAGAGCAACCTGTGAGGCTGCACTGTTGCAGAGAGCTAATGGGTGGCAGTCATTAGTTCCACAGTTTTAACAAATGTTCTTGTTATTTTTGATGGTGATAAGTACTTTGTGTTAACCATGAGTTAAGTGCCAACATCGTAACAAGTAACAAGGAAATCTAAACGTGCTATAATGTACTAACTCAAGAATGTGTTTCACACGAGTCAGTGAAGAAAAGACATCATTTTTCATATCAGCTTTTTTCAGAGATATCTGTGCTAATTAAACAACAAGTAGTCACCTTCAGAAATAAATGGATGTTGCCTTATCATTTTTTAAACCCACAAAACCCCACATGCAATATATATGTCTAAAAAATATACCTGAGAATGTTGAGACTAAAATGAGATAAACTTTGTGCTCAAAAATTATCATTTGTACAGACATAGATGTTATATAGATCCAACATAGAGAGATATAAATCCAATTGTATCATTTTATATTGCCACAGCACTTGAAGAGATCTAATCTTTCAAATGGTGGAATAATATGGTAATAATCACAATCAATGGATAATTTTACTGAATTTCACACTATAAAGTAGCCACTATTACTACCCCAATTTAAAATATAGAAACCCCTGAGGCTAAGAGAATTTCAGTAATTTAAGATCACACATGTACTTGGTGGTGGAGATAAAATTGAAATTCTTGTGTTTCAGACTCAAAAGTCTACTGCTTAACAACTAGTGTCTATAAGCTATTAGGTTTGGTAAATCTCTGTTTCCCCTCAGTCTTAGTCTCTGACTTTATCTCAATTCACCCCAAAATCAAATAGTTCAAACCAAAGCAAACCACAGAGAGCTCATTTAAATCTTTGGGCAAATTGATTGTAGAAATCAATGCAGCCGAAGGGATTGAACACTGACTGTATTTCAGGTACTCTCCTAGGTGCAGAAGGGAAAGAGAGTGAGTGGAGGTGCCCAGTCCTGAGGAGATCAGATGGGAGGAGGACACCTGATGCACACGGGATGGGAAGGGACCACTACAGCGGGGTTCAAGGGAGCTGAGGGCTAGAAGAGCACAGCTCTCCTCCCATCCTGGTGTGGTTGGAGGTGTCTTCCTTACCTTCCATCCTTGGGGGCTAGCAAGGTGCAGGAGGAGAGAGAGGAAAGGAATAATGTTGTAGATAAAAGGGAAACAATGAAGCTTTCTGGAAACTGAAACTGTTTGTATGTAGAGGAGACACAGGTCTATCCTGGGGTAAGCAACATTCTTTCTGCACCGTTTAGGTAATCCTGGTGGAGCAAAGAGAAAATAAATATTAACAATCTTTTCTGGATTTTATAGTCTGTTTTGAGTTGCTTTTGTATTAAATGTATAATAGATTTAGGTCAAGGTTCATATTTTTGCCCATAGCCATCAAATTTCTCCAACACCATTCATTTAGAGGTTGTCTTTTCTCCTTTGAATTGCTTTTCTGCCTTTGTCAAAAATCAGTTGGGCATATTTGCATGGTTTTACTTCTGGGCTCCCTATTTTATTCCATTGATCTATGCATCTATCTTTGGGCCACACTGTCTTGATTAATTCAGCTATAAAGAGAGCCTTAATATAGAGAAGAATCCCTGTCACTTTATGGTTCCTTTGAATAATTATTTTGGCTATTCTAGGGCTTTTTCTTTGCATATAAATGTTTAAATAAGCTTGTGTATATATACAAATTACATTTCTGTGATTTTGTTAGCAATTGCATTAAACTTAATAGATCAGTTTGGGGACAATTGATATTTTTGGTTTGTGGAAATGTCCAATGTATGAACACAATATATCTTTGTTTATTTAGGGCTTCCTTTAAAAAAAAACAAGAGTATTACATAATTTTTTGGATACAGATCTGGTCCATGTTTTAATAGTTTTAAACTTAAGCACTTCATTCCTCTGGAGTGCTTTTAAATAGTATCACGAGTTCAATTTTGGTTTCTGCATGTTAATTGTTAGTATAGAGAAACGCAATTGATATTTTGTATTGAACTTGTATTTCCCAACCTTGCTGAACTCACTTATTAGTCCTGGATGGTTTGTTGTAAATGATTAGGTTTGTTGTATTAGTTGTAAATTCCCTGGAATTTTATGCATAGAAGATCATGTTTTATGTAAATAGGGATAGTTGTATATCTTCCTTTCCAATTTGTAGATCTCTTATTTATTTTTCTTATCTTATTGTACTGGCTAAAACTTCCAGAACTCTGTTGAAAAGCCATTGTGAGAGCGGACATTTTTGTTTTGTTCCCAATCTTAGAGTGAAAGTATTCAGTCTTCCACCATTAAGTAGGACATTTGCAATAGGTTTTTTGTAGATGCTCTTTATCAAGTTGAAGAAGTTCCCTCTATGCCTATTAACCTGATATTTTAAAAAAATCATCAAGAACTGTTGAATTTTGTTAAATACATTTTCTGCTTCACATAATATGATTATACTCTTTTTCTTCATTAGTTTTGTGTTAGATTACACTAATGACTGTCAATTGAACCAGGCTTCCTTGCATCCTTAGAGCGAGTCCTATCTATTTATGGTACATTATAGTTCATGCACATTGCTGAATTCAATCAGCTAATATTTTGTTGAGGAATTCTGTAACTAACTTCATGAGATATATTTGTCTAAAGTTTTCTTTTTTTGTACTGCCTATATATGTATACTTTTTTCTAGCAAGAAGATAATGGCCTTATAAAATGAGTTGGGAAATGCCCCTCCTAGTCTGTTTTCGGCAGATTGTGTAAAATTGCTGTTAATTCTTTATTTGGTAAAGATATCCAGTGTAACCATATGGGCGTGGAGATTTCTTTCTTGGTTGTAGGTCTGTTCTGGCCTATTTCTCTTGGAGTGAGCTTTGGCAATTTGTGGTTGAGGAAGATTTGTTGCTGAATTTATGAACATAAAGCTGTCCATAGTAATCCCTTGTTATCCTTTTATTGGTTGAAGGATCTGTAGCAGTATCTTTTACTCCACTCCTGATATCGGTAGTCTGTGTCTTTTCTCTTTTTATTTTTGTCAGCCTTGCTGGAGATTAATTGATTTCATGGATATTTTATGTTTATCAAAGAATAAGCTTTTTGTTTCAATGGTTTCTCTATTACTTCTGTTTTTAGTTTTATTAATATCTATGTTTATCTTTATCACATTCTGTGATGCTCTGTGATTCTGCACTTTGTCATCTCTTACTATTATTACTTACTTACTATTACTTACTATTATTACTTACTTACTATCTTACTTACTATTACTTACTTACTATTTGGACCATCTAGTGAGATTTCATTTTGATTACTATATTTTTCAATTCCATAATTTCCATACGGGTCCTCTTTTTAAATTGTATTTATTTGCTATAATTTTTTAATATGATTGAAGACAATTATGTGTTTAGCAATTTTATGATGACTGTTTAAATTTTTGTTGGATGATTCCAGCATATGAATCACCTCAATGTTGGGGGTCATTTGATTTTCTTATCTCATTGGAGTTGTATTTTTCCTGTTTCTTCTTATCACTGGTGATTTTTCAATAGCTTAAATAGTTTAGATATTACGTTAGGAGATTTTTGATTCTATTTAAGTCTTCTATTTTGCAGTACTCTATTTGGGTTTAGGGTGTAGGCCCTGGATTATTTTTACGATCTGTAGTTCCAATGACAATTTAGTATTATTTTTAGAGCCCTTTAAATGTTATTGTGATCAGCTTCATTCTCCTGGTGACACTGAAGCTCTAGAAACCCTGTCAATGCTGCCATTGGGTCTGACGTCAAAGGACACCAGACTTGGGTTGCTTTCTGCCACTGGGTGGAGGGCCCAGTTTGTGGCACAGGGGCCGGCAGATGAGGTCACTGTTGCCCTGGGTATGGGGGATAAGTCTCCGCTGGACCCTGCTGACCCTGGCCCTGGGGATTTGGGGGCAGCTTAGGGCTCCCTGGCTGGGTTCTTCTAACTCTGCCGCTGACCCTGAGTGATGGTGGTGGCCTTGTTGATGCCACCACCCTGGTGGGCATCAGATTTCTGCTGTGCTGCTCCTTCCCCAACTCTTGGACAGAGAGAGGCTTTCCTGGTTTTGTTATTTGCTCGTTTTTCTCTATCAGTTCATGATTCTGGGTTGCAGGCCGCTCCAGTACCCACTCCAGAAAAAAAATAAAACCCCCCAAAACCTAAAAAAAGCATCCAGTAAACTCCCTGCTCTGTCCTTCCTCAGATCTTGAGGCCTCTGTCAGTCCATCTTCTCCCTACCTTTCAGAGTCCTTGGATGATTTGCTGAGGACTTCTTCCTAAGGTACTCACAGTGTTTAGAGGAGGGGGCAGGGAAAGACGAGTCTGTGCCATCTTGTCTCAGCACATAGGCTTTTCGCCTTTAAGTTCAGAACGTTCTTCCTTCATCCTGAAGTTCTGTTCTGTTTTGTTTTGTTTTTTTGTATCAGAAGTCAACAAGCTTTTAACACCTTGTAAATGGTCCCAACTTCAGGGAGGAGAGTGAGTTCTGAATTCTCGTGTCCTCAGTTCTCTGCTGTAGCGTGGAAGGTGGGTGAAAACGAGGCAAGGACAGAAGCCCAGCTCCACTGGCTGGTCCACATTCAAGCTGACTGGAGAAGAAGCCTGAGATGTAGCACAGAGACCCCAGAGCAGAGGCAAGGGGCTTGGGGGAGTCAGATGTCCACCAGAGCTCGCATGTCCCCTCTGACATAGGCGTGCAGTTCTCTTTGGTAGGAAACTTAGCAATTTTTTCATATTATGTGAGCTAAAAGTATCTGCTTTTTAGAGCCCCCGGGGCAACAGATTAAAAAAATAATGATATGAAGTAATAAAACTGAAACCACCATGAAATTGTCATGGCTGGCTGCCAAAAATCAACATGTACCACTGACTAAAACTTAATCAGTGACAGAGTTATTGGGATTAAAATAAAGCCAATACTTCTGCAGTGAGCCTAACTGGTCAGGATGCCAATAAACCATATTTAGATGACAGCGTCATTTACTACTTACTTTAAGTAGTCTGACAGCTCTAGCAACTGCTAGTTCATTTTTCTGAGACAATTTTTCATGGCAAGCTTCATCACATTATTTTTATTTTATTTTTATGACCACACAACTCACCCTAAGACCTGTGGGCTGCTGAGTACCTGATTGATGGGAGCAGTGGTGCCCAGGGCAGCAGGGTTAAATTTCCTCATTAGCTTCTGCTTAGGTCAAGACATGGCACTGAGTTTAGGGGTCAGTGCGAGGGCCTTATTGTTAGAAAACAGTAGCTTTTGGCCTGAAATCTACGAGAACTTATCCAAGTATAGTGACTTTCTTAAAAAAAAGTCATTCCCGAAGTTAGGAAGAGAGGACATCCAGACCCTATTCACCTGCAGGGCTAAGGGGAGGAAAAATAAAGTCCAAGGTCAGAAACCCTGAAGCCACGTTTATGAGCAGTTAATGCAAAATTAAATATTGGTTTGCCAGATTTAAGAATTGGAAAATGTCATGACTATTGGATACTCAAAAGAAATGAAAAGGCTAGCTGACCTATTTTAGTCCCAAATCCAAATGAGTAAAATTTCTTTTTCATATTGACATGCTACTGTACAATGTATTAACTGCCCAGGCTGCTGGATGTCATGGGCTGTTCCACGCAGACGAATACACAGCCAGCAGCTAGCAAGGGGAAGATGCACTTACGTTCCCTATAAATAAAAATAAGGAGTGAAAACTAGGCGACAAACATGTGGATCAGAGTTTCTCTAGGAATTATTTCTTCATGAGTTTTATTGAACTGAAAGGAAGCATGTAGATACATTTCATATTCTGACTTTTTTTCCTTGTGGTCAGTGTTTGGTTTCCCAAAGTTGCAGGGGTCATCCAATATTTATGAAAATGTCTCTAGTCTCAAAAAAACCAATATTCACCTGTTATCTTAAAGTTTGAAAATAATTGTTTACTCCCAACACAAGTGGTCTTTAGAGTTATGTGATGCAGTCTACATGGACCTTTCAGTTCAATAAACATCGACATCCCACGTTTCTCTTTTGAGGCTGTGGCTTTGAGAAAACTAAGGTTTCTGAAAATCTGGACTTCACACAGCACACAATTTCCTCTCCAAAAGTATGAGGACCTTTAAAACTAGAAAAGGAAAGCAGTCTCAAAATCTGCATTGCGCCTGGTAAGTCAGTGTCCTTCAGCCCACCTAGATAATTGAATAGGTGTCTGCCACTGAACTGCTCCAGTGCTCCAACCTAATTGGGACTCTGTTTATTTCCCCTGTCTATAAATTAATTTGGGTGGAACTTGACGAGTTAAAGTGTTACCAGCTGTAAGATTATGCCAGCTCACCACACCAAGACCACAGCCAAACTGAAAAGAACACACATGCAATGGGCAATTTCGTCTGTCGTAAACATGGTCCTGAATCTTTCCAGCGCACCAAAAAGGAGAGACTGAACGAGTTACTGTGAGCTGTTGTAGATGAAAATTGGTTCTCGGGTAACTACAAATATGCAGAAAACAGGGAGAAATCAGAAAGGCAGTTAAATCAAATGGTCATAAGTGTCCAAAAATCAAAACCGAACTCCACGTACATCCAGAATTAGTGAAAAACAGAGGCTTAGATCTCTCTCCATCACCTCCTAGGTGTCTATTCCATTTTTTTTTAAGAGTTTTATCATGAGTAGGTGCTCAATTTTGTCACATCCTTTTTCTTCGTCAGTTGATGTTGTCATGTCATTTTTCTTCTTTAACCTGTTAATGTGGTGAATTACATTGATTGATATTCATACATTGAAACTACTTCCTTGCATCTTTTGATATGTGCTCACGGTATATAACTGTTTTTAATGTATTGCTGAATTCTTTTGGGTAATGTTTTGTTAAGAGTTGTTTCATTTTATGAGTATTGTACTTTCCTTCCTTCCTTCCATCTTTGTTTTGGTATCAAGGTAACACCAGCCTCATAAAATGAATTTGGGTCTCTCCTACCTCTTCCAGTTCTTGGAAGACATTGTGTAGAACTGGTGTTAAAATTCTCCTGTGGTACCATCTTGGTCTGGAGATTTCTTCTTTTTGGGAGTTTGTAGATTATGAATTCATTTTCCTTAATAAATGTAGGGTTATTCAAATGATTTATTTCATATTTGGTGAGTTGTGGTAGCTTGTATTGTTTGAGAAATTGGTCCATGTCATCTAAGTTGTCACAACCTGGTGGGGATGTAGGTTATCACTCTGCCCTTGGCCTTCCCTGAGAACACCGCGCAAGGGAGTTGGAGTGCCTTGTTGCAGCCCAGGAGGTGGAAGTCCAGGCTGCCCCTCAACCTGGCTGGCAGGAGCTGTGTCAGGCTTCGGCTTTCCTGTGGGGTTGGCTGCAATGGAACAGCTATTGTCTAAATGGTTTCTGTTCAGCTAGGCTGCCTCTTTCCTGGTGCTTTGGCCAGAGATTTATTAATTTACTTATTTTTAATTAAAAAAATTTTTTTGCACATTTGTGGCGTTTCCAGGTGACAACTTGTCCACCAACCATTCTGGGACATAGGAAGCAGCACACAGTTAGATCATATTTTAACTATTGTACTTGTCTGTTCCTACCTGTATTACTTCATCCCAACTTTCCAGGATAAACTCTTTAATAGCAAACTCAGTCTCACTTACAACCAGGTCCAAAAATATCCAGCTATAGCTACACGTGATGGAAATAGGTCCAGCCTCAAGAACTTGGAAGATTTGAAAACAATCCTGGCTGCTTCTCCGCAAGTTTGATAATGTCAGAAACCCGCTGTGTTTTATCTTGCTGCCTCCCTCCCCTGCTCCCAGCTACAATTATGCCCTTGGGAAGCCAGGTTGCTTATTTGGTTCTTTTCTGCCTGGCTTTTGGGCAGATACTGGGTATTGTCCCTCCTGCCTGGTCCAGGGCATTGGAGTCGGACTGTGTCTGTCTCACCCCTGTTAAGGATGCTCAGCCCACCTCTCTTCATCCGTCTGCCCCTGGTTTCTTACAGCTTCAGCTCCACTGGCCCTGGAGTTGAGCCACCTTCACTCCCAGCGTGGAGTGTTCCTACCACTGCTGAGTGCGGGTGCTAATTACCCAGGTGCCTGCTATTAAAGGAACTCCAGTGGAAATTTCTTTTTACTATATCAAATGAAGCAAATCTTTTTTCAGCTTTGCCTGTCATTCCCTATTAAATTCATTTTGTAAGTGTGCATAACATAGTGGGTTCGTAAAGTGTGCTCCCCTGACAATTTTGGCTAAAAGTTGAAGGTGAGGGGCGGCGCCCTGGAGAAGTGTCCTCCTTGTGTCCCTTCCTCTCGTGGCTTTTCCTGATCCGTGGTTCCTGCACGGATCACACAGGAGAGGCACCCGAGAGGTCGTCTGAGCGATGCCAAGCCCACTCCCTCCCTGACAATTAAATCAGAATCTCTTGGAGGTGGCATCTGGCACAGGACGAAATCCTTTCTATCAACCCATAGCTTAGAAATGGAAACCTATTTCTGCCTTTTGCTGATGGATTAGTAGGATTTCAGATACTCCTGGACTTTTGAGAGGATTGGGCATTTCAACAACTAAAATACAAAAAACATCTTGATTGTATGTGTCTAAGATTATTGATACATTATTTGGTCTTATCATTTAGACTCACCAACAAGACAGTGAAAAAGCAACGCTCTTATTCCTATGGGAAGCTCAGTTGGGCCCGTGTTCTGCTGAGTCCTGGTGCCTTTGCATTAGGCAACTGGGGGTTTCTGGTCAGGTGAAGTGGTCCATCCTGCAGACACCCCTACTCCTCCTAGACTTTTAAGTTTTTTTGGCTGCGTTGGGTCTTCGTTGCTGTGTGCGGGTTTTTCTCTAGTTGCTGCGAGCGGGGGTTCCTCTTCTTTGCGGTGCGCAGGCTTCTCACTGTGGTGGCTTCTCTTGTTGCAGAGCACGGGCTCTAGGCGCGGGGGCTTCAGTAGTTGCAGTGCGTGGGCTCAGTAGTTGTGGTTCGCGGGCTGTAGAGCACAGGCTCAGTAGTTGTGGCGCACGGCTTAGTTGCTCCGTGGCATGTGGGATCTTCCTGGACCATGGCTCAAACCCGTGTCCCCTGCATTGGCAGGCGGATTCTTAACCACTGCACCACCAGGGAAAACCTCCCCTCCTAGACTTTTTAGTTTAAAGAACCAGGTGGGTGGGAGGGTTGTTGTAGAGGGCAGGGAATCAACCCCATGAGACCCCGAGAACAGAGAGGTAGCTGCTTTCCACAAATGTGAACCCTGGATCTTCCCACTTTGGTACCTGAGAGAACACGCTAGGGCTGAATTTTGCACAGAGGAAATTTGGCACCATTAGTAGAGATTTCTGTCTTCCATATACCACAGAGAGGCCTGGAATGCAGTGACTCATCCTAGAAAGCCTGGAGGTCCTTCATCATTCCTTGCAAAGACTCAGCCTCTGGAATTGGATTCCTGGTGAATGGCTGGGCTTCTACTGGGTCTTGCTGAATAGAGGCTCAGAATCAAAGTTCTTCTGATTTCTACAAATAAAGAACAATTCCCTTATCACCTTATCATCACACACCTTATACCTCTTAGTCTAAGGCCTGTGTGACCAGGGAAGCATGGGGTGAACTGGGGTGCTGACCTGCACCCTCACCTAGACACTTGCCCCTTGTTTTCCTCATCTCTTCAGGTGCCCTGGGCAGGACAGGGGCTCCCCTGTGTCACTGCTAAGAAACCTGACCTGTCACTTCCCATCAGGCAGATACGCACCTGAGGTTCCTGGGTCTCCAGCAGGTGAGATCTGAACGGTGCTCCCCTGACGTGAGTTGGCTCGGAGTAAAGGATGACACTGCTCTGGACGTGTCTATAGCCTCCTTCTCTTCCCGAGCCCTAGACTATGACTCCATGAGCCGCCGTCAGTCCCCCACTGACATTTAGCCGGGAAGGTTGGAGGTTAAAAGCATCAACTGCTAGAGGCAGTCCTGACATTTTACTAATGGTGGTGATTTGTTTCTTACGCATAATCTGTAGGGTCTCTTGATATCAGGGTCGGTATTTATATTTTAATGAAAAGATTTAAGATGTGAAAGTGTTAAATTGGTCCAAAGGTCCTTTCGATCTGTTAGAGCCCGCCCCCCCTTCGGACCACTGTGATGGAGGCTGGGAGGCAGGGCCCCCAAGCTGGGATGAGATACAGGAGCAGTGCCTTTACTTACATCGTTGGTGGGTGGGTGGGAGGTGAAAGGAGGCTCTCAAATGTCATCCAGAAAGAAGCTTATTGTTTTTCCACCACTTCCTGTGTTTTTTTGTTTTAGTGTTGTTTTTTTTTTTGCGGTACGCGGGCCTCTCACTGTCGTGGTCTCTCCCGTTGTGGAGCACAGGCTCCGGACGCGCAGGCTCAGAGGCCATGGCTCACGGGCCCAGCCGCTCCGCGGCATGTGGGATCTTCCTGGACCGGGGCACGAACCCGCGTCCCCTGCATCGGCAGGCGGACTCCCAACGACTGCACCACCAGGGAAGCCCCCTGTGGTTTTAATTAAAACCCAAAACCTTTTGTTCATCTATTTAAACAAAAAAAATAAATAAATAAAAATAAAAAGAGAGAAAGAAAATTTGGGCTCCTGATTTTGATGGGGCCGTACCTTCTCCTAGGCTGCCCGTCATTCATGCTCGCTTTGGGTTCGGTTGGGATAAATGAAAATGCACACACGCGCGTGCGCGCACACACACACACACACACACACACACGCTTAGGATGAAAAAACCAACAAAACCAAGTGCATAATGACTGAGCCCCTATTTGGGTTCCTGTTTCTGTCAGTGACAACACAGTAGCTGCCAAGCATGACAGCCAACGCGTGTGCTTGACACCTGCTGTAAACCCCTGTCTACCTTTACCGCTGTTTCTGTAAACACATGTGAATAGCAGTTCTCTTGTGCCTTAAGCTGAGCAACTGTTGCTTTTCTTGGAGGCCGGCCAGCTGCTAATGGAAGTTCACTCCCGGTGCACAGTTGTGCTGTTTTTGCCCTCAGCCTGGCCCATGGCTCTGTCCTGTTACACACTCTCCCATGGGCATCCGTAGGGGTTAATGACTTTTCCTTATGAGAGACTGGAAGATTTTCATTGGGAAAGTGGACAAAAATAGCAAATATTGCAATAAGCCGAGGATTCTTCATCATTCATTTATTCATGTAGTAATTATTGAGTACCTCCTGTGTGTAAAACAATTCTATGGTCTTGGGACACATTATAGGACGGCTCACACCCTGGCCCGAGCTTGTGTTCCAGGGGATGGGCGGGCATAGTGCAATGAGCAGTTAGCATAGTAAGGCGATGCTGGGCCAAGGATGTAAAGTGCTGCGGAAACAAGCAAGTGGACAGTAAGACTGGAGAGGCCCACAGCTGGAAGCTGTAGATGAGGTATTTCAATACTGTCCAGGTTGTTGGGATAATTTTCCACTTCCTGCCACGTCCAGGAAGAGTCACTTTTGTCCAGTTTCCTTGCAAGCCTGGGATGAGCGTCATGGCAGGTGAGGCAAGTCTGTTTGTTCCATCTGGTTAACATGGTTGTTGATTTTCCCTATTCTTCATTCCTCCAACTTTATAGAATCAAATGCTGCTCCCAAAGAAGGCTAATTTAAAGAGCAAATCCACCTGAAAAAGTAAAAATCAATTCCCCTGTTCACACAGGGAACCCTAGGGAATCGACCCTTATGGATCTTGGACATTGCTGTACTGGTTTTTGAAATGTGTTCTAATGGGCAAAGATCCATGGTTTTCTCTCAGGAATGAATTAATATAAGGTCTAAGTAGCTAGAAGTTTATAGACTGTTTATCTACTGGAAACAGGGCAGAAGTCACTGGGAGAGCTTCTGTCCTGATACGTACCACGCAGCCCAATGTGCTGTCTGCTCCTTCTTTCCTAAGAAGCACCAAGAAGGACAGGAAGAACAGCCAGTGACGACGCCTTCTGATGGCCAAAAGCCAATCCAAAGAATACGCTGTAAACGTTCAGAATGGGTTACGTAGGTTTAATTCATTCTTGAAAACTTCTGAGGGGAAGAGCCTGGGAAGTGCTTAGTTTTCTCCTACTGCCTTGTTCAGTATGCCGACTTGTTTGCCTTAATCGCCTATTTCCTTGCAGGGAAACTGCTGTACAAACTGTTCTTTATTAAACTTTATATATATTCCTTTTTATGGTCCTAACTCAGGACTTACCACTTGACCCTTGACTTTAAGGTCAGTCTTCTCAGAGCCCTAGTCACCTTTAACCACTATGTCCACTTTGCATATCATTGCAAGATAATCCATTGACCTTAAAAATTCAATACTTTCACTATATTGTTTGCCTTCTCACATGGGGTTCTCTCCTATCAGTTCTTATGAAAGACTTGTAAAGTTTTTCAGATTGATTCACTAATATGTCCCCTGAAAACACATAACAAACTAAATATGTACATAAGCCACATGAAGAAATTGTCTAGCTTACGCGGTGAGCTGGAAGTGAGTGGCGGGGGATTCTGTAACATCCACATTTCAAAAAGGGTGATTCAGGATATTTTGAGGAGAGTATGACTGCAATTGTGTGTGTGTGTGTGTGTGTTCTGAAAATTTTATCATACTCATTTTGAAATAAATATTTATTAGTTGATAAAACTACTCTGAAGGGACTATTTCTGAAAAGGAGATTATCAAAGGACAGTTTTTGAGTTTGTTTCCCATACTGTTCAGATAAGAAAGGATCCTGACCAGGGCTCTTTTAGAATTTGGTCCCTTTGACAAGTGCACTCCCAAAGCGTACATAGACACACTGGGTCTCTTTTCTTTCTATTTCTCTATCTTTATTGAACATTAATACACATATCAAAAAGATATCATGAAAGAAAATATACCATGCAGTTGCGGTACGTGGGCCTCTCACTGCTGTGGCCCCTCCCGTTGCAGAGCACGGGCTCCGGACGCGCAGGCTCAGCGCCCATGGCTCACGGGCCCAGCCGCTCCGCGGCATGTGGGATCCTCCTGGACCAGGGCACGAACCCGTGTCCCCTGCGTTGGCAGGTGGACTCTCAACCACTGCGGCACCAGGGAAGCCCTACCGTGCAGTTTTTAGTGCCTACTTCTTCATTGTGAGTTTCAAGTCACTTAAATGTTATTTCAAGTAATTTAAATGTTAATTTTCAAGTAACTGTGTTTCATAGTTTGAATTTTGTTTTGTAATTATTCAAATATATTAGTTTAAAGAAAAACACTCATTTAACAAATGTATCTTGACATATTTGAAACAAAAATGTTTGTTTCAAGCACCATATTGCCTGCTAAGGATACAAAGACTAATATGACATGATAGCTGTTTTACCAACTGCATTATCTAGTAGAGAAAACACAGATGCAAATAAAGAGATACATGACACTTATAAATTTATAAATAGACACACAAAGAGCGTATGGTAACCATTGTATTTGCATGATCACTGAGCATAAAATAATCTGATATTCCATGCATGAAAATAATGCACTGATTGGTTCATTAACAATATAGTGACTTGTTATCTAAAGATATACAAATATGTAAATGAACATCTTAAATTTTAAAAATATGAGTGCCTTTACAGAAGAATTCCACTTCTAGGAATTCATCTTAAGGACATAATCAGAGATATTAAATATATATATATTATATATACCACATATACATACTCATATATACATAAATGCATAGTGAATCAAAACTCTATTTAAGACAAATAAAAACTCTGAATCACCTAAAAGTCTAATTAAGTGGAATTTTTTTTAAACTATAATTATGATGAACGATTATGTAGCCATAAAGAATCATTTGTAGAGAACTTTTGACTGGCCTGTGAAAATGATCCCAATATATTGTATGTCTTAAAAAGATTGTAAAATACTATTTATTGGTATTTTAAAAGAAATATTGTTTTTCTATTACCTAAGAGTGCATTATTCAAATTTACAAGTAAAATCATTTTATCATGTTAATTGATGCACAAAAAGCTTTAGACAAAATTCAACATCCATTTGTGATTAAAAACTCTCAGAAAAAATAGGAATAGAGGAAGATATTCACCAATTTGGTAGAGACATCTACAAAATGTCTACAGCTAACATTACACGTATGTTAAGAGACTTACTGCTTTGCCCTACAACTGGGAAAAGGTCGGGAATGTCCACTCTTACTACTGCTATTCCACATGGTGCTAGAAGTTCTATCCATGGAGGTGATAAAAGGCATTCTTATCAGAAAGAAATCAAGATAACTGCCCCTATTTGTAGGTTTCATAATTGTCTATTTAGAAAATTCCAAAGATCTAAAATAACTCTTAGAAGTAATAAGTGAGTTTTGCAAAGTTGCAAGATACAAGGTAAACATACAAATATCAATTGTATATATATAGCAATGAACATGTGGACATCAAAATTAAAAATAAAATAGCATTCACATCAGTCAAAAAATGAGAAATATTTCGGTGTAAATTCAACAAAAGCAAGTGCAAGATTTGAATGCCCCAAACTTAAAAAAAAAAACCCACATAAATAAATGGAGAAACTTACTGTGTTCATGGGTTGGAAGATGCAATGTAGCAAATATGTCAATACCTTTCAAACTGATACACAAGTTTAATAGAATTCTTACCGAAATTCCAGCAAGAACTTTTGTAGATATAGACAAGATTATTCTAGAATTTACAGGGAAAGGCAGAAGAACTAGAGAAGCTGAAATAATTTTGAAGAAAAAAAAAGGATAAGGCAAGAGAGTTTCTATACCCAATTTCCTAATTTCAAGACTTGCGATATAGTCACAAAATCAAGACTGGAGTGTATCTGCAAAGAAATAGGCACATAAATGTCAACTGAACATAACAGAGGACAAAGAAATAGAAGCTCACAAATATGCCAACTGATGTCTGACAAAGGCACTCAAGAAACTCAGTGGAGGCGAGATGGGCTGTTTAACAAATGGCACTGGAGCAGCTGGACCACAGGCAACACTAAATCTCAGCCGAAGTCCTGCACCTCGTGCAGCAATGAACGCAATGTCCTTAAATGTAAAATGTAATACGATAAAACTTTTAGAATAAAAGAGGCAAAATGTCTTCAGGATCTAGGGCTAAGCAACAAATTCTTAGACTTGACCCCAACGTATGGTCCGTAAGAGAAAAAAAAATGATAAATTGGACTTCATAAAAATTTTTAAAATTTTTGCTCGGCAGAAGAAAATTTACCTTTAAAAATCTGCATTAAAAAATTTAACAAAACATATATCCATTAATACAGGAGGCTGACAATGTACCAAGGAATGAGTACATTCATTTGCTACTGGAGAGAATTTTAATCGTTACTCTGTAACCATTCTTAAGGGGAATTGGGTAATCTATCTATCTATCTATCTATATATATATCAGTGCCTTAAAAATATTTATTGTACAGAACAGTGACCTACTTAAACTGGCTGAAGTAAATGGGGTTTGTTGCAAAGGAAGGCTAATATGATTGAAGCGATGGCTTTAATCATAACAGCAACTAATCTTTACTGAATACTTATTAGGTACAGAGCCTTCTACTGTCTTCAGCATTAACTCATTGACTCCTAATTTTAAAAACTGATCAGACAGTTACTATACCTATTTAGATTTTACAGATTAGAATACAAAGTCACTTACTCATGTTCACACAGCTACTAAATCTTTCATGTATCCAGGAGTAATAATAGGACACTGTATTTCATTGAACTCTTCTATTTGAACTCTTGATCCCATAAGTCCTGATCCCTCTGGAAGGTAAATAATCATCTTTTGATTTGCTGTTTCTTCAGTTAACCCTTCTCTCTGATTCTGGGATGGTCAGTTTCTTCTAAGGCTACAGACATGTTGGAATTTCCCTTATCACAGCCTGCTGCTGTATCTCACAATCACATCATTTAAATATGTCTGTAATAAAACTCAACCTAGTTTACCCCAAATCAGCTCCACCTCTGGATTTATTGATTAATACAGTTGCCTTTTTCTTCTGGGCTTACAAATGGAAAGGTATTTTTGATTTTCCCCTTATTTTTTCACCCACATCCAGTCAGTCACCATATTCACCCATTTCTTCTTTTATTGTCTTTCCACCTCTTCTCTTTTCCATTTCTAATCTGACGGAATCAACATGGGCTCTTGCCGGTTCACATGGCCACCAAGCTGGTACCCGACTTCTATACCGTCTCACCTTTTATCGATGAACACAAAACTGCCAAATGCATTTAACTAAAATTCTACTCTTGCAGTTCAAATGACTGCCAAAATAGTGGGGAAAATGTGCAAACTCACACTCTTTACCTGGCTTTACCAAGTCATTTGATCTCAAATTTTTCTTCCAATACTTTTCTTCCTAAAAGTGTCAATGGAGTCAAATGCGATTTTTCTGACGTCACTGCATGCATCCCCATCTCTATTGCTTTGACTCACAATCATTAAAAATACCACTAACCATTTAGTGCTCAGTGTTTGTCAGGAGCTGTGGATACAGAGATGAACAGAATAGACAAGATTACTAGCTTTATGGAGCTTGCACTTCAGTAAGACCACAGAGATTTTAAAAATTACAATTCAAATAAATAATTTCTATGAAGAAAAAGTGGTAGTCCAGAAAGCTCTCTTTTGTCAAATATATAAAGGTATCATTGAAATATGAGTGACTGTCCCCTAAGTAAAAGTCACATTAAAGATCATAAGATGAGCTTAGAGAACACTGAAAGCACATCTGTATACCTTGATCTTGGTGAGCAAGGGTGGGTTTGGGTAGACAGTGCAAGATGAGCAGGGAGAATAAGGCTCTTTAGGGCTAAGGATTTTCAGTTTTGTCTTAAGTGCAAGGGAAATCCAGGGAATGTAACAAGGTTTACTTTACCATGTGTATTGGGACTAGCCTGGAGGGAGATGGTCATGGAGTGGGGATTACATCTGGGAGATTTTTGCACTAGTCCAGATGAGATATGGGGTTACAATCTAATGGGAAATACAGTCTAATGGGTAATTACAGTTGTCAAGATGGTATAGGAATGAGTATAGGATCCCACAAAGAACGGATATCGGCTTGATCTAAATTACACTGGAGATTAAGAAAAAGCTTTCCTACAGAAGTGATGTTTAATCTGAGACCTAAATAATGAGCCAAAATTAGCAAAGAAAAGATAGAACCACCATAAGGATATAAGACTTGAACAGGTTCAGGCTCTTTTAAAGCACTGAATAAAGTGCTGTGTGGCTGAAATGTGTAAAACGAATAGGAGAAAGGTAGGCTTGAGGTAGTAAAGGTAAATGAATTAGATAACAGCAAGTCTTTTTGACATGCCAAGGCGTTTGAGTATTATCCTGGGGGCAAAAGGCAGCTACTGGATGGCTTTAGGCAGGTCGTGGCGTAGTATCTGAGCTTGAAAGACCACTCTGGCTGCTGCTCGCAGGCTTAATTGTAGAGAATCAGGAGGAGATGGAAGGAAAACAAGAAGGGCACAGCTGTAGCCTGAGTAAAGATGATGCCTCGGACTAGTCATTGGGAGCTGGAGTGGGGCTCAGTGGTCAGAATTCAGAGATAGTCAGGTGGCAGAATCAACACGATTTGGGGACTGACGGGGCTAGATAGTCAGGGGAGGGTTCCTTTAAGAGTAACGTCAAAAAGCCTGACTATGTGATGGTGTGAGTTATTAAAATGGGAAAGGCTCAGAGCAGACACGTCTTACAGAAAAGGAGAGTAAATTTCTCACGTTAATTTTTAACTTTTTAAAAATAACACGAGTAAACAGTTTAATGGAGAAGAACTCAACACCAAGTCCAGAAATAGAACATCTGGCATCTTTGAATGCCTCTGTGTCCTGTTTCTTCTCTTTGCTACCCCCTGAGAAAACCATCATCTGGGATTTCTTGTTAGAATATTTTTTAATATCTTCGTGGTTTTTCTACAAAAGATTGCTTTTTTTTTTAACCTTTATGTAAATAACATCATAACATAGGTCTTTCTCTTCCTATGGCCTTCTTTGTTTTGCTCAGTATTACCCTTTTGGAATTCATCTGTGGGAACATACGTAAACAATCATTTTCACTGTATATGGTGTGTTCGGCGTTGCATTCTAGGAATTTACGATTGACTTATCTGTTGTGCAGCTGGACATTTGCAATGTTTACAGATTTCTACTCTCTCAAAGAATGCTGCTTTGAGCATGTCTCCTGGTTGACAAGTGCCAAAGCTTCTCTAAAGTATAAACTTTTAAAAGGGGAATGACTGAGTCATAGGGCAGGCCTAACTTCAAATTTGGTGGAAAATAAGCATCTCCCAAACATCTGTGCATAATTTACCCTGAGATCAGCAATATGTGCTTTCCACTGAATCGCGTGGATACTTGATATTTTCTGATGCATCATTTTGGGGAGAAGTGAAGTGTAATTTTACATTTTTTCCATTTCCTGATTTGTAAAAGAAATCA
This sequence comes from Delphinapterus leucas, assembly GCF_059928025.1. Lineage (NCBI taxonomy): Eukaryota > Metazoa > Chordata > Mammalia > Artiodactyla > Monodontidae > Delphinapterus > Delphinapterus leucas. Next base: position 87,677,767 of record NC_143142.1, read on the forward strand.
GGGCTTCCCTGGTGGCGCAGTGGTTGAGAGTCCACCTGCCAATGCAGGGGACACGGGTTCGTGCCCCGGTCCGGGAGGATCCCACATGCTGTGGAGCGGCTGGGCCCGTGAGCCATGGGCGCTGAGCCTGTGCGTCCGGAGTCTGTGCTCCGCAACGGGAGAGGCCACAGCAGTGAGGGGGCCGCGTACTGAAAAAAAAAAAAAAGAGCCCTTTTTATATGCTTAATGGGCATTTGTGTTTATTATTATGTGAATTTTCTGTTTGAATTTTTGTCCATTTTTCAACTGAAAAACTTAAGTTTTCTTATTGATATACAGAAGTTCTGTATATATTCTGGAATCACATCCTTTGTCTATTCTATATACAACATACAACATATCTTTCTGTAGTTTGGGTCTTGTTTTTTCTCTTTCACTTTATAGTGTCTTTTGCTGATTGGGTGGGTTCTTCATTTTATGTAGGCAAATTTCTCATTTTTTTCTTTTATGATTTGCATTTGAGTTGTCTTGATTCAAGAACTCCTCCCCCCAAATTGATCTCAAATATTTTATCTCAAAGGTTTAGAGTTTGTCTTTCACATTTGAATACTTAATCCATGTGGAAATTATATTTGCTTAAGGTGTGAAGTAGTAATCTAATTTCAGTTTTCTTCTATATGGTTAACCAATTTTCTCATCACATTGTATGTACTACCTATCTTTTTCCTGATAGTACGCAATACCATGTCTTTTTAAAATGAATATTATGAATATCTTTATTCCTTTATTAATACATATAAATTTTAGAATTGGCTTGTCAAGTTTCAATCTCTAAAAGTTGAAATATTTATCTGAATGGCATTGATTCTATAAGTAAATCTGAGAAACACTGGGTTCTTTATGATGATAATTTTTTCTGTGGTAGGCCTCTTCATTTACTTGACTTTTAAATGCTTCTCAATTAAATTCTACAGGTTGCTACATCAGAGTATTGTAAGTTTTTAATTATATTTATTCTTATGTATTTTATTTTGTAGCCATTGTGTATAGTTATTATATTTTCTATTTGCTTCTGTAATATGAAAATGCAATTGACAGTTCCATATTAGTGTTATTCTGCCATCATTGTTAAGCTGTTTCATTTATTTTAATGACTAATCCATAGAATATTTTGGTTTTATTATGGAAGAGGATAGAAATTTAATTATTTTTCAATATTATAATTTTATTTATTTTCTTCTCTTATGGCATTGGAAAGAACCCCTGTAAATATTGAATAAAAGTCTTAATAGTTGTCTTCATTGTTTTATTTTTGATTCTAGAGAGAATGATTTTAACAATGCTTTTTCACAATTATAAACGTTTTATTAGTTTATGAAATTTTTCTTATATTTCTAGTTTGCTGATTTTAAAAAAAAACATGAATGGATGTGAGTTTCATCAATATTTTGTTCTGTATTTTGGAGATTCTCATTATAGAGATTATTTTTGCCCTTATCTACTACAGTCCATTGATTTAGTGAATGACATTAATGTATTTGCTCTTATTGAACAAACCTGGCATTCATGAAATAAACTCAACCTTATCATTATGATCTTTTTAATATATTGCCAGACTAGATTTTCCAATATATTTCTTAGAATTTTTGTCTCTTTTCTTGAGAAAGAGTTGGCTATTTTTCAAGTGGGTCACTTATCTTTTATTCTTGTTTTTGATTTGTCTCTATTTGATATTGATCACACAGTTAGTTTTAACATCATAAAAATGAGTTTGGAAATATCGCATTTCCTATTCCTTGAAAGATTTTGTGTGAGCTTGGGATTATCTCTTTGATAGAACTAACTTGTAAAACTGTTTCATCCCGAGGTCTTCTTAAAGGAAAGAATTTAAACTACTGATTCAATTTCTTTCATCTTTATAAGACCACCCATGCATTTTATTTTCTCCTGAGGCACCTTTGGCAAGTTATATATCTTGAAGAGATTTCTCCATCTCATTACTGACGTGAGTTATTGTATTATTAAATTCTGTACTTTATAATTTCATTTATGTTTCCTTTAGGTTTATTCAGAAATTCCTTTTATAACATCTTACGTTGAACACAAGTTTTGTTAAGTGATATTTTTCTTACAATTCATTTCTAAGTATTTCCTATTAACCACCCTAATTTCACTCTAATTTGTATTTTGACCAACAATTCATTTCAGCGCTTGTGCGTGCCAGCGCCTGACCTCACTTTCTTCTCTGTATCTGCACTTTTGTATTATTTCTGGCCTCTGAAGATTTCCCGTTTTAGCCATTCCCTTACTTTCTTTTTAGTTTTGCATGTAGTTCTTAAGTTTTCTTAGACATTTGCTCACCGTATTGCTAAGAAATCTAGGATTGTTCTACACAATCAACCATAATTTTGGCAAAGAAAGTTGTGTATTTTCATTTTTAAAGTCTCGTGAGAAATGTAAAAAGAGGTGTCACATAGACAGTAAAATATAGAAATCCGGAGTGCTACAAAGAGATCTGAATGGTGGACGTAAATGTTGATGTCCTAAGCTTTACGTAGTAAGGAGCCATGAGATGAACGGTTTAGTCTGAGGATGGAATGCAGAGTAAGTATAGTAAGTTGCCCAGGAATATCAAACTATAATGACAACTGTGGTGGCAGAGGTGGCAGGTGAGCCTGCTAGGAAGTGGCTGATAGAGAGGGTGTGGAGTCATGGAATTTAAGATAAGGTGATCTTCCCAGAATAAAGGACTAGCTGACTGTTTTGAGATGGTAAGAGCTCAGTCCATTGGAATCAGCAACAGGAACATCTTGGTGGAGTAAGGACATCAATGTGTGTAGCACTTGGGCAAAAGCCACACAGCAGTAGATTAAGTAGTGAATGATAGGTGACTAACTATAGGCAATGGGTATTAAACCACTTTTGAGAAGTTTATTGTAGACCGAAGTGAGAAATTGAATGGGGTGTGTAGAGAATAATTAGGTTTTTAGAGAGGTTTTATGACGGATTTATTTTTAAAAGAGCTCATAAAAAGCTTTCAAGATGGTCTAAAAGTTCAGAAGAGTGAGAATCTAGTTAGAACCACAAGGTTCTTCAGACCTCCGGGGGTGGGACTCACGGCAGAAGTGGCGAGATACACCTTAGATTAAGTGAGCACCCTCCTGTTTAATATATTGTGGGAGGAAGTAAAAGGGAGGGATTCAGACGCTGGACTGTCACACGTTGTGGGAGAGGGTAAGGTTGTTAGTTTGAGTCTCATGGCTAATCTCTTCAATTACAAGTGAAATCATTTTCTAAAGCTGGTGAAAGAATCTAGATGATGACAATCGATGCTCTCAATTGATGAGAATTTGTAGCTGTGAAGTGGGCAACCATGCATTCAGCTGATTATAAAGCCACACATTTATAGTGATATCAACAAACTGGGTTTAATCATCACCTATGATATCACTCAGCCACAACGTGCAGACACAGAGAAGGTATACTGTTAAATTATTCTAGGAGTTGGCATTTGTCCTAAGAAAATCTAACTAAGGGACAAATAGGCAAAAGAGTTTAGGGAATTGGCAGGAACATAATCAGAACGACAAGGCAGGCATCTCAGCTTAGGGAGAGTGAAGAGGGCGTGGGCTGTTGAATGGGAGCAGGAGAATGCAAACCAGAAACCTGATGTGGTGAGAAAACAGGAGCAAGCCGGAAGTTGTTCTAATTGTCCAAAGACTTCTTGCAAACGAGGTTTGTGGTGATACTTATACATCTATTGGACCACCGTGCTAAGTGGATGTCCTAAAGCCTCCCAGCCAACTCCTGCTGAGAGAACAGCCCCAGAAGCCAGTCCTGCATCCCTTGACCTGGCTTCCTCTGTTGGCTGGAACAGAGCACCAGCCCCAAGAGCCCCTGGGTTCACAGGAGGTGAGAAGCTGGCCCAGAACAAAGGGTCTGCCCAATGGGGGCCATTGTGCCTGGTCAACCAAATTGTCTTTGACTTTAAGGGTTTGGATGTGGGATACAGACAAAGAGTAAGATGCCCACAGTGGGATGGTAAGGCCGGGCCGTCAGGAACAAGCAGAAAGTGTGGGGAAGCAGCAGGGGTGTGAGTTGGGTGGGTGGTGGAGTCCCCCGAAATAGAAGCCAGGATCCAGCAGAGGTGCCCAGGCTTGGGAACCACTCTCTCCTGCAGTCCTGCATCATCTTGCCCCAACCTGTGGTTTAATTGTGTCCCAGCAACATTGGACTCACTGCCAAAATTCCCATTTTTCGTCCTTCCATGAGAATTCATGAAAGACACCATATTCTTTCATTTGAGGTTATTTGCGTGGACTTGTGTTCTTCACGCTAAGAGTAAAACTAAAGGAGTGTTTCTTGTGCTGTGCCCATTGGCACAGGGCAGACACTAACTTTTATGGAGATGCCACCTCTCTGAAACTGGGCCCAAGTCCCAGCTGGGGAGGGCTGTGTTGGGTGCTTCTTGGAACCTTAGTGCCCTATTCATGGCAGGACCAGTAGGTGCTCAATGTCTTATGGACCCACGGATGGCATGTCTCACACCACGTGTGCACAGCAGTTTGGCACTGCGGTGTTTTGTCATTTGGCGGGGCTGGGGAGGGGGTCCTTGTAAAGTGTTGTCTTTTGCTCATGGAATGATGTCTGCCTTCAATGACCCCATCCTGCAGCCACTGCCCCCATACTTCCACATCTTCCCTCAAAAGCGGTGCCTCGGGAGAATGATTTGACTTTTCTTAAATTTTCAGGAATTGTCAACTCATTAGCTGTCCAGACATCGCATGGATGTAAACTATCTCAGCATGACATTGAGGGCACTAAAGATTGGTTATGGTCTTAAAATGACCTAGTGGTATATTGATTTCCTGTGGACCATACATATGAAAGCATCTCTTGCTGTGTTTGGTGTAACTAGTTATGCGATTCTGGATAGAAGAAAACTAATACATCTTTTGCCCTCCAACAGAGAAATCTCTTTCTGATCTGTAGTGCCAAGTGGTGGTTCTCTAGTGCCTGGAACCTATCTTTAGGAATCAGTGACACCTACCTGATGTTGACTGAAGGCCAAGAAACAGGTATCGGGAATACCCCAGAGCTCTGCTGACCACACAGATACTCCAAAGAGGAGGCAAAGAGCTACCAGCCTTTGAGTTTTGTATTTCTTACTTGGTTGAAATGGTGTAGGCGGTTTGCCCTTTCATTTTATTCCCAGGCAGTCTTTCCTGGCCCCTGGAGAGAGGAGCATTACCTAATCACAAAGCAAACCAGAATCCAAGCGGTCCACATGCTTGTCCTTAGAAATGCTGACCCACCCTCAGGCAGCTCACCCTCCACTTCTGGAGCCCTGGAGGTAATGTGAGGTGAGGGCCTAGGGCAATGGGTGTGATGGTCAGCATGGGCTGGACCAGTCCTCACTCTGCCCTGTGAGCTTCATCACCCTCTCCCTGGGAGGGTGGCCAGCCCAGGGGTCAAGTTCAAGGAGGAGGTCAGGGGAGCTGTGTGCCGTTCATCGCACCGCCTTTCAATCTGCTCGGCCCTGGATAGAGATCTTCAGCTTTCAGCCCCACCGGTCTCTTCACCACACAATCAACTGACAAGCACAAGTAATTTCCCGCTGTGATCCCTTCTGCGATATCCTGAAAAGAGAAGAAAATAAAGAGAGGGGGGGAAAAAAACCTGTCACAAACGACAAATATCCCTTAAGTGCACTGCCTGGGAAGAGAGTGGAAATTTTAGTTAACACCTGTTAAGTGCTTTCAGTTACTGTTCCCTACCACTTGGAAATTATTTATTTATCCTTTCTCATTCTCTGAAGCGTTCTCTCTCCCAAATTGCACATGTGTGACCTATCACATCTTTTCTGCTTTACTTTTATTGCACAGAACCAAAAATGAGCGGCGGTTTTCCCTCTTTATTCAACTCAGAAATCTCCAGCCATTTAATAGTGACTGACAAATTAATGAATAAAACTAGATAAACAAGTAAGAGACCATTCTCTGGAATAGAGTTTTGTGCTTTGTACCGTGCTTTGGGCCACCTGTTTGTTTCCCATTAAACAAGTTGCGTACTCTGAGGATTCTGAGAATCTGTCATCGGAAGACACAATAGCTACAGGGCATTGAGCACAGTTGCCTGTGCCATGCAGTAGGGCCTTGTTGGTTATCTCTTTCAAATATAGCAGTGTGTACATGTCATTCCCAAACTCCCTAACTATTCGCCCCCCCCCCTTCCCCCCGGGTAACCATAAGTTGGTTCTCTAAGTCCGTGAGTCTGTTTCTGTTCTTAAAATAAGTTCATTCGTATCATCTTCTTTTAGATTCTGTATATAAGCGATATCATATTTTTCTGTCTGAGAATAGATACATGTCTATGTGTAACTGAGTCACTTTGCTGTACACCTGGAACTATCACAACATTGTTAATCACTCCAGTATAAAATAAAAAGTTAAAATAAAAAGAAACAATAGCTTAGACCGTTTTCCGCCCGCTTGTTGTTGGCCGTTGACATTTGATGGGGAGGAGGCCACCTCACTATGTAAACTCTGGCTCTGTTTAGGAAGGATGAAGAATACAAGAAAAACTCTTTATTTTGCCTCTGATTCTCCCTAACCTGAGGTAATTATTTAAGAGGGCCCATTCAATATAATTTCAATCCAAGTCGTAACACAGAGTTTCTACCGGGTGCTTCTTGGGAAAAGCTTACAGGACCAACTCAATATTCTGCAGGAGCCCAGTGATTAGGCCACTTATCCCTACTTTAGTGACAATTAAACAGTGTGAGAGAGTTGAGGAAATTGCTGGAGATCACACTAATTTTCAATTCTACTGTATCTGCTGTAGATCTCTAATTCCTGTCTGATTCCATCAAGTTCCAACTCTCCTATATTGTCGGTGCCCTTGGGAAGTCAATCCCCAGCCAGAAGGACTGGTTATTTCAAGGCTATTTCCTGTGTATCAAGAGACAATTGATCTTCCTGCTCCCAGCTACCACCACCAAAGAATAAAGAAATAAGAAGGTGAAGGAATGCAACTCTGGTGGGGGAATTTCATGCCATGAGTGTGACACATGAGGAAGAGCCTGTAACCTGAACCTTTTCAATAATTTACAAAAAACATTCAGTTGGTTATCTTTCTAAGACTGTGGGTTTCTGCTGGTTTTTTGCCTTGTGTGTTGTGGACCTTCTACATATGTTTTTGTAAGCCTCTGTACTCATGTTTTACCTGCAGACATACGCATCAACAACAACCTTGCATCATTAAGCTAGATGGGGCATCCTAGGGAAAAGAAATAGCAACAATAGCACTGATTCAAGCCAAGGAAATCAGAGGAAAGGAGAAGGACCATTAAAAATACACCAGAGGGGCTTCCCTGGTGGCGCAGTGGTTGAGAATCTGCCTGCTAATGCAGGGGACACGGGTTCGAGCCCTGGTCTGGGAGGATCCCACATGCCACGGAGCAACTAGGCCCGTGAGCCACAACAACTGAGCCTGCGCGTCTGGAGCCTGTGCTCCACAACAAGAGAGGCCCTGCGATAGTGAGAAGACTGCGCACCGCGATGAAGAGTGGCCCCCGCTCGCCGCAACTAGAGAAAGCCCTCGCACAGAAACGAAGACCCAACACAGCAAAAATAAATAAATGAATTACTAAACTCCTACCCCCAACATCTAAAAAAAAAAAAAAAGCACCAGAATTTTAAAGGATTAAACAACAAATCAATGTCAATGCTAACATATCAGATAATCTGAATTAATGTGGAAGAAAATTAAAACTTTATAAAAATATCATTGGATTAATGTTGATAACTCCCAGGATCTAGAAGAAAAAAAATTATCAAAGAAAGCTCAGATGGAGGTGCTTGAAGGATTGGAGACAGTTTGTCACTTTAACATGATGACGTTTTACTTTTATAGACCACAAGATCTCTTGTTGTGTTTTATAGCACAATAAAAAACCATGAAAATAAGGAGAATAATACTGTTTAAGAATATATACATCTCTCAGGGAACCAGGTCATTATTAGGTGCCAGTTTTGTGATCAAACACAGCAGGTCTTATTTTTTACCTGATTAAGCACCTGTTCAGCAAGGCACACACCCATGCCCCAGGAACCGGTGCAGTGTGTATGATGGAGCACAGAGCTCGTGGACTCGTGCTCGGAACACAACTCGAATATAATTATGTCAAGTGAGAGCTGGTGTCAGAATTCTACTTTCGGTTGCAGAAAATATAGAAATCTACATGTTTCCACACAGAACCCTTTGAGTGATTCTTTGAATTAGAATACTAGATTCAGTTAAGTCAGTGGATTCATAAACATTAAGAAGTCGTTTTGCCTTAGAAGGTAACAGCCCCTTCACCCAGGTGAGGAAGTTGGAGTCTGAATGATTTAACACGTCCTCCAGGTCAAAAGACCAATCGGTGGAATTTGGACCGCAGTCTCTGGTGCCCAGTTCAGAGGAATAGTTGCAAAATCTCCTACCATTTAAAAAGTGATTGACCTGTAGGTTTTCTCCTTTGGAGTTCCATCGTTCGTTGGTCTACATAGAGGCAGAGGTAGATATTCATGGGTCGTTTTGGAGGTGAAGAAGGACACACTTAACTAAAGTTTAGCATTCTAACGCTCAGATCATTATACAGAAGGAAAAGATGATGTAAAAACTCAGCTCTGAGACTAAAACTGAGATTTGGTCAAGGCGCAATATTTTTTTTGTCTTGATTTTTTTCTTTGTTTGTAGTAGATCCGCTACACTGTCCTGAATCTGTGTGTCTTCTCTTTTTGCTTCATAAACTACTCACCGATCTTGTTTCCAACTCAACCAGGAGGTCCACTGACAGTTCCTAAAGAACTGGAAGAGTTTTTTGTTGAAGCCATGTTGGGGGCTGTGAATATGAATAAAGAAATTGTATATAAGTAAAAATAGGGTCATTGACATTTCTCTGGAGGAAAGGGCGGTATTTGTGCCAAGGGTCCCTGATTAGCGGGCTTCACTGTTACACATCTATTAACTCAGAGGAAATCAATATATTCACCCAGACCTGAGGGTTTTCTTGGACATTGTTCCTTGAAACACTATTGTATTTATACCAGGGCAAAGTGGAGCATCTTCTAATGTAACATTCAGCCGGGATGGATCAAATTACCTTTTATTTAAAAAAAAAATCAAAATTTCCCTTTTGGACATTTCGTGATTGGCAGGCTTGACCTTTACTGGTTTGTTCTCTGCTTCATTGCAGTCAGGACCCTGCTGGCAATGGAAAGTGTATTTCCTTTTTGCTCTCACAACCTAATCTGACCTCTCTACGATAAAATTGAGACAATACAAGTTCAGAAGGCGTCTTTTGTGCAATCTAGGATTCAGAATCACCCGGAACAATATTCACGTGTATCGTGTACCATATCTGGTAAGGAAGGGACTTTTTAATTCCACCTGGACTGTATCGTTCACGTTACAGTCATCACCATGTACATTTTTCATCCCCGAATCATCAAACATATTACAACTATAATTTTTAGAGTTAGATTGAGTGGCTCCTTTTCTCATTTTGTTTGCTGTTTGTTTTTTACCTTAAGACTTTTTCTTTTATAACATTGGTCTCTGGTTTTTAATAGTGTCACACAGAGGCATGAAAACTCTGTAGTGCACACTTTACATCTTGGCTGTAACATGCATTTGTTTTTCCTGGGACAGAAAGTCAACCTCCAACGTCACGCAAGCTTTTGCTGACTTTCCCCCTCACGCACACAGCATTCTTGTCCCACTAATCTTCCAGCAGGTGTCATTCAGACACCAATGTGTAAGAGCTGTTTCCCCACCGCACATTTTTTGTCTTGATTATAGAGAGATTCTTATAAAAACTTCTGATTGAGAAAAAGCAGAGGACATTCTCATTTTGCATATGCGTTGGGGATGGTATGCAATGATCTATATTTTCAGTCTCAGGATGGGCTATAATGAGCACAGTGTGTACTTCCTTTCATCTGGGCAACGCTTGACAGGTTCCTGCATAAATTTGTTGACATGGTAAATGGTAAACATCAACAAATTCCAAATAAAGTCAGCTATATAAATGAGTGTAAGAAATACAGCATACATAAATCAAAAGGTACTTATTGTGAGTGGTGGACACCAGGCTGTACGCAACTCATGATCACGCATCTGCATTTGCGTCCTCCCCGCTCACATGGTGGGAGTCAAGATGGGACCTGTCATCCCCCTGACTTATCATAACATCTTCCAGAAGCTATCGGAGGTCAGTTAATGCAACCTCTAATTTTACAGATGAAGACACAAAGATTCCACAGGAACATGACTTAGCTCAGGTGATGATTAGTAAGAAATGGCTCTGGGACTAGAAATAGTGATTTTTTAAATTCAGTTCTTGCTCCACCAGAGAACCCATTCTTGGTTTGGAAATGTAAAAATAAAAAATATAATAAAGCAAAGTGTAAAGACACCGCTTGTCATACTAAAAAGTGCTTTAACATATGGCAAATTTGTTCATTTCCAAATGATATGCTTATTTGTGTTAATGGATGAGATTTACTTTGTTTCAGTTTTCAAGTTGAAATTCTTCTTTACACCCAAAACTATCAGAGATTTGCCCACAATCCTTTGAGGAATGCTAAGGTACACAGAAGACATGGGTTTGTAAAGACATAATTTCAAAGGCCTTAAAAAAAGTAACATAGGATAGAATAAACTGTCCCAGATAGATCAACAGAATTCCACATAAAAATATCATACTTGAAGTATTTCTTCACGAGGCTCTAAACTTGGTAAAATAATGCGTTTCATGTCCATATAAATTGATAGAATCATGCTTTGTAGATATGTCAAATCAAAATTTCAAATAGCATTTTTCTTAGAGGCTAGATCATTAAAGGTGAAAGGGCTTCAGTCCCGTTCTCCTGGACATTTGCTCAAGGCACCCAGACATCATGCTGGGAGGATACCCAAGCTCTTTTCTTCCTGAAACTCTAGTCATTGCTTATTTTTAATTTTGCAGCTTACTTATATAGATCCATTTATACATAGAAAAACTGTATCTTGTGATCCTTAAATTTTTCTTCAGGAGTAATTTAATTCTAGCCAGGAATTAAAGTAAACTTACAATCTGAGCCAATCAATAATTTACTGAGATATCATACTAGCTTGTACAATCTAATCTAATTCCATATTTTTATGGTTCCGCTCTTGAAACAGCTTCTGTGATCTATAAATTCTATAGAGAAAGTATTCCTTCTCCTAGGACCATTTCAACCCATCGCAGTTGTATTCATAGCCCTCCCTGAACTCTGTAGAACTGATATTTTTATAACTGTAATCCCAGGAGTTTGCTATTATTACAGTGGTAACGATTCCACATCCTTTGCATTTATAAACAGCAAAGGGTTTTTAAAACGTGACTGCCTTCCCTTGTCTTTAAATATTATTCTCTCCTAGGTAATGAAAGGGGGGGGTGGAACTGGGAGAAGGTAAAGAAACCATAGCTGTTGTGGTACGCTGCCCTTGCAAAGAGTGGATGAGGGAAAAAGGAGGAGAAGAAAATGTCTGTGCACCTGCTGTGCTGACCTGTCTATGGCCATTTTAATAGATTACATGATTCCTAACTAATCTGGGTTATGCCACTTATAATGCCGATCAAATACTGAATAGATCCTTGATTTATAGGATACTAAAGAAAATAAAAATTATGCACTAGAATTCTCACATGCTTTCATTCATTCATTCGATTGATAAATACTTATTAAGCACCACTGTTATCCATCCTGCGTCTAAACATTAAGGGTATCATTGTGAAGAAGACGCAAGGGTCCTGCTTCCGTGGAACTTAAGTTACAGTCGTTTTATTGGGGGGTGATTCAGCCTTCGGAAGTAGGTGCAGCAGGGGGATACTCTGTTTGAGCAGGAGTTCTAGAATTAGTCCCGTTACCACGTTTCTTCTAATTGACATAAATCTTTTATCCACTGTCTTTGTCATTCCTTCAATTCCTTCATATGGGAGGTTTAATAAAAATAATTGCTGTTAATAGAGCTTAAGATTTTGGGATAGTTATTTTGCTACTTCTTTCGATATCTCCTATCTGCTAGTTTGCATGAGAGATATTTTTGATAATAATTAAACTATTTTAAAATCCACTTTGCAAGTACAGATAATGTGTTCATGAACACAGCAAGGAATGATTCTTTTTCATATTTTAATTGAGGTATGGATTAACTAGGGCCCAATACTGGTAAATATTTGGAAAC